>NC_138068.1:34797943-35392769 GCF_964194185.1 Rhinolophus hipposideros
TTTTAAAAACTGGTTTGACTAATTATATTAGTTAAAATCACTTTTAGCTGCCCATAGCAGAAAATCCCAAAATAATAGTGACTTACAGGAGATAGAAATATACTTCTGACTCATGTGAAAGTAGTCTAGATGTAAACTAGAAGGGTTATGTGGTAATTCCATGGTGTCATCAAGCACTCAGGCTCTTACTTCTCTTCCTTCCTAGTGCATGGAACTGAGAATCCATGATGGCTCCTGGAGCTCTAGCCACCATAAATTTGGGATTCAAGAGGAGTAAAAAGAGACAAAAAAAAAAAAGTAGTCCCTAAAAGATGAGTCAGTTTTCTTTAAACAGCTTTCCCTGAAGTCCCAGATTATCTTTGAACTTGATCAAATGTTCATTCATGGATGCATGTAGTTTTATTCCAGGAAGCAATATGTTTATCAAAAAATGTAAGTGTTCTGTTTTCTAAGGAGGAAGTGGAGGGTGGAGGTTTTGGTAAGCAATGAGTAGTCCCTGCTATAGTGGGAAGACAGGCTAGTTACTGTCATGAAGTCTTATCAAGCTGCTTGTTTCTATATATGTATACATAGTGGGTATTTATAGAATTAACTCTAGTGACTTGTCCTATATTTCCTTATGGTTCCTCTAACCTGTGTGAGAGACACACTGTGAATTTTTGGCAATGGGAAGACATTTAAGAATAGCCAAACTCAAGTTTTCTGTTTACCTAAAGTATATACTTTACTGTCCTGCTCTTGATGGTTAATTTTGCTAAATGCAGTTATTCACCATAATTTCTAATTTCTGAATCCTGAAATTACTGGCTTGGTATCATCATAAAGATAAATTACAAGTATTTAAGATGGCTGTAATTTCTTCTGTTCAAGTAGTTCATTGACAGGTTCAAATTCATTTACGCACTTCTAGAATCATCAAGATTGCTCTGAATTACATGTCTGATTTTTGGAAAGCTGTATTTAAAAATTAAATGTACGGAATATTTTTAGCCTTATCTGAACTGATTTTTTGCCTTCTGATTATATGACAAATCATTTTAATCCTGTCAGTAATATTTTAAGGTAACATCTAATAATCATCCAATAAGGAGCAATTGAATTGCTGTAATTCTCTTGAATTTAATCAAGGCTTCTTTTTATTAACTTGAATTAATATATCTTCAAAAACTTCTAAAGGGAATAGTTCTTTGATTGACTAAACAATTTGATCAAGAAAATTTGACACCACATAAAACAATAATACTGTACCTTAAGTGCCATTTTTTCAGTTCCTCAGAAGGGCTTTCTCCAAATTCTACATAAGTTATACTTGAAATTTAGACAAAAATCAGTGTATATAAAATTTTACTGTTCATAAAATATTAGCATCTTGCTGTTCTTTTCTGAGTTCTTATAACCAGGAAGAGAGGTCTCCTAAAAATTCACTTCACATCTGTGTGAATTTTTGTCTTTGGGCCAAAGGTCACTTTTTCTAGGAACTTAGTGTCAGACTACAGTTCATTGTAATGAACATAGGTGACAGGTAACAACTATGCAGTCATTTCAGTTAAAATGCTTGGTAACATGGATCATCTCTGTTTATATTTACTAGATTTGTTAAAGGCAGATACATATACTAATTTCTTAAGTAACTATGTGGCTGGTCTATAGTGATTGGATACTACCTTTCAGAAGGTTTTACATTACCTATGGAAAGGTATA
Source organism: Rhinolophus hipposideros (assembly GCF_964194185.1). NCBI lineage: Eukaryota > Metazoa > Chordata > Mammalia > Chiroptera > Rhinolophidae > Rhinolophus > Rhinolophus hipposideros. The sequence goes on from NC_138068.1 coordinate 34,799,645, forward strand.
ATGTTAAAAACCTTAGAGAGAGCTTTGGAACTTCAAAAGCTCTCCGCATCCCCCACAGGGACATGGCGCCCTGTGACCCAGGCAAACTGTTAACAGAGGAGAAGGCTGTCTCCCAGGGAATCCCCCCATTGTGTGAGAAGCTGGAATAGTGCAGAGAAAACAGACTACTGTGTGAGAGAGGAAAAAAACAGGCTGCAGTTGGAGAGAAAATAAAACATTCTACCAAAAAGTACTGGAAAACAAGAGAAAGACCTCTTCCTATCAACCTGTTGCAGAAGCCACTCCTGTAGATGTCTAGGAAGAGAAATAATAAATCAGTAATTTCCGTGAATAACCAAGGCAACAAGATATCTCAGAGAGAAACTGAAAAGTCTCCAGAAAAGGAACTTAAAGATATGGAAATATGTGACTTAAATGATAGAGAATTCAATATTGCAGTTCTGAAAAAACTCAACGAGTTGCAAGAAAACACAGAAAGGCAATTTAATGAACTCAGAAACACAATCAAAGAACAACATGAGCATTTTATGAAAGAGATTGAAATTTGAAATTTTAAAAAAGAACCAAATGGAATTTCTGGAGATTAAGAACTCGATAGAAGAAATTAAGAATGAAATAACCAGTTTAGGTAGTAGAGTTGACCAGATGGAGGAAAGAATCAGTGACATTGAAGATAGAAACCTGGAAATTACACAGATGGAAGAAGAAAGAGACTTGAGACTTAAAAGAAATGAAAGAACTCTACAAGAACTTTCTGACTCTATCAGAAAGAGCAATATAAGAATAATGGGCATAGCAGAAGGAGAAGAAAGAGAGAAGGGAACAGAGAATATATTCAAACAAATTGTTGATGAGAACTTCCCAAACTTTTGGACAGAACTGGATCCTCAAATCCAAGAAGCAAATAGAACACCTAATTACCTCAACCCAACAGGCCTTCACCAAGGCACATTGTATTGAAGCTGTCTAAAATCAACGACAAAGAAAGAATCCTCAAGGCAGCCAGGGAAAAGAAGACGGTAACCTACAAAGGAAAGCCCATTAGATTATCATCAGATTTTTCAGCAGAAACTCCACAAGCCAGGAGGGAGTGGAACCAAATATTCAAACTATTGAAAGAGAGAAATTATGAGCCAAGAATAATATATCCAGCAAAGATATCCTTTAGATATGAAGGAGGAATAAAGACCTTTCCAGACATACAGAAGCTGAGGGAATTTTCTAATACACGACCTGCACTACAAGAAATACTAAAGGAGGCCATTCGACCACCATCAACAGGGACAATTTGTGGTAACCAAAACATAAAAAGGGGGAGAGTAAAGGCCTGAACCGGAATATGGGAATGGAGAAAGTAAGCGTGCTGAAGAAAATTTAATACTCTAAATATCAAACTTTTTTTTACATAAACTTAAGGGTAACCACTCAAAAAAAAAAAATCCAGAACTGAAATATATACTGTAATAAAAGAAGAAACAGAGGGAAACATCATTGAATACCACCACACAGAAATAACAGACAACAGCAAAAAGGCAAAGAAACAATGGAGACACGGCCTTACCAGAACACTAAAGAGAGAATGACAGGAAATCCTCACATATCAATAATCACCCTAAATGTAAATGGACTGAACTCACCAATAAAAAGGCACAGAGTAGCAGACTGGATCAAAAAATTAAACCCAACCATATGCTGTCTCTAAGAGACACATCTCAGCTACAAGGACAAGCATAGACTCAAAGTGAAAGGGTGGAAATTGACACTCCAAGCAAATGGTACCCAGAGAAAATCAGGTGTAGCCATAATGATATCAGATGAAACAGACTTCAGGGTGAAAAAGATAACAAGAGACAACGATGGACATTTCATAATGGTAAAGGGGACTATACAACAAGAAGACATAACAATCATCAATATTTATGCCCCCAATCAGGGAGCACCGAAATATACTAAGCAACTACTAACAGAACTAAAGGGAGAAATTGACCAAAACACAATTATACTAGGGGACTTAAATACATCATTGACAGCTATGGAGAGATCATCCAAACAGAAAGTAAATAACGAAATAGCAGCCCTAAATGACACGTTAGATGAAATAGACATAATTGACATATATAGAGCACTTCATCCTAAACCATCAGACTATACATTCTTTTCGAGTGTACATGGAACATTCTCAAGGATAGACCATATATTGGGACATAAAATCAGCCTCAGAAAATTTAAGAAGATTGCAATCATACCAAGCATATTCTCTGATCACAAGGCTTTGAAATTGGATATCAACTGCAAAAAGAAAGCAGGAAAAAACCCAAATGCATGGAGATTAAACAACATACTTTTAAAGAATGACTGGGTCAAAAAAGAAATTAGAAGAGAGATCAAAAGATACATAGAAACAAATGACAATGAAAATACATTGTACCAAAATTTTTGGGATGCAGCGAAAGCAGTTTTAAGAGGGAAATTTATATCATTACAGGCCTATCTCAAGAAACAAGAAAAATCTCAAATAAATAACCTCGTTACACCTTAAAAAAAAAAAAAAAAAAAAACTTTAGAATTTCTATTAATTTTTTACAAGCTTTCCATCACTGCTACCAATACTACCCTATATAGATGTATGGCACACAGATCTATAAAACAAGTACATTTTATTTTCTCACTTAGTCCTTTTATTAGTCCTATATTATGCTGTGGTAAAAAACAAACAAAAAAACAAACAAACAAACTAAAACAAAAAAAACAAAGCAAAACAAAAACACCTTAGCGGCTTAATAAAGTAAGATTTATTTCTTGCTCACCTCATAATCTGAGTAGGATTGGTGGCTCTCCTATTTAGGCTTTCATACAGTTGGTGACACAGAGACCCAGGCTCTTTCCTTATCTTGTAGCTACACCACGTGGTATGTGGCAGCTAAGGTTCACAGAACAGGAAGAGACAGCTCAAGATCTGTAGAATATGTTTAGAGACCACCTTGGGAATGGCTTACGTCACTTATGCTTATGTTTTATGGGTCAGAATTCAGAAAGTGACCCCCAACATAATTACAAGGAAGGCTAGGAAGAATGGATTCTTCTAGAGTTCCAAGAAAGAGGAAATGATATGCTAAATGTATAGCACTATCTCTGCCACGGTGCTCAAATGCGATCAGCATTATTATGTATTATTATTATTAATATTACTTTAATGGTTGAGGAGAATGAGACGTAGGGAGAGTTGGTGACTTCGTCAAAGATACACAGCTTATAAAGGCAAAGGCTGGGTGAAGACAGCCTCTTGACTCACACTCTAGGGGTTTTTTGCCTTTGCTTTGTGATTTGTAATATCTTTGCTCTTCAGATGTGCTTTTTCTGTGCACAGGTAGGTGACTTTGATTACACCAGGAAGAATTAATGAGAGGGTAGGAAAACATACAGCTGAGATATGGATGATGCTTTCCTTGGCTTATTTTCACAACATTTAAACTCAATTAATAATTTGAAGTACACGGAATGGCACTTTCTTGTACCTTTGGATTTGCTGCCCAGATCCATATGCCTTTTTTTGTGTATTTGAGATTCCTTCTTAGAACACACTGTATTTTAAATACATGTTCACTCATCTGTAATAAGAAAATTTATATGAACAAAGTCCAGCAATTTTGTACTCTTAGAATATATAGGTAATAATCATAATAAAGAAATGTTTGCAGCCAGACTTAAATTTCTCAAGAAGAATTAGAAAGAAAAAATAATAATTAAAGAGCTAATTCTTCAGTTCCTTTCCAATAATTACTTAGTAGACTGGAATAAAATTTACAATCTCTTGCTTTAGATAATGTCTTTTCCTTTTCATTGTACAATAATTAATATAAGACCACAATCCGCTCATAGAACCAAACAAGACTTTGTTTACGGGATTTTCCCCCTCTTTGAATGTGTTAATGTTCCTGAGTGCTGCAGCCTGAGGCATAATATTAGACATTTAAAATGGCATTTCCTGGCAGAGTGGCAATTTAAGGTTGGCTTTTTATAACTTTGTAGGACTGTTGTTTTAATCGTGTGTGTGTACACATGTATACACATATACAGAGGGTGCCAAAAAATGTCTACACATTTAAGAAAGGAAAAAACTGTATTAAAATTGTAATACTCAATATACACTGATAACAAAAGATGAATACAAGTCACATTTGACTTGTATTCAAATACAAGTCACATTTGACTTGTATTCAAATACAAGTCAAATACAAGTATTCAATACAAGTCACATTTGACTGCAATTACAAGAGGTCTCAAAGTGGTTACCATCAACATCCAGACACTTCTGATTACGGTGAACTACTGTTTGACCAAAGTGTCTACTTGTATACATTTTTTTGGCACCCCCAGTATATACATACACACACATGTAAAACATATATTTGTATCAATACTATAATTCTATACCATATCCTTGTGGTGATTCTGTGGCAGGCTAATTTTAAAAACTCCAAGGGTAAGCAACTACCACTAAATAAATGCTCACCCCCAGATGGAATGCATGAAAGGCCATTTTTCTAGAATGAGAAAGAAACTAGCATAAATTCGGACCTTCCCCATCTCTGAAGGCTTCTTGCTGTTGTGCTCCTTAATGTGGGCCTTCAAATTGACAAGGTTCAGTGGCCTGGGATTAGTTACTGCTTCTCTAAACTCTCTCCTTTCCTGTTTGGACTGTTCTGTTTGCAGAGAGAATTCCTACTATTTTTTTGTTATTAATGTATATATATTAAGGCAGTTTGTGTGAGATGCCAAAATACATGCTTCAAAAACACTGAAATCATAAAACTATTTGGTGTTATACAATAGATACCATCAGTGTATCGCCAGTCATTTATTCAACATACACTAATTCAATAACTTCTGTGTATCAGTTTTGATTATTGATTTGGCAGTGAACACACTCCTTTTCACCGTCCCTGTTTGGATGAATTATCTGAGCAAGCTATAAGTCCTCATGTACTATCAGGTATTCCAAGGAATTTCATTGCATGGATCTTTTAATTAATATGCTAGTTTAATATCAATATAATGGGCATCAGGCATCTGTTCCTTCTTTAAAAAGCAGAAAAAATATCCTGAAAAGTATTCTTTTCACACATAAAATTGAGTTGCTACCAAGAATTCCTAACATAAAAAGCAACACGTATGAGTGCTTTTTTAGAGTGCATAAGTGGGAATGCTTTCATAAATTACTTATTTTTTAAATTTTTGTTAAATTTATTGGTATGACATTGATTGGTAAAAGTATATAGGTTTAAAGTGTACAATTCTATAATATATCATCTATATATTGCATTGTGTGTTCACCAGCCAGAGTCAGTTCTCCTTCCATCACCATATATTTGACCCCCTTTACCCTCTTCTACCACTCTCTGGTAACTACTAAACTGTTGTCTGTGTCTATGAGTTTTCGTTTGTTTGTCTTGTTCATTTGTTGCTTTCAGTTTTATATCCCACCTATGAGTGAAGTTTTATGGGTCTCGACTTTTTCGGTCTGACTTACTTTGCTTAGCATGATAATTTCAAGATCCATCCATGTTGTCCCAAATGGCAGCATATCATCTTTTCTTATAGCTGAGTAATATATGTACCATATCTTCTTTATCTGATCATCTATCAAAGGACACTTATGTTGTTTCCAGGTTTTGGCCACTGTGAATAATGCTGCAGTGAACATAGGGGTACATATATATTTATGGATATATGTTTTCAAATTTTGGGAGTAGATACCCAGAAGAAGGATTGCTGGGTCTTATGGTAATTCTGTTCTTAATTCTTTGAGGAACCTCCATACTGTTTTCCGTAGTGGCTGTACCAATTTACATTCCCACCAGCAGTGTATGAAGGTTCCTTTTTCTCGTTATTACTTGTCTTGTTAATAATAGCCATTTTCAAGAAGTGTGGAGTGCCTTCTTACCCTCCCTTCACAGTTTTCTCCTGGCATATATCAATCACTCCATTGCTCAAAATCCCCATAGTGTTTTACTCTTGTTAACCCTTGAGGTCTGGCCATGCCTTTTGGTATGCTGGGAAGAATCTAGGATAATGGTCAGCAGTGAGGGACCAAGGCCAATTAAAGCCTTGGGCATTGCCCCTAGAGAGAGTCAGGCAAGCATGTCTAGCAGTGAGTTAGGCAATGCTCAGCAGGTGGATGGGTCCTAGCTATGGGCCTGGAGAGTAGCAATAGTCTATCAGTCCTGAGAGAGAGAAGCATGGCAAGAAAAACTCAGGAGCCCTGGCCTGATTTGTCTTAGGAGCAGAGTGGAAGGAAGGGATGTGATGCTAAACCATAGAAAATAAGGCTTACATCTTGACCTCCTCAAGTGGGATTGATCCTGGGCACTGCAGGTGGTTAGGCCTGCTAGGGGAGATCAGGAGGCCTGGATGTGAGGAAGGCAAGGGGAAGAGGGATGCAGGGACCAGGAGCCAGGCCAGGTCCAACAACATTCAGTTACATACCGAACCAACCTACCTTTGTCCTCTCTCCTTCCCTTCTTCCCTCCCTCCTTCTCTCTCTTTTTCCTTTCTTTCCTTCCTTTTAATCTTCTTTCCTCTTTCTCTTTCTCAGTCAACATCATGTATTATTTCTTCTGTACGAGTGTCAACATTGAATTAGCAAAGATTCTTATAATTAGGTGCAGTTGGAGGTATAAATATTTATTTGCATATTAATATCTTAAGAAATAGAAAGGTTCTTAACATAGGAAAAATGCAGCAGAGAAGATGAAGTCAACATCTTGGAGTGGTCAGAGAAGGCTTCCCAGAAGAGGTGATACTGGAGCAATCTTGGAGGATGAGTAGCACTTGCTAGGAGCGGAAGGAAATGACCCATTCAGTTATATTTCCTGTAAGTTTGATATAGATATCTTATAGGTATCCAGCTCTGCTTCAATCATCCTTTTCACTTTTCTGCAGTCATGTTATCAAAACCTTGGTTAAACAGTTTACTCTTACCATTCAGGCCTGCCACTTAAAACGGACTGAACAGTGTTAGAACTGAAGATGGGGACTCTGATGCTAGTGTGTTGGCAGCCAATGTCCATCAGAACAACCAGGGCAAAATCTGGTGGTCATCACCAACACAAGCTCGCTGCCTTGCTTTCTGCTCTGATTACCTCATTTGCATCTCAATCTAGGTACTAAATCTACAGCTACCTGCCCCAGTTGGATTTCTAGTGTATCTTTTTCTCATTCCACATGAGCTGGTCTAGTTCTATTTTTAGAAGTTTGACCCAGCCCTGGTTGTGCTAATCTTGTCTGTCATTTGTCATTTAGCCTTCCATATGCTTCTTGGTAGAGGAAGGAGAGAGATGTAAAATCCAGGCCATGTCTCTGTGTGAATTGCCATTCCAAGAACATGCCTTGTTTATTCCACCTCTAACCATGATGGAATGGTTACCATGATTCCTCTGCTCTAAAGCTAAATTTTAAAGTTGTTTATCATATTGACTGCATACCTATTTTCCCTTCTAAGTAGAACTGTCTCATCTAAAAACCTTGTCAAAGAGGCAACCCTGTGCAGACTAAATCCCTTTCTCATTCTGGCCATAGCTGATTGAACCCTCATATGAGCATAAATACAGAGAACAGAGAGTTTATCACTCATTTTTACATCCCTGGCAGCTTTTACCACATATAGTAGGTATTTGATTTTAATTTTGAGTTATTACTATTTCTCATTCTGGATTTGTAATGTTTAGATAATTCAGTTTTGACCAGTTTGCTCTGGAAAGATAATTTTTAAAAATCTTTAGATGTTCCCTAAATGAAAAAACAAAAAACAAAACAAAACAACTTTAAAAATGCTTACAGCAGGCAACCTGAGGATCATATACATATTTATAGAATAATTATTATAAGCATTGTGTTACTTTTATTTCTAAAAAGTTTATATAGCCAGGATCTCATAAATTTCTTTGAAACTGTCATTATGTTCTTTGAATTTTGGGAGCTAAAGACAATAATGTTATTTGTATAGATGGGGAAATGAAATGCAGAAAATTTGCATGCATTCCATGGATTACATGGAAAGTGAAAGACGACTGTCTCATTTATATTTTGTCATATTGTAGGTATTTAACCAGTTATAAATTTCAATAGGAAACACTATTGTCATTATTGATTTTTTTATTCAAAACTATTGGCAAACTTCAAAGTGCTAATGTTCCAGTTAATTAGATTTGACATTCATTAAGAATAGGATCTGTTGGGCGCGGGCCAGGCGTGCAAATGAGGGTGGCACAGAGTACTCCTGCGCCGAGCGCCGGGACAGAGAGCAGCCTCATTTGAGAGTGCTTTTAGCTGCGTCTGTCGGCACCTGTCTCACCACGATAGTGTGCCCTGCGAAACCCTGCTGTTTTCACACCCAACCTGTTAGGTGCTGCTCTCCACAATCATGTCCAAGTCTCAGAAAAAGTTGGTGGAGGAGAACCAGGAGAAGAACCAGCCATAAGTGAACATGAGTGACCTTGACATCTCCAACATGCTGGATGTCAATGGGCTATTGTTCTTTTCCTACATCACACAACTGCTCCTCAGCCACAACAAGCTAACAACCGTGCCACCAAACATAGCGGAACTGAAGAATTTGGAAATGCTTAACTTTTTTAACAACCAGATTGAGGAGCTGCCCACATAGATCAGCAGCCTTCAGAAGAAACTCAAGCACCTGAATCTTGGCATGAACCGACTAAACACTTTGCCTCGAGGATTTGGCTACCTCCCAGCTCTTGAGGTCCTTGATTTGACTTACAACAACTTGAATGAAAATTCTCTTCCCGGAAACTTCTTCTACCTGACTATCCTGCGTCCACTCTATCTAGTAAGTGACAATGATTTGAAATCCTGCCACTAGATATTGGGAAGCTCACAAAATTGCAGATACTCAACCTTAGGGATAACGACCTGACCTTGCTGCCTAAGGAAATCGGGGAGCTTACTCATCTCAAGGAGCTCCACATTCAGGGGAAGCAACCTGACCATTCTGCCCCCAGAACTAGGTCGTGTGAAAGATACCTTTAGAGGGATCAAATGTCATCCCATTTGAGAAGTAAATCCCTATCATGTACAAGACACCAAGGAAGGAAGAATGAGTAAGACAAAATCCCCATCCTATTTAATGAGCTGAAACGGAAATGATTGGTTATAATTCCAGTTTGGTTATGTAATGGGAGGACAGACACAGCAGTCAGAGCTACGACAAGGGCTTGGAGAAGAACAGAGAAGGGGCATTTGAGCTGGAGCCAGGCAGCATGCTGAGCGAGACCATTATGGACTCTGGTTCAAGCAGCTTACAATGCAGTTAGAGAGACCAAAGGAAAAATCAAAGCCAACAAAATATTACATGTAATAAGTACTGCGAAACAAGGAATCGCTGTGATAGATGAAGATCACAGGGATTAACTTTCAGTGGGGAAGTCCAGGCAGGCTTCTCTTGAAGAGGTGACATTGAATGAAGTTACTTTTTGTTAGGAATTGCTGGGGAGAGGACATTTGGGTAGGTTCAGAAGCAAGAAAGGCCGTGGTGAGTTTGGGTCCTCGCAAGTAAGCCACACGTTGTCCAGTGGAAAGTGAGTCTGGATATTTTGTGCATGATTTTGCATGACATCGTTTTTTAAGTACCATTGTTTCAAGATTGAAGCTGTGATTCTGACCACGATGTAGAGCCTAGTTTTTTTATCCTAGACTTCACCATTTATTATTTTAAATTTACTTCTTCGACTAGGGGCCTTGCTCTTGGTTAAGCCATAGGACACCATTTGTCCATATTTGTTCATGTCAAATTATTACCCCAAACTTCCCCTGTGAACATCTCTTTCAGTTTCCAGATCATGAAGATTAAATAAAGTGACAAATGTGAATAATGTATAAAATGTCACATATAAATCATTTATTGACTACAAAAAAAAATAAGATCAAGGACAAGCCTTAGGAAAAGTTTTTAAGTAGGCTGGCTAAGCTGTTGAACTCTTCTTCCTCATGCTTGAAAAGCAATCAACAATAAGAATTATGGACAGTAATCTGTCAATATTTTACTTGATTTAGGTTTTTTATTGAAAACAATGATTTGATTTTGTAATACACTTCTAATTTAAAATATTAAGACATAAAAATGGTAGGTTACTTAGAAATAGAATTGTGGGCATTGACATCATAACCTCTATTTTATGTTTCATTTAAATAATCACATTTTAGGTTCATAATTTTGTGTGCTATTAAAGATAATTGGTTGTCTTCTCTGACATATACTTCATTTTGTTAGCTTGTAGGTCTGACACAAAACCTTTGGGTAATCATCGTGTTCAACCTTTAGAAGAAAAATAAAGTAAAAGCATTTATTCTTAAGTTTTCATGGCTGAAGTTCAACTTATTTTAAAATCTTAATTGCACTTATGGTGAAATAATATATCTCATCTTTGTTAAATGTTTCATTGAGTTATGTGAAGAAATATTCTATGTTAATTGTGATAACTATTTTGCATATTAATAATATAAACCATTGAAACTTACAAAAATTTTTTTCCAGGCTTTACTTTTTTTTTATTATTAGTTTCAAATGTACAAAACAATGTAATAGTTAGACATTTCACCCCTCACAAAGGGATAACCACCCCTTCCCAATCTATTGCACCTCTACCAATCTATTGCCCCACTGGCATCATATATACCTATTACAATTTCATTGACTCTATTCCCTATGATCTACTCCACATCCTGTGTCCAGTGACTATGTATATATATATATATATATATAGATATATATATATATATATATGGTCACATATATATGAATATATATATGAAATTATAGTTGATATAATTTTATAATTTTATCATTTTAAATATATATATATATAAAATTATAGTTGACATGTAATGTTATTTAGCTTCAGCTTCAGGTGTACAGTGCACTGGTCAAGTATCTACACCATGCATGAGGTGGTCTCCCTAATAAGACATGTGCCCATCTGAAACCCTACAAAATCTTTACATTATTGATTATATTTCCCAAACTGTCTTTTATTTCCCCTTGGCAATATTGTAGTTACCAATTTATGCTGTCTAATCCGTTCCCCTTTTCCATCATCCCCACTCCCCTCCTATCTAGCAACCATTATATTTCTGAGACTATTTCTGTTTGCTCATTTGTTCAGTTCTTTAGATTCCACATATAAGTGAGATCATATAGTATTTGTCTTTCTCCAACTGACTTATTTCACTAAGTATAATATTCTCTAGGTCCATCCATATCTCCACATTTTTGCAATTGGTAAGATTTCATTTTTCTTTATAGCCGAGTAATACTCCATTGTATAAGTGTACCAGTTTCTTAATCTAGAGACTTACAAAATTTTGAATAAAACAGTGATATCATTGCAGAACAGATAACATGGGGAATAATTTTTCATACATGTATTATTTGGGAGAGAAAGACCCAACAGGCCTAAAAGAAAGACTCCAGATTCTAAAAATATGGTAGACTGAGGAAACCAGAAACTCTTACAACAAACTCACATATGGTGGGTAAAATTTAATAAAAATTAATTTAAGTATATCAGCTTACATGAAAGAAACAGAAATCATTGGGTGACATAAATAAGGGAGTACTGAAAACCTGAAGTGAACCAAAACTATAATATAAACCGTATATTGTATGTGTCTTTGTGTTAGTACCGATGGTGATGGGGCTATGGTTGCTAATTCTCATTTGAGATAAGAGATAGGATTGCATAACTTAGGAGGTTAAAGCTTAGATTCTCACCTAAACCAAGATCCTCACATTGTTACAGTGTCAGTGGAAGGATGGACTTGAAAAAAAAAATTACCCACTGGCTCAAGGAAACTATAAGAAAGATTCCCCTAAAAAGTCAGCATCCCAAGCCTACAACGTCTTTGTGTTTGGTACTTAAATTTATACTACCTATGTGTCTGAGAATCCCAAACACAAAAAATTAACATAAAAGTTGGTCCTAGGGGCTTCTATCAGAGGCAAGTTCAAAATCACTCTGGAGGTAAGTTTCTAACACTTAGACCACAGGGTATTATTCTCAGAAAAGAAAAAGCCCTGCCAAAATTATTTCATTATCAGAAATTATAAAGCACATGAAGAACTTTATAGCGGAAAAGGCTGATAAAGATTACCTCAGCCATGTAATCAAAGTCACAACCAACAATGATAAATCATGTTGATAGTCTTGATCTGATGTAATGAAAATGCCACTGTTATTTCCTCTGTTATTACCCTCTCAAAACAGTGACAGTCTGATCTAATCATGAGTAATATATTAGAGAAATTCCAATAGAGAGGTATTCTACAAATATCTGATCAGTATACTTCGAAACTATCAAGTTCAACAAAAAGTAGCAAAATTGAGAAACTCTCACAATCAAGAGGAGCCTAAGGAGACTTGTCAACTAGTGTAACATCATGTCCTGGATGATATCTTGGGACATGAGAAAATATTTTGTAAAACTAAAGAAATATGAATAAATTATGGATGTTAGTTAATAATATGTCAATATTGGTTCATTGATAATAACAAATGTACTATATTCACTTAAGATGTCAGTAATAGGAGAAACTGGATGTGAAGTATTAGGATGGTGCAAAACTAATTATGGATTAAAAGGTTAAAAATAATTGCAAAAACCACAATTACTTTTGCACCAACGTAATATGTAGTAACTCTATGTACAATGTTCACAATTTTTTCCATAAATCTAAAAGATAGTATATTATTACTTAAAAAAGGAAGAATCCATCCAAAATGCACACCAAATATGCAAAAGTCACAATAGACATTAGGATTACCCTCATAGGAACCTAAGATAGCTAGATAGCATCCTGAAAGAGAATAGAAAATACCAATAAATATGTTTAACATACTATGTATAAAAATGATAAAATACCATGGTCAAAAAAGGGCAGATTTGAAAAAGAAACAAATAGAAATCCTAGGAATGAAAAATATGGACTTTGAAGTTAAAAAATCTATAATAGGGAGAATGTCCAAGAATTAGGTAAACTCTATGCCTGCTGCCTCCAAGACCACATCAAAATTACAACTAAATTATAGAACAGTCAACCTCAAGAATCATCTGAAAAGTAGCTGAACAGAACTCCTATAAATAAGGATAAAAAGAAGAGGCTACATAGAGACTGATATGAGGGGCAGAGACGTGAAACGCACTGACTCCAAACCTAAAGGTAGTGGTAGAGCATTGTGAGGGACATCTCAGTGGCGGAGGTCCCCCCTGAAGAGGGAGAGGTTCCTGCCCCACAACAGGGACCCCAGCCCAGTGGTCCTGTGCTGGGAAAATGAGTCCCCACAACATCTGGCTGTGAAAATCAGCGAGGATTCTGTCTGTCTAGTCCATCCCGGTGAGACGGAAAGCAGCTGGAAAACCAGACATTTTCTTAAAGGGCCAACACACAGACTCACTTGTAAAGACTAACCTGGGCTCTGGTGGAGGAGCAGCAACTTAAGAGGTCTTCCCCAAAGATGTAAAGGGAAATACTGAGTTGTGTAGCTTTAGTGCAAGGGCTACAGGGAGAGCTGCCATCATCCCTGTGTGGAGCCTCATGTCTAGCGTATACTGGAGCACTATCTGTTCTATGTTGAACCTCCCCCAAAGGGTCAAATCTGTGAATGCATTGGTTAGGTAAATCTGGAGTTTGCATTCCACATTGGTGAAGCCCTGGGTCTCTGCCCTGTCCTACAGAGCTAGTGTTGCATCACTGAGGGCACTCTTGGCCCCTGCACAGCCAGCCCCATCCCACAGACTGTGGAAGTGTGTTTACCACAGTGGGCAGCCTGCAGTAGCCTGGGGAACTTTCAGTGGCAGGCTGTCAGCTACAACTTGAGCTGTAGCCTCTCTTGGGGATTTCTTAGTAATCTGCAGGCCCAAGGCAAGCAGTGGCTGGCTGCAGTGTTCTAAGGTTGTTTTATGAAGTGGCCACAGGCTCAGCACTTGCGCAAAAACTGAATGTGCATTAACTTTGTAAAATCCACCAGCCTCACAGCATGATGTACTGGGACCTTGCCCTATCCAGCTAGTGCTCTATCACCAGGACTCTCTCAATACTGGGTCAACCAGTTGAGTCTGAACACTTAAGGAGGGTCTTTCAGTGGCTGAGACTTATTGGCAACAGACCTGGGGGGCCCTGGGAATTTTACTAAGCTGCCCCAGGCCCAATACTGGTGGCAGCAAGACTTGGTTCACAGCTGGGCCATCCCCACATGCCTCAATGTCCAGCACAGGCAGCAGCCAACTACATATAGTTCTGTAGCTCCTACCAGGTAGGAGCTCCTACCAGCTCCTACTGGCTGTGACCAGACCTGGCCACAGGCAAGGCTAAAATTGGCCTGCATGGGAACCCCTACCAAGAAACACCAGAAACAGCACACCCAAAGGCCAGCTTCAGACCACACCAGAGCACTACTCAGTTAACTCCACAAGTGGCACACACAAAGGATGGTCTCAGCAGGCAGAAAAGCCCAATAGGGTAAATCCCGCTGTGAGGGGTCACCCCCCACACAGAAGCTCATACACTGTGAGAATAGCCAATCCTCACAGGGAGTCATTCTGAGAGTCAATCCCACCCATAGATGTGCCAAAAGCAATTAAGTCTCAACTACAACAGGGCAATACTTGTACACGCAACACACACACGGAATACTCCCAAAACACATGCACAAGTGATCAGGGAGCATGAGCCACTGGACCATGCTTGACACATAACACGTAAGGCCACCTGGCAAAAACTGAGAAACACAGAAAATCTATTTAATACACAGAAGGAAACATAGAGGCAGCCAGATAAACAAGAAACACGTCCCAAATAAAAGTCCAGGAGAAACCTCCAGAAAAAGAACTAAATGAAATGAAGGCAACCAACCTACCAGAGACAGAATTTAAAACACTGGTTATAAGAATGCTTAAGGAACTTAGTGAGAATTTCAAAAAAAGACAGTAAGCATAAAGAAGGACATAGAAACCATAAAAAAAGAACCAGTTAGAAATAAATAATATAATGACTGAAATGAAGAATACACAAGAAGGAAACAACAATAAATTAGATGAAGCAGAGGACTGAATCAGTAATTTATAAGATAAGCTAGCAGGGAACACCCAATCAGAAAAACAAAAAGAAAAAAGATAATTTTTAAAAAATGAAGATAGTTTAAGGTGTCTCTGGGACAACAGTAAGCATAACAACATTTTCATCACTGGAATACCAGGAGAAGAGAGGGAGAAAGGGATTGAGAAACTGTTTGAAGAAATGATGACTGAAAACTTTCCTAAACTGTCAAAGGAAATACAAGCCCAGGAAGTACAGAGAGTCCCAAACAAGATGAACCCAAATAAGCCCACACCAAGACACATTATAATTAAAATGGCAAAGATTAAAGACAAAGAGAGAATCCTAAAAGCAGCAAGAAAAAGATGACTAGTTACTTACAAGGGAACGCCCATAAATCTATCAGCTAATTTTTCAACAGAAACTTTGCAGGCCAGACAGCCATTGCAGGAAATATACAAAGTGATGAAAAACAGGGCCTACAATGAAGACTACTTGACCCAGCAAGGCTATCATTTAAATTTCAAGAAGAGATAATGAGTTTCTCAGCCAAAAAAAAGCTAAAGGAATTCATTACCATCAAGCCAGTATTACAAGAAATGTTAAAAGAACTTCTTTAAGAAGAAGGGCAACACAAAAAAACAAAAACAAAAAAGAAAATAAAAAACATTAATAAAAGGGCATTAACTATGTACTTATCAATAATAATCACTTTAAATGTAAATGGATTAAATATTCTAGTCAAAAGATGTAGGGTAGCTGAATGGACAGGAACACAAGACCCACACAAATGCTGTTTTTAAAAGAGACCCACTTTAATTCAAAGACACACAGAATGAAAGTAAAGGGATGAAAAAAGATATTTCATGCAAATGGAAATGACAATAAAGCTGGGGTAGCAATACTTACATCAGACTAAATAGACTTTAAAATAAAGACTATAATAAGAGGCAAAGAAGGACATTACATAATGATAAAGGGATTAATCCAGCAAGAAGACATAACCCTAGTAAACGTCTATGCACCTAACATAGGAACACCTAAATATATAAAACAAATCTTGACTGATGTAAAGGCAGAAATAACAGTAACACAATCATACTAGGGGACTTTAGCATCCCACTCACAACAATGGACAGATCTTCCAGGCAGAAAATCAACATAGAAACAGTGGCCTTAAATGACACAGTAGGTCAGATGGATTTAATTGATATTTTTAGAGCATTTCACCCCAAAGCAGCAGAATATACATTCTTTTCAAGTACACAAGGACCATTTTCAAGATAGACCATATGTTAGGCCACAAACCAAGTCTCAATAAATTTAAGATGATTGAAATCATATCAAGTATTTTCTGTGACCAAAGTGGTATGAAACTAGAAATCAATTACAAGAAAAAAATTGAAAAACACAAACTCATGGAGGCTAAATAACATGCTGCAAAATAGTAAAAGGGTCAACCATGAGATCAAAGAAGAAATCAGAAGATACCTTAAAACAAACGAAAAAGAAAACACAGTGACATAAAATCTATGGGATGCAGCAAAAGCAGTCCTAGGAGCGAAATTCATAGCAATGCAGTCCTACCTCAAAAACAATTAAAATCTCAAATAAATAATCTAGCTTATATTTAAAGGAACTAGATAAAGAACAGCAAACAATGCCCAAAGTGAGTACAGTGAAGGGAATAATACAAATCAGAATGGAAATAAATGAAATAAAGGTGAAAAAAAATTGCAAAAATCAATGAAACCAAGAACTGTTTTTTGTGTGTGTGTTTTTAAGAAAAGAAAAACTGTTAAACCTTTAACCAGACTCATTAAGAAAAAAAATAGAGGAGACCCAAATAAATAAAATCAGAAATGAAAGAGGAAAACTGACAACACACACCACAAAACTACAAAAAATTTAAGAAAATACTGCTGACAACTATATTCCAAAAAAAAGTACAGTCTGGAAGAAATTGTACAGTTTGGAAGAAATGGATAAATTCCTAGAGGCATACAGTCTTCCAAAGCTGAATCAAGAAGAAACAGAAAATCTGAATCTATCAATTACTACTAGTGAAGTCAAGTCAGTAATCAACAAGCTACCAACAAACAAAAGTCCTGGACCTGATGGTGTCACATATGAATTTTACCAAACATTCAAAAAAGAATTAACAGTTATTTTTATCAGCTATTCCAAAAATTCAAGAGGAGGGAAGGCTCCTAACCTCATTTTATGAAGCAACCATTACCCTGATTCCAAAACAAAAGACATTACAAAACATAAAAATAAAATAATGATGATGATGATGATGATGATGATGATGGAAATTATAGGCCGATATCCCTGATGAACATAGATGCAGAAATCTTCAACAAAACATTAGCAAACCCAATTCATAAATACATTACAATATACACCACAATTAAGTGGGATCCATTTCTGGTATGCAAGGTTGGTTCAATACCAGCAAGCCAATGTGATACACCACATAAACAAAATAAAAAATGAAAATCGTGATCATTTCAATAGATGCAGATTTCAATAGATGCAGATTTCAATAGATGCGTTTGACAAAATCCAGCATCCATTTGTGATAAAAACTCTCAGCAAATTGGGAAAAGAGGAAACATATCTCAACATAATAAATGTCATATATGACAAACTCACAGCTAATATCATACTTAATAGGGAACAACTGAAAGCATTCTCCTGAAGACAGGGATGTTGATTTTCACCATTTTTATTCAACATAGTACTGGAAGTCCTAGCCACAGCAATCAGACAATAAAGAGAAATAAAAAGCATCCAAAAGGGAAAGGAGGAAATAAAACTGTCATTATTTGCAGATGACATAATACTATTTTGGGGAAACCCAAATATTTCACCAAAAAACTATTGCAACTGATAAAGGAATTTAGCAAAGCAGCAGGATACAAAATTAAAATTTTTATACACCAATAATGAACTATCAGAAAGAGAAATTAAGAAAATAATCCTATTTACAATGCAAAACAACAACAAACTATGAATAAATTTAACCAAATAACTGAAAACCCTGTACCCAGAAAATTATAAGACATTGAAAAGAGAAATTAAAGAGGATAAAAATAAATGTAAACATATATAATATTCATGGATAGGAAGAATTAATACAATTAAAATGTCCATAATACCCAAAGCAATATATAGATTCAGTAAAACGCCTATCAAAATAACAATGGTATTTTCACCCAACGACAACAAACAATCCCAAAATTTATACAAAAAAATAAAATTTATATGGAAACATAAAGGAATCAGAGTAGCCATGGCAATTCTGAGAAAGAAGTACAAAGCTGGAGGTGTCATGCTACCAATATCAAATTATACTACAGACCATATTAATCAAAACAGCATGGTATTGGCATTAAGAACAGACTCATAGATGAGTGGAACAGAATAAAGAGCCCAAAAATGAATCTATACCTATGTGGACTTTTAATCTATGACAAAGGAACCAAGAATTTAAATTGGGGGTAAATACAGTACGTTCAATAAATGGTGCTGGGAAAACTGGACAGATACACGCAAAAAACTGAAACTCAACCATCTTCTTATGTCATGTATGAGAATAAACACGAATGAATTAAAGACTGAAATGTATTAATAAGATCTGAAACTGTAAAACTTCTAGTAGAAAATATAGGCAGTAAACTCTCGGACTGATACTTTTACTGATATATTTAGTAATACTTTTACTGATATATTTTAGTAATAGTTTTACTGATATATTTAGTAATATATTTTTACTAAATATATTTAGTAATACTTAGTAATTACTTAGGAATTACTTAGTAATACTTAGTAATACTTTTAATGATATATTTCCTCAGGTAAGGGAAACAAAAGGAAAAATAAACAAATGGGAGTACATTAAACCGAACAAGTTTTTGCACAGAAAGGAAACCATCAACAAAACAAAATGATAGCCTACTGAGTGGGAGAAGATATTTGCCAGTGATACATCTGATAAGGGATAAATATCCAAAATTTATTTAAAAAGTCATACAACTCAACACTAAAAACAAACAAACAAAAAACCTCACAATCTAATTAAAAAATAGGCTTAGTACCTTAATAGACATTAGTCCAAAGAGGACATACAGGTGGCCAATAGACATGTGAAAAGATGTTCAACATCACTACTCGTCAGAGAAAGGCAAATAAAAACCACAATAAGATATCATCTCACACCTGTCAGAATGGTGATCATCAATATATCAACAAACAGGTGATGTTAGAAACATGGCAGCATGAGGGACGCCTCTTAATTTCTTTCCTTAAAGTTACAACAAGTTAAACAGCTATAATGTAACAAAGGATTCCTTACACAACACAAACATATTTGAGAGATCCAAGCATTGAAACATCTGAAGGTGGGTAAATTGGGGCCAACAGGTGAGGAGGGAAGGGAGAGGTGCAGAGATGGGGCCGCTAGACACAGCCCAAAGTTCACTGCAGTCTTGGAATAGGGGAGGATTGAGTTTGCAGATGCACTTTCTGTGGCCCCAGTAATACTGCCTGAGGGATCAGCATATAATACAGCATCTTCAATAAATGGTAGTGGGATAATTGGAAAGCCAAGTGCAAAAGAATGAAACTAGACTGCTATCTGTCACTATATACCAAAATGAACTAAAAATGGATCAAAGACCTAAACATAAGACCTGAAAAAATAAATTGCATAGAAGAAAGCATAGATACTAAACTTATGGATCTTCGGTTCAGAGAGGATTTTATGAATTTGACTTTAAAGGCAAGGGAAGTAAAAGCAAAAATAAATGAATTGGCTATATCAAACTAAAAAGCTTCTGCACAGCAAAAGAAAACATCAGCAAAACAAAGAGGCAACCAACCAAATGGGAGAAGATATTTGCAAACACCTCTGGTGATAATATCCAAAAAAAAAAAAATATATATATATATATATATATATATATATATAAACCACCTATGACTCAACAACAATGAACAACAAACAATTCAATTAAAGAATGGGCAAAGGACTTGAACAGAAACTTCTCCCAAGAAGACATACACATGCCCAACAGACATGAAAAAATGCTCAACTTCACTAGCTATTAGGGAAGTACAAATCAAAACCACAGCGGGACACTACCTCAGCCCTGTTAGAATGGCTATTACCAATAAGACAAGTAATAACAAGTATTGGAGAGGCTGTGGAGGAAAAGGAACCCTCATATACTGCTGTGGGAATGTAAACTGATATAACCACTATGGAAACCAGTATGGAGGTTCCTCAAAAAATTAAAAATGGAATTACCATACAACCCAGAAATCCCTCTACTTCAAAAATCTGAAAACCTTTATCCATAAAGATATACATACCTAATGTTCATTGCAGCATTATTTACGGTGGCCAAGATACGGAAACAACAAAAGTGTCCTTCGATAGATGATTAGATAAAGAAGATGTGGTACATATATACAAAGGAATATTACTCGGCCATAGGAAAAGATGAAATACTGCAATTTGTGACAACATGGATGGATCTTGAGATTATCATGCTAAGCAAAATAAGTCAGACAGAAAAAGTCAAGACTATATAACTTCACTCATATGTGGGATATGAAACTGAAAGGAACAAACAAACAAGACAAACAAACAAAGAAACAAAAACTCATAGGCACAGACAACAGTTTAGTGATTACCCGAGGCTACCGGGGTAGGAGTGTGGCAGAAGAGGGAAAGGGGTCAAATATATGCTGAGCAAAGGAGAACTGACTCTGGATGGTGAACACACAATGCGATATATAGTTGATGTTTTATAGAAATGTACATTTGAAACCTGTATATTTACTGACTAATTCATCCCAATGATGTTAATAATAAATAAATCAACAAACAACAAGTGCTTGGAAGGATGTGGAGAAAAGGGAACCCTTGTGCACTATTAATGGTAGTGCAAATTTCTGCAGCCACTATGGAAAACAGTATGGAGGTCCTAAAAAAATTATAAGTAGGACTACCTTATGACCCAGCAATTCCACTCCTGGGTATTTGTCCGAAGAAATCCAATTCGAACACTAATTTGAAAGATATAGGCACCCCTGTATTTATTGCAGTGCTATTCACAATAACCAAATATGGAAACAACTGAAATGCCCATCAATTAATGATTGGATAAAGAAATTGTCATACATTTATGCAATGGACTATTACTCTGTCATAAAAAAGAATTAAATCTTACTATTTGCAACAACATGGATGGAGCTAGGGAGTATTATAGTAAGTGAAAGACTGAGACAGATACCATATGATCTCACTTATGTGTGGAATCTAAAGAACAGAATAAATGAACAAATAAAAAGAAATAGACTCATAGATACGTAGAACAAACTGGTGGTTGCTAGATATGAGGAAAGTTGGGGCATGGGTGAGAAATGTGACGGGATTAGGAAGTACAAATTGGTAGTTGCAAAATAGTTACAGGATGTTAAATACAGTATGGGAAATATAGTCAATAATAATATTGTAAAAACTATGTATAGTATCAGGATACTAGACTTATTGGGGAGATCACTTCATAAATTATATAAATGCCTAACCACTACACTGTACATTTGAAACTAATATAAAATAATATTAAATGTCAACTATAATTTTAAAAAGTATATATATATATATATATATATATATATATATATATATATATAGTCACGGCATGTAAAGTACAGCATAGGGAATATAGTCAACGGTATTGTATAATAATAGCTACATATGGTGTCAGATGGGTAGTAGGCTTGTTGCGGTTATCACTTCATGAGATGTGTAAATATCTGATAACTATGTTGTTTTGTACACCTAAATCTAGTAATAATAATAAAAAATTCTATAATGGACTATAACATCATTTTAGACATAACTAAAGAGAAAATTAGTGACCTGGAAAACAACCCTGTAAGAAATTACCTAGAATGCATTGTAGAGATATAGATAAATGGTATATGTAAAAGGGAGGGATAGAGATAAGACAAGTAGAGGGAGAATATCCAATATATATGTACAGTGGGAATTCTAGAAAGTAACAGATAGAAAGGCAATCTTTGAAGCAATAACAGCTAATAATTTTCACAATTGCCAAAGATACAAACTATCCCATAGAATGCACATACTGATTCCTGTACAGGAAAAATTATATTAAATCAAGAAGTAGACTCATTATCATGAAACTGTAGAACATAATACAGAAAGAAAAGAATTTATAAGACACCAGAAATAATTTTCTACTAAGAAACAATTATAAGACTGACAGCCAAATTAACAGATACTAAAATGCAATGAAGGCGATCTGAGGGCAATTATGTCAACCTGTCATTCTTTACTTACAATAACTATCATTCAATAGTGAGATAAAAATAAAGACATTTTCAGATATATGAGCAAAACTATAATTTTTAAACCTAAAAGAATTCCTTAATATCGTCACATGTCCAGTTAATGTTCATGTGATTCCTATGTTATAAGTTTATTTTTACAATATATTTGCTTGAATTGGGATACAAATATAATTGATATAATGGTTGGTTGGCGTGTCTTTTATGCTTTTTTTTAGTGTATGGATTCTTTCTCCAAATCTAACCTCAATAGATATTCTCTAAAAGTTAGTCTTTCTGTGTGTTTATGCTTTCAACTGGATATTCATTTAAATTCATTTGTTTCCATTTTGTTTTTGACTTGGGGGGATTATATATTCAAAAGCAGTTTTATAATTGGTAAATATCATTTTACATTACTTTTATATTTTTATTTCATAGTTAGCTATTTGGAACAAAATGTAAAGTTTAATAAATTCTGTCAGGAAATGTTTAGATAGGAAAATTATACACAAAGATAGGAATAAATAATTGTAAAATAATTAAAAAACTAAAAAACAATGAGAGTCCTCTTTTCAGAAGTGGACATTCCTTGATAACTTCTGGATTTTTATAAGCTCTCCTACATTGTTTGGCTAGATAAATGGGACCTAAATGCTGAGAAATACATATTCATCTCTAAAAACAAATATTTTAGAGTCAGGAAGTAATTTACTGCTGTCAGGATATGTCTATATATCTACCTAATTGTATAGTAACTGTAGTATAATGCTTGCATAACTTATCTACTTGTGTTAAAGGTAAAAACAAACAAAAAAACTTTTTAAAATTATACAAAGGAAAAGTTTATGGAGCTCCTCTTTTAAATATCTATCCCTTATCCCCAAGGAGACTCTGAATGTGACCTGTAAGTGCACAGTAGGAAATAAAGGTCCAAGCAAAAATACTGCAGGTCTGCATCCAACAGTTGATCTCTCCCGCCGAGGGGGCACTATATCCAGCATTTGAGGCAGTAATCTCAGGTGAGACCTCCGCTGGGCCCTAGGTCAGACAAAGGATACAAACTCCATACCTGGGTCCCTCCCCCCACCCTCCCAATCTTACCCCGGCCTTTCCAGAGACTTAAACTGGCCCCTGAACTGAGGAGTAGTGTCAGATTACAGAGGAGCCATAGTGCTCAGGTTCTTGGAAGGCCAGCATGCAGCTCTAACTCAGGGAAGAGGCTGGAAAGAGTGTGATTTTTGCTGGGCTGGGAGAGAGAAGACCTCTCCGTCCCCAGCCCCCACCCTTTCTGGCCTGCCTAGGGAAGGGCAATTACAACTGCTGAGACACACCCAGGGATCAGCAGTAGGCAGCAGACACAGCTCTGGGCTTTTAGCAGCTCTGAAATCTCCCGCCTGCCACATACACACACACACACCTACACACACACACACACAGACACAGACACACACACACACACACACACACACACACACACACACGGAAGAAGTGTCCTAAGACTCAGGAGAACTGAGCACAGGGCTGGTGCTGCTACTCTCAGTGCTCATATGTGCAGGCAAGAGCAGAAACTGCACTGACTTTGTAGAAACTACCATCCAGACCCCTCAGCTCCATTCATCTAAATCTGCAGTGCCAAGGTCACTCTGGGCACCAGGTGACCAGCTCTGCCTGCACAATATACAGTGGACTCTTTGGTACAGCAGAGGACAACCTGGAGATTACTTGGTGGGCTTAAGCCAAGACTGGCTCTGCTTTTTTTTGTTTTGTTTTGTTTTGTTTTTATATCTTTGATATCTTTGCCTGTGTTGAGTGTGGGTTATTGGTTGTTTTTACGTGTTAATGTATTTGGTTTTTTCTTTGTTGTTGTTGTGCTTGGTGATTTCCTTTGTTCTGAAATTACCCTACACCAGGGCCCAGCTTAAGAGGCACAAGATAAAACACACCCAGAGGCCAACTCCAGACCAAACCAGAATACTACCGGGTTTGACCTACAAGTGACACACCCAGAGGGAATTCTCTACAGGCACAAGAGCTCAAAGAGGCCAAACCTCATTTAAGTGGTCAACCCTCATGCAGTAGAACATCCTGCTGTTGGGCAAAGCCAAGTCCCACAACTAGTCAGCCTAGGAGTTAACCCCACCTACTCACAAGCTAAAAGCAATTAAAGATTAACTTTAACAGGACAATATACACAACACAAGAGTCACCTTTGGAGCACATGCAGAGTAGAAGAAGGAAGTGGTACAAGTCAAATATAAAGGACACATACTACATAAGATAACCCAACAAGAACTGAGAACCCTAAGGGATCTACCTAATACATGGAAGCAAACACAGAGCGTCAACCAGAATGGGGAAAGAAAGAAACATGTCTCCAATAAAAGAACAGAAGAAACCTCCAATATTGGAACCAAATGAAATAGAGGTAACCAACCTATCAGAGACAGAGTTCAGAACACTGATGATAAGAATGTTTAAGGAGCTTAGTGACAACATAAACAAGTATAGAGAAATTCTAAAGAACAACCATTTAGAACTAAAGAATACAATGACTGAAATAAAGAACTCACTTGAAGAAATTACCAGCAGGTTAGATGAAGCGGAGGATCGAATCCTCGACTTAAGAAGACCAGTTAGCACAGATCACCTGAACAGAACAACACAAAGAAAAGAGAATAAAAACAATGAAGATGGTTTAAGAGACCTCTAGGATAACATCAAGCACAACAATATGTGCATCATAGGAATAACGGAAGGTGAAGAGAGGAAGCAAGGGATTGAGAACATATTTGAAGTAGTAACGTCCAAAAACTTTCCTAACCTGGTGAAGGAAACCAACATACAAGCCCAGGAAGTGCAGAGGATTACAACCAGGAAAACTCAAACAGGTCCACACCAAGACACATTATAGTTAAAATGGCAAAGGTTAAAGACAAAGAGAGAATCCTAAAAGCAGCAAGAGAAAGACAGAGGGTTACATACAGGGGAACTCCTATAACACTATCAAATGGCTTTTCTACAGAAACATTAAAGGCCAGGAGGGAGTGGCAGGAGATACTCAAAGTGATGGAAAACAAAGGCCTACAACCTAGATTGCTATACCCAGCAAGGCTATCATTTAAAATTGAAGGAGAGATAAAGAGTTTCCCAGAAAAGAATAAGCTGGAGGAATTTATTACCACCAAGCCAGCATTGCAGGAAATAATAAAAGGACTTCTGTAAACAGAAGAAAGATGAAAACAATCTAATTACAAATTTAAAAAAATGGCAATAACTATGTACCTATCAATAATCACTTTAATGTAAATGGATTAAATGCTCCAATCAAGAGACAGAGGGTGGCTGAGTGGATAAGAAAGCGAGACCCTTGTATGTGCTGTATACAAGAGACACACCTCAGATCAAAAGACACACACAGGCTGAAAGTGAAGGGTTGGAGTAGGATATTTCCTGCAAATGGAAACGAGAAAAAAGTTGAAGTTCCAA
Source organism: Rhinolophus hipposideros (assembly GCF_964194185.1). Classification (NCBI taxonomy): domain Eukaryota; kingdom Metazoa; phylum Chordata; class Mammalia; order Chiroptera; family Rhinolophidae; genus Rhinolophus; species Rhinolophus hipposideros. The sequence continues at coordinate 34,825,611 of NC_138068.1, forward strand.
TACTTATATCTGACAAAATAGACTTTAAAATGATGAATATCTCAAAAGACAAAAATGGGCACTATATAATAATAAAGTGATCGATCTGACAAGAAGACATAACCCTAGTAAACATCTATGCACCCAACATAGGAGCACCTAACTATATAAAACAGATATTGACTGACATAAAGACAGAGATCAATAGTAACACTATCATAGTAGGGGACTTCAACACACCTCTGACAACAAGGGACAGGTCTTCCAGACAGAAAATCAATATAGAAACAATGGCTTTAAATGACACTTTGGACCACTTGGATTTAATCGATATTTTCAGAGCATTTCTCCCCAAAGCTGCAGAATACACGTTCTTCTCAAGTGCACATGGAACATTTTCCAAGATAGATCATATGTTAGGACACAAAACAAGTCTTGATAAATTTAAGAAAATTGAAATCATACCAATTGTCTTCTCTGACCACAGTGCTATGAAATTGCAAATGAACTACAGGAAAAAAAAGTAACTGGAACACACACCAATTCATGGAGACTGAGTAACATGTTACTAAATAATGAATGGGTCAACCATGAGATCAAGGAATAAATCAAAAGATATCTCGAGACAAATGAAAATGAAAACACGATGACCCAAAATCTATGGGATGCAGCGAAAGCAGTCCTAAGAGGGAAATTCATAGCATAGCATAGCATAGCATAGCATAGCATAGCATAGCATAGCATAGCATAGCATAGCACAGCATAACATAGCATAGCAGGCCTACCTAAAGAAATAAGAAAAATCGCTAATCAACAGTTTATCTTCACACTTAAGGGATCTGGAAAAAGAACAGCAAAATAAGCCCAAAGGGAGCACAAGGAAGGAGATAATAAAGATCAGAGCGGAAATAAATGAAATAGAAACCAGAAAAACAATACAAAAAAATTCAATGAATGCAAGAGTTGGTTCTTAGAGAAGATAAACAGAATTGACAAACCTTTAGCCAGACTCATTTAAAAAAAGAGAGAGAGAGGACCCAAATTAATAAAATCAGAAATGAAAGAGGAGAAGTGACAACAGACACCACAGAAATACAAAAAAAAAAAAAATAGAAATTACTATTAGCAACTATACGTCAACAAATTTGACAATCTGGAAGAAATGGACAATTTTCTAGAAGCATATAACCTTCCAAGGCTAAACAAGAAAAAACAGACAACCTGAATAGACTGACTACCACCAGGGAAATTGAATCAATAATCAACAATCTCCCAACAAACAAAAGATCTGGACCAGCTGGCTTTACAGGTGAATTTTACAAAACATTCAACAAAGAATTATCACCTATTCTCCTGAAGCTCTTCCAAAAAATCTAGAAGGAGGTAAGACTCCCAAACACTTTTTACAAGACCACTATCACGCTGATCCCAAAATCAGACAAAGACACCAAAAAAAAGGGAAACTACAGGCCAATATCTCTAATCAACATAGATGCAAAAATCCTCAACAAAATATTAGTGAACAGAATTCAGCAATACATTACAAAGATCACACACCGTGATAAAGTGGGATTCATCCCTGGTATGCAAGGGAGGTTCAACATCCGCAAATCAATTAATGTGATACACCACATTAACAAAATGAAAAATAAAAATCACATGATCATATCAATAGATGCAGAAAAAGCATTTGACAAAATCCAGTAGCAATTTATGATAAAAACCCTTAAGAAAGTGGGAAAAGAGGGATCATATCTCAACATAATAAAGGCCCTATCTGATAAACCCACAGCTAACATCATCCTCAATAGGGAAAAGCTAAAACCATTCCCCTTAAGATCAGGAACAAGACAAGGTTGCCCACTTTCTCCACTTCTATTCAACATAGTGCTGGAAGTTCTAGCCACAGCAATAAGACAAGAAAAAGAAATCAAAAGTATCAAAATCGGTAAGGAGGAAGTAAAATTGTTATTATATGCAGATGACATGATACAATATATAGAGAACCCTAAAGACTCCACCAAGAAACTATTAGAGCTGATAAATGAATTTAGTAAAGTAGCAGGATAAAAAATTAATATTCAGAAATAATTTGCATTTGTATATACCAATAATAAACTATCAGAAGGAGAAGTTAAGAATAGAATCCCACTTACAATTGCTCCAAAGACTATAAAATACCTGGGAATAAATTTAACCAAAGAAGTGAAAGATCTGTACTCAGAAAATTATGATACTGAAGAGAGAAATTAAAGAAGATACAAATAGATGGAAACACATACCATATTCATGGATAGGAAGAATTAATATATTTAAAATGTCCATACTGCCTAAGGCAATATATATATATTCAACGCAATTCCTATCAAACTACCAAGGACATTTTTCATAGAAATAGAACATATAATCTAAAATTTATATGGATCCATAAAACACTCCGGATAGCCTCAGCAATCTTGACAAATAAGAACAAAGTGGGAGGTATCATGACACCTGACATCAAATTGTACTACAAGACTACAGTAATCGAAACAGCATGGTACTGGCATAAAAACAGACACATAGATCAATGGAACAGAATAGAAAGCCCAGAAATACATCCATGCCTATATGGCCATTCAATCTATGACAATGGAAGCAAGAATTTGTGGTGGGGTAAAGACAGTCTATTCAATAAATTGTCGTGGGCAACCTGGACAGTCACATGCAAAAAAATGAAGCTGGACCACCTCCTTACATCATCTACAAAAATAAATTCAAAATGACTTAAAGACTTAATGTAAGATCTGAAACCATAAAATTCCTAGAAGAAAATATAGGAAGAAACTTCACAGACATTACCTGGAGTAAGATTTTTACTGATATATTCCCTCGTTCAAGGGAAGTAAGAGAAAAAATAAACATGTGGGATTACATCAAACTAAAAAGTTTTTTCACAGCAAAGGAAACCGTCAATAAAACAAAAAGGGATTCTACTGAATGGGAAAAGATATTTGCCAATGATATATCTGTTAAGGGGTTAATATCACAAATTTATAAAAAACTCACTCAACTCAACTCCAAAAAAACAAAGAACCCAATTTAAAAATGGGCAGAGGACATGAAGAGACATTTTTCTAAAAAGGACATACAGATGGCAAACAGACATATGAAGAAATGCTCAACCTCACTAACCATCAGAGAAATGCAAATAAAAACCACAATGAGATACCACCTCACTCCAGTCAAAATGGCTATCATCAATAAATCAACAAACAACAAGTGCTGGCGCGGATGTGGAGAAAAGGGAACTCTAGTGCACTGTTGGTGAGATTGCAGATTAGTGCAGCCACTATGGAAAACAGTATGGAGGTATCTCAGGAATCTGAAAATGGAACTACCTTATGATTCAGCAATTCCACTCCTAGGTTTCTATCCGGAGAAACCCAAAACTCCAATTCAAAAATCTTTATGCACTCCTATGTGTATTGCAGCACTATACACAATAGCCAAGACATGGAAACAACCGAAATGCCCATCAGTAGATGACTGGATAAAGAAACTGTGGTACATTTATACAATGGATTATTATGCAGCTATAAAGAAGAAAGAAATCTTACCTTTTGCAACAACATGGATGGACCTAGAGAACATTATGTTAAGTGTAATAAGTCAGACAGAGAAAGACAAATACCATATGACCTCACTTATATGTGGAATCTAAAGAAAAGAAGAAGTGAATGAAATAATCAGAAACAGTTTTGGAGACATAGAGGAAAAACTGAGGGTTGCTAGATGGGATGGCGGGGTGGGGAACAGGGGGAAGGTGAGGTGTTTAGATAGCAGTCAGTAACCACAAGATTGCCACAATGTTATGAAAGTTAATTTGGGGAATGTAATCAATAACATGGTAAGGATTTTGTAGGGTATGTGATGGACACTTGTCTTGTTAAGGAGACCACCTCAGCGAGATGTAGATGTACACCTGAAGCTGAAGCTGAACAATAATGAATGTCAACTACAAGTTTATATATATATTTACAAGGAGCAGAGTACAGCATTAGGAATAGAGACAGTGGAAATGTATTGGCTGTTTGCAATGTCAGAGGGATAGTGGATGGGGGGAGAGGGGTTGACACAGTGTGAAGAATATAAATGATAAACGTCTAAATATTACCTTGTTTTGTGTACCTAAAACTAATTAAAAAAAAGTACTGCAGGTCAAACCTCTTGTTGTCTGGGATTATATTTCTTCAGTTTATGGGAGAGAATGGTTTTTTGTTTGTTGTTTTTACTATAACTGTTGTGGCTCCACCGTAATACAATGTGTGGCAAATTTTTTGAAAGCCACTTTTATAATCTTTTTAGCTTTGGTGCTATTAAGAATTCTATCCCATTCTTTGGAGCTACCTTTATTTACTCCCAAATTGGAGATATGCAGTGGGATATGGGGAGGAATGAACCCTGCCAGTTCTGAATGACAGTAAATCCAAGGAGGTCCCAGGAGTCCCTTCACAGACATTACGGACCTTTGGTTCACTCAGAAAGTCTTTGCTTTACATGATCACTTATTGCTGCAGCTCAGTCTTTGGCCAAAAGTCTTTAATTGATTTTTTAATTATTTTTTTTATGAATTAGGACAAATTCATTATTTTGTGTCCTGGTTTCCTCCTCTGAAAAGATAATTATAATAATACATAACTATTTTTCCGAGGCGGAATAACTAATTGCTCATTGTAAAATGCTTTTCAAATACAAAATGTTAGATAAATAGTTATTACTGTAGTTATTATTATTATTATTGTTATTATAGCCTAAAACTGAAAGATGAAAGGCGCTGGATAATTGTCAGATATGACGATGTTATATTCAAGAAAAGAGGGCTAACCTGAATTGTTGGATAACATAAATCCAAATAGTTGTATGCAGTAGAGGTTAGTTTCTTTTGTGGGAAGATAATATAGATAATTGTGCTTTAATTAACTCCAAATTACATAAGCCCAAGAATTTTACATGTAAATATAGATAGAAGATTATTCTAATAGTGCATTTTACCCTGTGTAATGATGGTTGTGAGGAACCATTTTTTCAAGCATTTAAATGCCCGGAGTCAGAAATTATTATATCCTATAGTTTGAGGTATTCCAGCTTCGTGCAGCATTATCAGAACTAGAGAAGTTTAGCTAAACACATTATTTAGGGCGGGATATGTACTGAGACTCTCTCTTAAAGCAGAAGGAGAGGAACGAGAAACAGCAGCTTTTCCCTCTTCAGGCAATTACTTCCACTCAGGAGAAGCAAGGGATCTTACAGAACAGAATTGATGGCCCATGTGATGTTTATGTCCATCAGGCGCCCAGGCCTGGAGATGGAATGAGGGAGAGGAGAAGCCAGCAGAAACTTATTGGACACACAATGGGTGGAGGGTGAGGAGTGTACTGTAACTTGGAAGGTAACAGAAAAGACCTGCTGTCCTTACAGGGCCCTTGGTCTTGTATCTGAATGGACGCATGGGAAACTCAGACACAGTCTGGAGCTGAGGGCTCAGCACTGATGTTGGTATCCAGACTCCAGGTCTGAAAAGTTGATGTGAGTCAAGCTCCAGCTCAGCAAAGGTTGAAACTGCTGAAGTGTCTGAGTTTCCAAAACTGGCTTTGGTAGCAGGGCTGAACATTCCCTTATATCAAGGGACTCAACTATGAGCAACTGGAAGGAAGAAGCAGAATGACTGAGAAATGCACATACTCTGGGAGGTTAAGCAAGAGGTGATGTGTCAGGAGCTTGTAGCTAAAACACGTCCTCTGCTTCTGCTACAGGGTTGTTTTTGTCAAACCAACTAAGTAACCAACAATAACCACAAAAAAATAAAACCCAACAACAACAACAACAAAAACTTCTAGTTCTCAGAAGTATCTGCAAGGGGCACAAAGCCCCCTGCTAAACTAAATATCCCCCAACATCTGCAAGTTTGTGGAGGTCGAACACACCTGAGGCTTCAGACTCACAAATGTGGTATATATGATATCCATGCCTACAGGGTCAACTGTGTAGGACATAGACCACAAAGACATTTATAAAATTCCCAGTTTCATTTCCACAATAATTGGAAGAAACATAATTCACTAGTTGGATTTTGTTAAACTATGAATAGTTCTACATCCCTGTTAGTGCAAAACCCGTGCTCTATTCATCGGATAAATTCCTACTCATTTTCTAGATCTCCACTCAGTAGTCTTCCGGCAGGCGCTCGGTATCGGCTGGACACGTTAGGACAACTACCCTCCCTGCTGTGTCTCCATCAAAGCTTTTTCTTTTCTTAGTATTTTCTTAGATAACTGTCTCTCTTCCTTGTTAATTTATAGGTGTTAGAGTGACGAGGACTATGTCTGCCATGTTCATTTGCTGTATCCTCAGAACCCTGCAGAGGGTCTGACATATAGTAGGCACCTACCACCTAGCTGTTGGGCAGATGAAAAAAGGAATGATAATAATAACTAACCTTTATGGGGTACTTACTCTCTACCAAGCACTGTACTAAAGATGGTACATGCATTATCTCCTTTAATTTTATCAGTAGTCCTATAAGATGGGTACTGTTAGCTCAGAGAAGTTAGGATAACAAAATATCTTAAACAGACCCAGTGTTTTAACCAAGACTCTCTGATTCCACATCCTCATCTTTTAACCACTGCAATGTGAATTCATGAATGTAAATTAACTTAGAATTAATTATGGGGATAAGGATGTAGGTATAGATTTATGTGTCTGCACACCTTCTTCTGATTTCTCTGGATAACAAAATTTATTCTTTAAATTTTAATGTTTCATCCCTATGTCTAACTCTCATTCTCTGGAAATAGCCCTTAATCTTCAGAGTTATTTCTGAAAACAGAAGAATCAGTAATTTCTAGGCTTGTTTGTCCTTCTGTCTGAGAATTATTCCTCAGTTCAAGTGAGCTACAGTATCAATTTTTTAATCCAAGAATTATTCCCTATGCTTCATTCTGAGCAAACAGTAGTTACAATACTCAGAATTGATGAGTTTTTTCTCATATTTTTAAATAAAAGAAACAAAACATTATAAAGTTGAAATCCTCTTTGACTTCTCAGTTTTATTTCTCCTCCAAAGACAGTCATGATCATGCATTCAATGTACAACTTTCTGTTTGTCACAATTATATATACATATGTATCTATAAACATTAGTAGTATTGTTTTGTTTTAAAACTTTGCAGAAATACATTAGTATAGGCATTCTAAAGTTTGCTTTTTTCATTAACATTATTTAAACATGTATTCATGTGGATATAGGGATCATTAATTACAAAATGATTACTAGAGAATACCTTAATTTAAAGAAGAATGGCTTTAGGCCTTTAAAATGCATGTCCACAAATAATGTAGCTTTTAAAAACACATATCAATTGTACAAAACTACACCTTTATTGTCCTCATATAGCCAAGGCTTTTTAGTGAAGAAACATAGTAACAGTGGAAAATATGCATTTTTGGACAGGCTAAAGTACTACATCTCAGCTCTCACAAGTTTGAATGTACCAGGCTAGTACATCTGGATGACATTCTTAAATCCTATTTAGTACATCTTTGTGTATATCATGCAACACTAATTTTTGTCCTAAAAATAGAAAAATATTCATGTTAATCTTTGGACCCAACAGTTCAAAGGATGTGCCAATGCTTCATTAATCCTTTGTCAAATATGTATGTGTATATATATATATATATATATATATATATATATATATATATATATATATATATGATGGCTTTGATAAAACATCCAAAAAGGTCTTATATTTGGCCATTTTCCTTTGAAATGGAGACTTCCATAAACAATTATTATTATTAAATATGCTCTGAATCAGTGATTCTAAACTTTAATGTACTTCAGAATTGTCTGAAAGGCTTATTAAAACCTAAATTAGATTACTGAGTTCTATACTCACAGTTTCTAGTTCAATAGGTCTGCAATGGAGCCCAAGAATTTACATTTCTGACCTGTTCCCTATTGATGCTGACATGCAAATTCATGCATCACATTTTGAAGATTTCTTCTGTAAATGACAGTGATTCAAGTGCAGACTTCAGACAATATTAAAAGGAGGTTGGTAAATCCTTTTTCAAAAAACAACAACAACAACAGTGGGGAGCAACTATAAAGCTGAACTTAAAACCAAAAAACAGAACCATTTCAGAACTATGGAATACAACCATCTGAGAATTTATGCTTCAAAAACTGTTGAACTTAGGCAAGAATAGTGGAAATCTTGGCATTCTTGCTCCCATCCCCATCTTCCCAGCTTGGTTGTAAAAGTTCTGCCAGGGAAGGGCAGGCTGTGCTGCTGTGGTCAGAAGAGACTCACTTGACTTGGATGTGGGGTGACTGTGCCCAAGAGAGTTCTCAGTGGAAGTGACAATCTTGGCCTGGTAAAGGGCCAAAGCCTGAGGTTATAGTTATGGTTGGAGCAAGCATAATTTTGGTTGAGGCAAAATACATGTACAGTAGAAACCAAGAAGGCTCTAAGATTTTTGCATACTCCTGGCCAACCCTGAGGCTATATCTATGTGCATTAGAGACACACAAAGCCCAGCAAAGCATAAAACCTGGAGAAGACCAGAGAATAGCCTGAGCTTTGCAAGTGCTCTGCTACCTACACAAAGACCTATCAGCAGAGAATGGAAGCTGAACTGCTTCATTGGGGTTTGAGCAAAAATGACTGTCCAATCATTAGCTGACAACTAAGCCACATTGAAAAAAGACAATCATTAGGAAGGTAAGATTAAAATGAAAACAGGAATTGAAAATCTAAAGATCAGCAAAAAATATCAGAGACTGCTCATTATGGAAAGACATATGTCACAGATTTAACCCACATAAATTACTAAATAAAATAAGCAAGCAAAAAACCTCCCAACAACAACAACCTACAGAGCGAAAAAAATCAGATTTCAGAGTAACTACAATTGATATTATCTAAATTGCCCAGTTAAAAAAAAAAACAAAAAGAAACACGCAAAGGAACATGTTGTCTGCTACTCAAGAAGAAGAAGGAAAAAAATACAGTCAAAAGTGGAATGGTGGTTACCCAGGGTCTGGGGGAATAGAGAGTTATCGTTTAATGGGTACAAAGTTTCAATTTGGGAAGGGAAAATTGTCTGGAGATTGATGGTGATGATGGTTGTGTAACAATATGAATGCACTTAGTGACACTGAACTGTACATTTATAAACCGTTAAAATGTAAATTTTATTTATGTATATTTTACCACCTCCACAAACAAAAAACAGTTAATAGAAACTGTCCCTTAATGGCCCCAGAGGTTCAATTTACCAGAGTTCAGAACAGCTATGAGGTCTGACAATTAAGTTCGCAAACTTGCCGCTATGCACTTACACTGCCAGTGTTAGGTGCTGTCTCGGTAAGGTTTCATAACCTTGGTATATCAGAGTCTCACAGCTGTGTTTGTATTGATGCATGGTGGTGTCTTGCTGCATGGCATTCATTGTTGTTGTTGCATGTTTTGTGTGCCATCTCGAGCATGTCTGAGCTTGAACTAGAGCAACAAAAAACATTAAATTTCTTGTTAAACTTGGCAAGAGAGGAAGTGAAATCAGGGACATGTTAGTTCAATTTTATGGGGATAATGCCCATGAAGAAAATGGCAGTATACAAATGGATTAAACATCTTTCTGAGGGGAGAGAACGTGTCACTGATGAAGAGAAGTCAGGGTGGCCAGTAACGAACAGAATTGACAATAACATTGCAAAAATTTGTCGAATTATGCATCAAAATCATCAACTGACTGTGAGCAGCATAGCAGACCAAGTAAACATCAATAGAGAAACAGTTATGAAAATCGTAACAGAAAATCTTGGCATGAGAAAGGTGTGTGCAAAAATGGTCCCAACCCAAAGAAGCTCACCAACGAACAAAAAGGCAAAGGAGAGATGAAGTTTGTCAAGACCTTTTAGAGAAGCAAGACAATGTTTTGGGCCATGTTATCATTGGTGATGAAACATGGGTGTACCAATACTACCCTCAAACAAAGCACCAAAGTGTACAATGGAAGTCAATCAATTCTCCACGACCAAAAATGTTTTGCCAGTCCAAATCAAGAGTCAAAAGGATGTTGCTCAATTTTTTTGATGTCAGAGGGATTTTCATTATGAATTTGTACCAAATGGACAGTTAACCAAGTTTACTATTTGGAAGTGCTGAAAAGGCTGTGTGAAAAAATTAGAAGAAAACGACCTGAATTTTTCACCAACAATTCACAGCCTTTGCATCACGACAATGCACCAGCTCACATGACACTGTCTGTGAGAGAGTTTTTAGCCAGGAAACAAATAACTGTATTGGAACACCTGCCCTACTCACTTGATCTGGCCCTCAATGATTTCTTTCTTTACCTGAAGATAAAGCAATACTGAAAGGAAAACATTTTGATGACATTCAGGATATCAAGGGTAATACAACAGCTCTTATGGCCATTCCAGAAAAAGAGTTCAAAAATTGCTTTGAAGGGTGGACTAGGTGCTGGCATCGGTGCATAGCTTCCCTGGTGGAGTACTTCGAAGGTGATTGTAGTGATATTCAGCCATGAGGTATGTAGCACTTTTTCTAGGATGAGTTTGTGAATGTGTCAGGCCTTTTATTATAAATATATTCAAGGCACTAAAGGGAGCATATTTAAAATAATTAAAGGAAAATATGGCAATGATGAATCAACAAATAGAGACTCTCAATGAGATAGAAATCATACCATTGTGGCTTTGAAGAGTGTAATAACTAGAATGAAAAAGTCCTTAGAGGGTCTAGTAGTTTAAAGATGTCAAAAGAAAGAACCAGTGAATCTGAAGATAGATCAATTCAAATAACTTAATCTGAAGAACAGAGAGAAAAAAGATTGAAGGAGAACGAACAGAGCCTCAGAGAGTGTGGGACAAAAACAAGAACAAGCATACCGACATGTGGTAATGGGAGTCCCAAAAAGAAAGAGTAAATATTTGAAGAAATAATGGCTAAAATATTCTCAAATTTGATGAGAAATATTAATCCACACATTTAGGAAACTTCAAGAATCATTAGTAAGATAAATATAAGGAGATCCACACAACAGAAAAACTGTTGAAAAACAAAGATAAATTTAGGAAAGCAGCAAGAGAAAAATGTCATCATGTACAAAAGGCCATCCATATGATTAATGGCTAACTTATCTCCTGATATAATAGAGGCCAGGGGTAGTAGAATAACATATTCAAAGTGCCAAAGGAAAAAAACAAAACAAAAACCAAGAGACCTTTCTAGCCAAAGATCCAAAACCTACCAAAACTCCTTTAAAAATGAAGATGAAATAAAAGGAATTCTTAGAAAAGCAGAGACTGCAGAATTTTCTTATAAGAAATACTTAGAAGAAATATTAAAGTCCTTCTGGCTAAAGGAAAGTGATACAAGATGGTAATGCGAAACCCCACAAAAAATGAGAAGCTCCAGAAATGATAAATATGTGGGTTAACATAAAGGACTCTATAAATATATTTTCTCATGTTTTCTATTAACTTTTTTGAAAGATATAAGATTGTTTAGTTTATAACATACATAAATGGACTATTGATGACTACAATAGCATAGATTAGAGGTATGGAATGAAGACATATTAGAGCAAAGTTTGTATTTTAGCAAAATTAAGTTAATGTTGATCTGAAGTAGATTGAGATAACTTAAGACTCATTGTAATACCTAGGTAACCAAGAGGGAAACACTAAAAAAGAAATGGTAAAAACTCAACAGCAGATCTAAAACAGTAAACTAAAAGTATTTATTTAATGCAGAAGAAGGTAATAGAGGAGGATTAGGGGAAAGACAAGAAGGATGTAGAAAACAATAGGCAAATTGCATATATATGTCCGATGCTAAAAATTGCACTAAATGTGAATATTCTAAATACCCCAATCAAAAGCAGGGGTGATCAGATTGCATAAAAATAGAAAGGTCCAACTGTATGTTTTCTACAAGAGATGCATTCTACATTCAGATGTACAAATACATTGAAAGTAAAAGGATGGAGAAAGATGTACCATGCAAACAGTAACCATAAAAGAGTTGGACTGACTATATTAATATCAGACAAAATAGTCCTTAAGGCAAGAAATATTACTAGAAACAAAGAGGTATAATTTATCATGCTGAAAGTTTCAATACATCAGGAAGATATAACAATTATAATAGCAGAGCCTCAAAACGCATAAGGCAAAAACTGATATAATTGAAAGGAGAAAGAGTATATTCATAAATAACAATAATTGGAGATTTCCATATTATATTGTCAATAATTTAACAGACAAGTAGACATAAAATCAGCAAAAACATAGAAAATTGAAACAATATTATCAACCAACTCAACCTAACTGATAAATATATATTTATACACCTGATGCCTGCAGAATATATATTATTATCAAACAACATAGAACATTTTTCAGCATAGACCATCTGCTAGACTACTTAAGAAAAACAGAAGACACAAATTACCAATATCAAGAATAAAAGGAGGGGCATCTTTACTGATCCTAAATAAATTAAAAAGGTTAAAAGTGAATATTATGAACAACTTACGCCAAAGTATTAGTTAACTTAGATGAACTAGAAAAATTCCTAAAAAATATATAAATTATGAAACTTGACTCAAGAAGAAATATAAAGTCTGAATAGATCCTTGACAAGTCAAATAATTAAATTGCTAACAAAAAGTCTCCCTATGAGGGACATCACCAAAATGGCAGAGGAGGCAACTCCAAATCGTCATCCCGCCAATAAAACAATGATTAAGTTGGTAAAAACTGTTAGAATCCACCTTTTCAACTCTTTCAAATCCAACAACAATAACAAAAAACTTACAATAACCAGGGAATACTTAAAGAAAAGAAATAGCTGAAATATGGTGAGAGAGCGTTGTTGCATTTTAACTTACTTGCCTACCATCATTCCACTCCCCAGTACAGCACAACTAGACCATGAAGACTGTGGCCCACGTTTCTAGTGCAGTTTGCTGGTACCAGAGGAAGCAGTATAGACCTTGTTCTCAGAGAAATATGGTTGTGTACACTGACTTATTTGTTGCATCCCTGAAGGATGAGCTGAAGCCCTTGCCTTTGTTTGACTCACCTCAGAGCTTTCCCAGAGCATGGGTAGCCTCCCTGACAGAATGTGTTGATAATAAAGACAAATTTACTAGCTGCAGCCACCTAAACAAAGGATAAGAAATCATGCATCCATCAGACAGACCAAAAAACCTGAGAAGGAAGAGGCTGGGAAATGAGATACATGGGGGAACAAACGCTTTGAAAGGCTCTTGCATATATCAGAGAATCTAATAGGCCTTACACATGCCCAGGTCTGAATATATGCTCAGAAAAGACCTAAGAAAATCCTAGGCTTTCACCTCTGGCTCAACTTTAGGCTCAGTGAAAGAAGGAAATGAAGGCCAAGGCAGAGTTGTAAATAGCCTGAATAAGTATTGAAGAGTGCCTCAACATGAGCCAATCTGCAAAGGTGGGAGAATATTTTTTCCTTCCTTCCTTCTTTCCTTCCTTCCTTCCTTCCTTCCTTCCTTCCTTCCTTCCTTCCTTCCTTCCTTCCTTCGTTCCTTCCTTCCTTCCTTCCTTTCCCTCCCCTCTTCTCCCCTCCCCTTCCCTTCCCTTCCTTTTCCTTCCCTTCCCTTCCCATTATTACTATTGTTTTTATTTTGACTTCAAACATTTAAGGAAATTTCTGTCAAATCGGTAGCTAATATGGCAAAGATCTCAGTGGCCATACATGACAAATAATACAGTCTTTACCCAAATTCTTTGCAAGGTCACTAAACAACCAAACAACTACAACCTATAACAAATGACAATAGCAAACCAAAGAAGAGGGAGAGAATGCTAATTACCATATTATAATATTCAAATTTTTCACTTTCAATAAAATACAAGGCATTCAACTGTATCTTCCAGGTACTATTGTAGGCACTAACAGTATATTCATGAATAAATTTAAAAATTCCTGTTTTCCTGAAGCTGATGTTTTATAAAATAAACAAATTTATTCACAAGGCATTACTTTATTCTGGTAATTTTCAAACACATAGAAAAGTTGAAAGAAATTCACAGTGAACTCCCCTATGTCTACCACCCAGGTATACCATTGATAGTTTACTATACTCAGCCTATCACAACTCTATGCATGTAGCCATCTATACATACATCAATCCATTTTTTCTTAAAGCATTATATTTAAGACTACACAATGGAAACAACCTAAATGTCCAATAGTAGGGGATTCATTAAATAAATTGATTACACTCAATATAATGATATGCAAACATTCTAATTTATAATTTTCAGAGTATGGAATATCCTGTATCTAATGATAAAGAAAATAAAAGAATATGAAACTACTCAGTGTGCATTGTGATTTCAACACTATAAAACAAACTATACAAATGAAAAAGACTGTAAGTTAGTATGGATAAATAAAAGATACTTGACATGATAGGATAGTAGAATTTTTGTAATTATGTATTCCTCCTGTTATTTTGGTTTTCATTAAAGTTATTGCATTATTCATTCATCACCTACATTAGAAATGTTAACTTAGGACTATAAAACCATTAACTATAATGTGTATCTAAAATTATTTAGCAAGGTAGGGAACAAATTGTCATATCTTTTATTAACCGATTGTATGTTGAATATTTTCTAATGCATGCATATACAAAGATGAATAAAATGGGGTTACTGCCCATTAACAGTTTACAATGTTAGAGACTGTGTGTCCTTGAAAAAAATAATTATATGATGAACAATAATTATGCTGTGTATATTACGTAGTGGTTGAAAGAGGAGGTTCTGAACCCAGACTGCCTATGTTTGCTTCCAGGCTTCATTTCATACAACCTATTTAGTATAGGGAAAGTTGCTTAACTTCTCTTTGCCTCAGTTCCTCATTTCTAATGAGGTTAAATATTAATCCTACTTCTCAGATTTGTGTGAAGATTAAATAAGTTGGACAAGTTAAACACTTAGAATAGTCTCTGGCACATGATAAATACTAAACAAATACTGGCTTTTTATTTTGGCTTCAAACATTTAAGAAAATAGTATTTAATGTAAATAATATTATTTAATATTAATAACTACTATTTAATATTAATATGTTGTTTTTAAGGTTCTGCACTGAGTTATATTCTCATTCAGGAAAACTTCCACCAATCTTGTATTTATACATTTTTTTAATCCATGTGCTCTAATAAAGCAAAGTAAAGGTAACATAATTATGTTTATATGTTCAGACATTAAAACTGTACATTTTACTTCAACCCAATATAGTTAAATTCCCTTTAAAAATCTCTATTGGCAAACTTCTATTTAGAAATGTGAGGAAAATCCATTTCTTACTTAAAAATTATTTGAGATTATTCTCAGGTACAGATTGATTCCATGAAAAAAATCTTATAGTATTTTAGCAGCAGTGTTTAACTTTTCTAGATTTATGGCAGTCTTTTGAACCTGCTCAAGAATTGCATTTGATCAGGACATATGGTCAGACTAAAAGCAGTTTCTCTTCAGCTCTAAGCTTAATGCCAATAGAAAATTATATTGAAAAGAAAAATGTCTATTGGGTTTTCAGAATATATTGTGTAATTCCTTGATAAATAATATAAATAAATTTGGTGACTAATAAACACATGAAAATATAGGTGCTTATCTCACAAATCACAAAGCTGAAAAAGATCACATTTATCTACTTATTTTCATGTGTTTACCTCCTTTACATGAGGAATCTGTGATGGAAAATTCGCCAGTTTTTAATTCTCCTCTAAATATTTTAGTGTCATTATATGGGAATAATTTGGATCACATACAAGATTATGATGGAAATGATGGAATGATGTAATGACTTTGGAGCAAGTTTTATCCTGTCTCAGGATAACTCATAATTGGATTGTGTTTATGGAAGAAGATGAAGAAGGAGAAGAGATCTAAAAACGGAATAACCCGTCTCTTCATCTGACTCTCGATTCTGTGTCACAGTTTTTATTTTCAGGAGGGTATGAAGAATTTCTGTCTCGTTTCCCTATTCCATACATCAAGTCCCGTTAAAGGGAAGTATTTTCACAATGTGGAACTTAATTTTTAAAATTATTTTTTACCTATTGTGTGCTATTTTATATGAGTTTTACAGAGAAACTGATGCTAAAGAGGTGAGCTTTTAATAACTTGATGTTGCATGATAAGGTAGATTCAGGGAGTAGATGGTATGGTAACTGTGTAGGGTCAGAAGTGCAGGTTGGTAAACATTTTTTTTTTTTTTTTGGTAAATCAGAAGATAATTTAAGATTACCTACATGATTGCTCTGTTTCACACCATCCTTGGAGGTGTTTAGCAAGACAGAATGAAAGAATACCAGGTCTTAACTATTTGCTAGTGAACTGCTTTTCCTCAGAGCTGATGCATTTGGTTATTGAGGAAGACAAGAGCTGACAGGAGTGAAGTTGAAGATAAGGGTTAGTTTTTGAGTAAGAAAAAGTAAAATTTTATAGATGTTATTTGTAACATATTATATATATATATATATATATATATATATATATATATATACATATATATATACACACACACACACACACATATTATACACTCACACACACACACACACACATCCTTTTTTTTTTAAGAAAAGACTATTTCCAGTCCAGTTAATACCTATGGTCTTTTTGGATTTTTTATCCTGAAAATGGGCTTTAGATGCCAGCATTAGACATAATCTGAAATATTCTGAAATATATTTTACCTCTTAAAACTTAATTAATTAACTTCAAACTACACTTGGACTGTTTAAACATGATACCTGTTGAGTTTGACTTATGAAAAAGCATAACTTTGATGGGTTTCCATTTTTTTAGATCTTAAAATATATCTCCACATAAATTATGCAAAGTTGTTGACACTGGGAAAAAGTTATATATATTGTAGCCTGTTTGATTTAATCATCTCCTCTAGGACACAATACTTTAACAGTTATGAGGTACAATGCACTTTTATTCTGTATGGAGTTTTCCCTGGCAACTCTGCCCTAACTTATTCCATAGCACTGCACTATACAGTTCAATAAAGAGTTGATTTTTTTCTTGTTTATTACTTAAGGTATACAGTTTGGAGGAGGAAAATGAGGCTTTGAGTTTTATTTGAAATGAAATGGAGCATTAATGAGACAGAGAGATACAGAAAGTCTGTTCCAGCTGGCAGGGATTCCCAAAGAGGTCGAGCATAGGGTCGATTGAAGAGCCAAAAATGAATTTAACTACATAGGCAGACGGAAGGGTATCTGTGAAAGTCCATGATGTATGGTATCAGCTAGAGCAAATAGGCAGAATTTCTGGAGGATGTAGTTAATGAAAACTTAAATGCAAGGAAAACCGTCAGAGTAATTTGTAGAAATCACATAACAAGCAAGGTGTCCTTTGTTTCTCAGTCCATGAGGAAGCACTCTACATCTGTCATCAGATGAGAAAGAGCATTGAATTCTTAGAGCCAGAGAGATCACACTGTCAGGGAATAAGATTCTGTGTTCGGATAACAACAATGTTGGGGGAAGGCTGTGCGTGGGGGCATCAGTAGAGCATAGGGAGGCATTAGGGCCATGTTTGAATGAATGAATGAATGAATGAATGAATGAATGAATGAAATACTGTTTAGTTAAAAGTGGAGGGAGGGAAAATTAAAGTCAGTCCAGAAGAATTCTAATTGCATACTCGTTTGGAAATGAACAGAAGCCTTGCTGCCCTGAAGCTAGGAAACGGCTCAGAAGTGGTGTTTCCTGGTGGATAAAGCAGTGACCAGGGAGGAATTCCAGTCACTCAAGTTGTACTTGTCCCTCTCTCATGAGCATACACGCCCTTGACCTGAGAGGAGTTGCTCTTGTCTGAGACCAAGTTTGTCCTGCCATGCCTCACATTACATAGTAGCCAGAGGTGAGACATCAAAGCTGAAAAGTAGCATCTTTAAGAGGGAAAAAGCCTTTCCTTCTTCATGTTTACTTTAAGATTTTTTTTGTTAATTTTATAGCCATAGTCCCATTCTTGTAGCCATAGTCCTAAATTGTCGTGCCATCTACATGCCTGACATGTGCAAATGCCAGTGGAGGCTTCACAGGCTCTAAATGCCTGCTTTTATCTTATACATCGCGAATCCCATTGTAACTTTCAGAGCTCTGCCAACTTGGCAAAAAGAGTTGGCAAACTTCCCATGCTGGGTTTCTTTTATTTTGAAGGTTTTAAAGTGGGTCTTGCTCCGGTGAGTGAGGTTGTGCTAAATATTGTGTGGAGTCCTTGTGATGTCTCTTAGTGGTTGACTGTAAGCTTTTCATAATTTGACATGAATGAGAAACATCATTCCTTTGCAAGGGTATTTTCTTTTTTCTGTTTCTTTAAAATTATGTTAGAGTTACCATATGAAACATAAATTCTCTGAGCAAATGCCTGTTTTGATAGAGAATTTTAAAGATTCATGGAAAAAGTTTAAACAGGTCCTAATGGATAGGATTTCAATATTGTATATAATAATTAATTATATTAATCAAAAAACCTAAAACACTCTGCATTATTTCTTCTTTAATCTCCCACAAGTTTTTCTCCAAGACTCAAAATTCATGAATTATACAAATTAATTGAGGGAAATATGATTGTGTTAGATTTCCTAAGTGCTTGACACAATGGTGAAAAATGTTAAAGTTTACAATAAGTCTACAAATTATAGATGGGGCTTATTTTACCACATAGCTTCTTTAAAATGAAATCCCCAAGCAGAATAATGAAATTGCAAATTGCTGCAGAAGGAAGGATACATAAAAAAACTCACTAAATATTAGATACTTGAGTGTATTTGATCTGGTATGTCTAGATAGTTCCTAATTGAATGAAATAATATTAAAACAAAAGTTTTTATGACTCTCTCATATGGATTGGTTATATATTTTGTGTCTCAATCTTTGTCTTCCTTAAAGTTCCACTATAAGCCACTATTATGTTGTTCTAGCACTTACATAATAATGAGGTGCTTTTAAATTTCTTCTCCCTCTTTTTCTTAAAAAAAACACACCACTCCTCAAAATATTGTTTTTATTTTAATTTCTGAAATATGCTTATCCATGTTTTTTTTAATCTAACACTTAACTTTTATGGCCTTTATACTTTTCTATATGCTATAAGAGGTCTCTTTCTCAGTGGCTTTGTCGTAAAGTGACTTCTTGTTCTTTCATCACTTCTTGAATCAAAAGAAAGTTTTTACCTCATTATATTGCGAGAGACTTGGGGCCAGGGGCAGAGAAGAAGCTTAGACTCTCTGTGAGGCCTAAGATAACATGACACAGACATCTAATAGTTCACTGAAACATAAGCTCACCATAAATAACAGAGAATAATTATTGCCAAGAAGCAGCTCCTCAGCGAGATGACATTTCCCAGTGTCCCCTGTATCTTAAGTGGGGCCTCTATCTAGTTTTCATAAATGGAACGTGAGAGAAAATGATGTGTGTCATTTCTAGGCCAAGGCTGTTAGGAAACAGATGTGACTTCTCCATGCTGTCTTTCCTTGTCTGCTAACTGGTTTTAGAAGACTGAGGACATAGGGAATATCAGAGCCACAAGATTGAATGAGTATGGGTCTCTGCATCACCACATGGAGAAAAGCTGTCCACTAACAAGAAGCAATTACATTGGACTGCTGAATGAGCACAAAATAAACTTCTGTTGTGGTAAACCATGACATTTTTGTAACAGCTGATGTTACCTTCACTAATACAGATGAAGAAATCTTGCTGTTAGTCTTACTTGGAGGGGCCTCCTAATTCTGTTAACTCCAGAACTAGAGGAAAGCTGCTTCAGTGTGTTCAGTGGCACCAAGGCATTATGAATTGAAGAAATCTGCTCTACCGAATGACCTAGGTTACAATGGATTTCTCCAGGAACTTCCACAAAGTGCTGACTACAAAACCCAGGACAGTTTCAGCTGGGACTTTCATTGTACATTTTCCACTGTTTGCAAAACAGTATTTGCTAAAGAAACATCCAGACGAGAGGGAAAGGGAGCAATTCATTTAAGAATATTCTAGATGATGAAGAGCAATTGGACAACTGGAAGAGTAGGATCCCATTGAATTAGAAATAATGAAAGAACTAAAAGAGGAAGAAGTGTTCTCAGGAAGAGTGAAGAAAAGCAGTTTAGAAGAGTATCCAAAAATATTCTGGAACTAAAAATAAAATCAAAATTCTACCAAACTCAGTAGATGAGCTAAAAAAGAAAATAATCTTGCTGCTTATCATGCAGAATTAATGTTATAGAAAATCAAGTGAACTATTTCACAATATACTGTAAAAATAGAATAAAATCCATTTAATTACAGAACTAACTGAAAAACTGTGAGAAAGATACGTGGAAAGCCAAGTGGAAATTTTATAAATCCCTTAAGCAGCTGAGTATCCTGTTTTGCTTAAGAAATATTCTTCACCTCAGAGTTCTTAAAATATTCTATTTTATAATGCTATTATTTTTAATTTTTTGGACCTTTAGTTTTTCAAAATATAATTATATGTATTTTGTAAATAGTGCGACATAGGAGTTGATTTTTTCCTACATGATAACAACTATCAGTGCAATTTAATAAATCAGTTATCCTTTCGCACTGATTTGAAATGCAGCTTTTGTTACATATTACATTCTCTAGGTACATATTTTCTTGACTCTATGTTTTTACTAATATTTTGTCTATTCCAGTAACTATACCATGCTATATTGATTATAGCATCTTTGTAAACTGTTAAAATATCCGATGGGGAAAGTTCTCTTTCAGAATTCTTTTTTTGCAAGCATTTTTGGCTTTCTATTTATTGGATGAATTCTAAAATAATTTTCCAGTTGACAACTGTCACCACAAAACACTGAAATTGTAACTCTTTTTCATTTCTTATTTTGTATTTTATGTGATTTTAAAGTTTTGTTTATGAAGGTATTGTACCTTTATTATGAATTTATTCTTACAAATTTTATAGTTTATATTGCTTTTGTGAATAGGATTTATGTTTTCCATATTCACTAACAATTAGTTACTATTGCTCTAGTGAAATGTTATTGTTGAATGCTTATTTAAATCCAGCTACCATATTGAATTTTCTTATTAACTAGTTTCTGAAATTAGAAATAAAGTCATCTTGTCTCTTTTCTTACCAGTATTGTTATCAATTGTATAATTTGGGATTCTCATTTTGTTAGCTAGAACTTCATAAGAAATGTTGAAACAATAGTGGTGAAGCAAGAGTTCCCGTCCTCCCCCCCCCCTTTTTCATTATCTGAATGGAAATGGCTACAGTGTTTTACGATATTTGGTGTTTACGGTTGAATTTTGGTAAATATTCTTTATGAAGAATCCTGTTATTCCTATGCTAGAGTTTACTGAAGATGGCTGCTAAATATTACCAAATGCCTGTTAGGTATTTATTGATATAATTATATTGTTTTTCTCCTCTTATTTGTTAGAGGAGGTTTTGGTATCCCAGAATCCAAGAGAGAAGAAAAGAGTGGCACTTCATGTAAAAATATAAAGCCTGGTTCCTGCCCTTGTGAAACATTCAGCAAGCGAGGGAGATAAGACCAAAGTGTTTATATCAGCACTACATAGGATATAAATCAGATGAAATTATGCAGTTAAGAGAGGAAGCGCAGATATGAGTGAGGTCTGGATTTCACAAGAAAGATTTCTTGAAGAATGACAATCCCTAAAGTTGGAACAAGATAGGACAGGCTTATTCATGAAATTATGAAAGCAGAGAAAAGATTAAAGTTGTATGTATAACAAGTGATTAAAATTTTTCAGCCTCTGGAAATGAAAATTAGGGTGGTTTAAAATATATCAATATGATATAGAAGATTATTTGGTCCTTTCCAGTAGAGATGGATAAGAGAAATGACTAAGCTACTAAGTTAAGTACAACAAAAAAAAATCGTAGCAATGTGAATTTTTAATCACTGGAATTTTTTACCCCAAAAGAAGTTCTCTGTAATTCTAGAAACTTTCCAATCTTTCTGCTTGAAATCAGGGATGAGGAGACCTTTTCCTGAGCCAAGAGTAATAGATATTATGGAATATATTCAGGAAAATAAGTTAACAGTTCTGCTGGTTAGTGATCTTTTACTCCTGAAACCATTAGATGTCCAAAACTAGAGAATAAGGAGATCAGAATCTATAGGTAGGTTGCTAGAACCTAGAACATCGTGAGTGCATAAACTAGATACTTATTTTAAAAGATGGTAGAGTGTAAAGTCAATTTCTATGCAGTGCCTTTTTTTGAAACCCAACAAAAACAACAAAAAAGAAAATTCAAGAAAACAGTTAGTTCATATACTATGATTTACCATTCCTGAACTCTTTATTTTAATTCATCTCTAAGATGGCTGGATTCTATCTTTGTAAAAAGAGCTCAAGATCCTATATGGTTTGAGTTCTCTCTTGCTCCCCTTGTAGCTTCTTTTCTGGCTGTGTTGAACTATTCTTAATTATCAGAATTGGCATGCTACAGTCTTCTCCACATGTTAATCCCTCACTCCTTACTCCCACTCTGCCATCTTCCCTAGTGAACTATTTATTCCTTATGACTCATCTCAGACACCACATACTTTGTATGCCTTTCCTGACCTCCCCATATCCAGAGGTGATTCTTCTTTTTCTGCTCCCATTGTGCCTTCGATTTTCTTTTATTTTCCACCGATAAATGATACGCTTTTGTGTTTTTTTTCTTGTTTTGTTTATGGGCCTTGTAGTAACCCATCTCTCCTCTATCCACTCTCTCCTCTAGAAGTTACTTTTCTCAACCAGGGCCAACCTTAAGAACATTAGCAACACACACACACACAAACACACACACACACACACACACACACACACACACTGCAAATTATATTTTACTGAAGATTTCCTGAGGAGACAGGAGAGAGGATTAACATGATTCACTACAAAGCAGAGACTTAATAAAAGTAGATTGGATACCTCCATTTTTCCCTTAGTATAATGTTTTTCTCATAATATTATCTCTTCCATATATATTATAAAGTGTGACTTTCATCACCACAAGTGAGTTAGTTGTCATCCTCACCTTGCATACACTAGAGCAAAAGCTTCCATTATTCTAAAGCTTACATGTTTGGATACCTTGAACACCCTCTCCTTTTGGGGGGGAGCAAGTGAATGGAAATAGAGGATTAAAGTGTTAATAATATACAACATTTATACTTAGCTTACTGCATGCTAGGTTCTATGGTATATGAGGTATGATCAACAAACATGGTGAATGCTGCTGCCGAGTGCCATCCAATGGAAAGGCTGGGATCTTCAATATGGGAAGTGGCACACCGAAACGTAGTAACAAGTTTCAACTTGTTTGGTGCAGTCAGTCAGGTGTGAGCTATGGTTGAGAGAAGTGTGTTTTAAACCATGTTGTAAATCATCCTCCATCATGACAATGTTCCATGTCACACATCACTTCTGGTATATGGCAATTTCTGTGAAATAAAAATATTACGGTGTGTCCTCATCCACCTTATTCACCAGATCTGGCACTGAGCAACTTCTGGCTCCTCCCCAAAGTCAAAATGACCAATAAATGTAAACATTTTGAATCAATTCAGGACATCGAGGCAGCCACAACAGTGCAACTAAAACACTCACAAAAGAGGACTTCCAGAACTGCTTCAGGAAGTGGCAACAACGATGAGATAAGTGTGTTCGAAGCAAGGGGGAATATTTTGAGGTGGATTAATGGCAATGTGTCTTTTACTATAATGATTTTTTAAATTTAAACATTCACTGTATTCTTTGATCACACCTTATATATATTATATATTCATTTACATAAGATTTTCTTTATATCTCCATACCTACAGGTTTGTCTTCTGTAGAAGACTATAAGCATTTTCACAATGATGGCTATATTATTTTTCTCTGTATTCTAAACACTTAGCAACATGCCTGGCACATACTCAGCACTTCGTAAATGCTTGTTGGATGAACAAAGAGTGTGTGTGTGTGTGTGTGTGTGTGTGTGTGTGTGTGTGTGTGAATGTAATCTAATCAGTGGCGAAAATAATCAGGCTGTTCACAATACCCTTAGTCATAATTCTATTTTATATTTGTTTTTTGTTTTCATCTCACTATTGTTCTCCGCTCACAATTCATCCTTGTGGTCAGAGGACCTGGCTGTCACTTTATTACCCATGGATATTGCCAGCTCTTATATTCTGACAGTTAGTTTATTCCATGGGAAATCTTTTAATTAGGATTCTCTTGTTTACACTGAAATGGCTTATACCTTGTGACATATTTCCTTTACTTTAGTACAGGGAAATGCTGTCAGTTTATGTGGATAGGAGACAGTGCACCCTGCCAGTGCAGACAGGTCCAAGTTTTCAATCTCTGTTTGTGCATTTCTAAGGGTTTAAAGGAGGCCACTGTGATGAGAGGTCAGACAAGACTTCTGCTCCCTACTCTAATTCTAATCAGAGCATCTCTGCTTTTGTTTTATATTTTTATCTTTTGAGTAAAATGCTATTGTATATATTTGAAAACCACTGGGTAAAATCACCTAGAAAAATCCATAGCTCAGTTTCCTACTACTCTTTTTAAAATATCAATATAGCCACATAAATTACATAAATAACTCATGTAATGTGTCTTCAACATTGGAAGGCTGGAGAAGTATAGACTATTTCTGAAAATAAAACAAAACAGAAAAATCTTCACCTGCAAAAACAAACAAACAAACACTAACAGAAAGCCCAAGTCAAATGTAATTATGAGGAGAACTTCTTAGCCTGGTCAGTCACAGCACTTAACCCAGAAGGAAGTTCTTGACTCTGAATTTGAGAGGCCTATAGCAGTCTACACAGAGATCGTCTTGGATGCGTCACCACTACTCTTCGGGGCTTGTTCTGTCAGCTTCTCAGTGGGTGCCAGAGGCCTTTCGTCTGTATTACATAGACAGTGACCCTTTTTATTTGTGGAACCTCTAATTCCTTCTCTTCCCAGTAGTCCTCTTGATCTCTTAAAATGCTCTGCCTCTGTTCCCTGCAAATTTTTTTCTTCTTTATATGGTCTTTGGCCCAGGTTGCCAGTCATTTAATTCCTTGGATAGGACTGAGGAGGTCTTCTGGTCTATTCTGTGGACAAAGACAATAAAGAAAACTGACCCTCATGGATCTAGTCTCAACATTAAACATTAGAATATAATGTCCCAACTCTAGAATACAAGCTCACTAGGGTCAGGGATTTGGGTCTGTTATATTCATAGATGTATTCCTGACTCCTAGAACAGTGTTTGGCATTCAGTAAATATTTATTGAATGAATGAGTGAAGCAAATGCCTATGACACCGTCAGATCTTTCATACTACCAAGATTGAATATCTCTTGGCATATCTCTCCGTGGCTATGATACTAAAAATATTTTACCAGTTTGACAAGTATTATAGAAAACCCTCTTCTGTATTCCTACTTTCATAGGTGCCCTTCCTGAAGACAAAAAAAATATTTTTCCTGCTCCAGAAAAGGGAGGTAGAAGGATAGCTATAACTCTTTCCATCCTCTTCCTCAGAAGAACCTTTTGAGGCCTTGCAAAATGATGGCATACTTTCCCCTCAAATTACTAGCAGGCAGAGAGAGTCTGATATTATCACTGTATTCTCCATAGTAAGGGGAACATGTAACATGTACAATTCCTCTCTGGCCTGCATAGTTCCTCAAAGTACAGTTGATTTTATGCACTGACTTTTCTGTTCTATGAGCGGAGTTATCATTTGCTACTCCATTTGTAAAAGAACTCCCCATCTCTACCCTGTTCAAGGTATTCAATTTTCTTTCTGCAATTATATGTTTTATGTCCTGGTGCCAATGGCATGACCTGCAGGTTCAGAATCAGAGGCCTTCAGCTTATATTCCCATGTTGCAGTAACATGTGTTCTCCCTCTCTTGGGCTTTTTTGAAATCATTGAGCTTCCTCCCCAAGAGATCAGTGGACTCCACCTTCTCCTAACAGTTTCCCATCTCTTCTGTTCCTATGGCTACTGAGCTTCTATTGGCTCACTGGGCGTTCCTAGGATTAAGCCAATCACAAGTATTAATTTCCGTGTTGGTTCTTCACAGGTACAAAAATATTGACCTCTAGTTGCACTTTGTAATATAGCAGAGATCCTAACTAATCCACTGACAAATGTCATAAATGGAGACCCCTTCCAGAAATTTACTAGCTTATGCTTTCTGGGTACCCCCAAATTCTGTAACAAGATCTAATTCTGGGTCTGTAGACACTGTATCTGAGCACTCCTGCCTTGTCCTGAGATCATTCTCCGGTTGGTAGAGGCCCAGGAATAGGCCAGTCTAGTGGTGAGAGGCTTGGTGACCTGGACATTTTCCTTGATAAAATGCAAATAAAATAACAGACTCTAAAATAGCCTTAGTTTTAAAGTGGATGGAATGTTCCCTATACGTTTTGGTTAGCTTGACAACAGAATTTATTATTTAAAACATGACACTTTAAAAGTGTAAGAGAGTGCTATTTATAATTACACTGGAAGTCTGAAGTAATAAATTAGGACACAGTCATTCTGGTTATGGTAGAAATCTCATGTTGAAAAAGGTTTGTCTCCAACTTATTTCACCAAATATGGTGAAATCAGTTTCAGAACTCCTCTTTGAGTTTTGTCTGTTATCTTAAGGTTTCACTTTTGTTCACCCACCAGTGTCCTTTCCAATACATTATGTGGTCTAAATTTACCCACTCTTTCAAATTCTCCGTATTCTTACCACCTTCTCAGAAGTTGGCTAGGGCTCAAGAGATGTCCTAAACTTTCTCTTGAAAGGAAAGCAGCTGACTAGACAAATGGAGGTTTTCCCTTCCAATTTATGGTAGTAAATTGGAATTTCACTCTCACTTTGTCCCAGGACCAAATGCCATTCTAATAGTGGCAAGGTAGGAGTAACAGAACGGGAAAGGGAAGGATAAGATAAAGGAAGGACACATGCCATCTAGGTACTTGTCAACACCCATTATGTTCATACTCTTGTCCCCTGCCTGTATTAGCCTCTGATTCACTGCTCCCTTGATTACCTCAAGATCCTACAGAAGGCTAATGGGAGGGCATATTTAGAATACTTTTCACCCCCTTCACTGAAGCTCCTCAAGTCCTTGACCTTCTCATTAGTTCCCCAGCCCTTCTTCCTGGTTCTGAGTGTTTTCTGTACTGCTTTTCATAGTAGTACATGCCTCACTTTCTCTTTGGATTGTTTTCACCTTGTAAGAACTCCTTCACCATGCTAGGGGAGAAGTGTTGAGCTTAGAGAACCTCATTCTCATTGTTTTATGGATGAGAGTTGGAGGGGTTGGGAAAAGCCCCAATTTTTTTTCATATTGTTAATGCAAGCAGAGAAGATACGGACTCGCATCCCAGTTTAGAATTCTGAATTGAGTTTTTTCATTGTGACTCCTTTATAACTGGTCATTTGACTTTAGATTAGTACTAGCAGAACCCTTTGGATAGACTGGCATTTATGTAGACATTTGGTTTCTTATTTGTTGATCTCTTCATCATATATAACAATATTTCTGTACCAAAATCTGAGGTTAGCTCTCCAATTTTGCTTAGATGAAATTTGGGGATATAATTTGTTTACAATTGGGTCTATCTGCACTTTTTGCTAGTTGTCATTTGAACACATGCAGTTCCAAGGTATTGAAAGTTAGCAATGATAATGATTATTAATGTTTATTAAGCATCCACAATATAGCAGGTACTGTGCTAGTCACTACATTATTATTAAACTCTATTATCTCACTGTGATACAAGTATTATTTCCATGTTACAGACGAGGAAAGTAAGGCACAGTGGAAAAGTGAGGCGCTTAATGTTATGCAATGAGTAAATAACAAAGCTTAACTTCCTGCCCAAGTTTGTAAGACTCTAAAATTGACATCTTTCTGGAGGGGGGTTTACAGTGTGAGGGATATAAATGATGAACGTCTAAGTATTACCTTGTCTTGTACACCTGAAACTAATAAATTAAAATAAAAAAAATAAAATAAAATTGACATCTTTCTACAATGCCATATGGTCATGTGTGCCTGGCAATATCTTACTATATTGGTGTGCCTATTTTAGGTTAAGAACAATTTTAGAGAGGTGTTGTACCCTAGTCTGCATTTTTAATGACATTTAGGCCTGTTAATTACAACAGTTGGTTGCTTAGAGGACTTAGAATAACTTCTTTGATCATTTATACTTCCAAAAAATGGTTAATGAAGATGTCAAATAAACCATATATTCACATTAATTTCAAGTTACCTGTTATGTTCTCCCCTCTTCCTACTGGTTTTCCATTCAATGCAGCCAAAAGTTGCTGGATCCATGTTGATGACCGGGCTAAATCCACCCCAAGTATGATCATGCTCTCTGAGGTTTGAAGGGGTTAAAGGAGTGGGAGGGGGAGAAATAAAAAAAAATTGATTTTTAAGGCCAGAGCAGTGAGTAAGGCTGATGTCAGGATGCTGAGAAAGAAAAAACAAACAAACACTTTCTACTGTCATGATGACTATAATCAAATATCTTGCATAGCTTAGAATACAATAAAGGTGCAATGAAAGTCACCAGAATGACTCTGACATCAGTATTTTTCATGTCTCTCTCAACCTAATTGTGACTGTTGTGAAATTTAATTGCATAGAAAATATTTTTTTATAGGAAACATATTTTTTCACATTATCTCTAAATCCTGGTTTCCTTTCTTATTATGTTTCTTTTTTATTTCTCAATTAAAATAAGATGGGTAAAAATGACACAAATTCTGCCATTGCAAAAGATCTATTTTGAGGGCATACTGACTCTATGAAGATCCAATGTTGCCTTTCAGAATTTTACTTACTTTCTGCCTATTCATACTTACACTTATTTTTTCTTAAAAAAAATGTAAATCAAGGGAGACATTTTGTCTATGTTTGAGATTAAGCTGTCAGCTATCGTTAGTGATTTGGGCTGGAATTTTCTCTTCATAGACAGAAGTCTTTCAAGTCTGATTTATATTTCTTTTCAGATTGCAATTTTGGGTTCAAACCTTTACAGACATTGATAACACTCCTTACATCAGCTAGTTTTCCAGAATATGCTTACAATCAACCCTGAATACATAGGCATAAAATATACCAAAAAACAAAAAACAAAAACCAGGTTTCTACTGAACAACCTGAAAACCACAAATAAAATATATGTCAGTGGATTACACTAACATTATAGGAAAATATGCTAACATTGTAATATTTCTATAGAAAGAATGCTCTGGGGACAATGACTCACATTGTGCATTGTGAAATCATGAATTTCAGCAGTTTTGTTTTCTGTGATTTACATTAAAATAGCTAAGAAATAGTATATGTTTGGAAAGCTATTTCTTAATGATCTGTTAGGCACATCCCAGAAATTCTTAATGTTTTTCACATGTGGTTCTACTGAGCCTGTGAGGTTTGATGACACATTATTCTGCTTTAAATGAATGTCTGTAAATTTAGTATTATTTTCCAATCATTATGGTTTAGGAAAAAGAGCTGACTAAATGTCTTCAGGAATATCGAGTGAAATAAGCAGCCAGCCTGGTTCATGAAGGAAGAACTTGATTCAAGAGAAATGGGAAAAGGTTCCCTCTGGGCTTGCCTTTCTCAATTCCATCCTCAATAGCCGTTAATATAATATAAACTAACATCATATAAAATCTTATCTAATTTTAATGTAAGATAAAGCCTCACCATTAATAAACCCTACTGCCCCTACAAATTGTCTATACTTGTTAACATGGCACACAAAGTTTGTGATCTAACCCCTGCCTATCTTTGAAGACTTTTTGCTAACAACAATCTGTCTAGTACTTTTAGCAATGTGAACTACTAATATTCCCTCCCCAATCTCCTGCTCTTTGTTACCCCTTTGCCCTTGTTATCCTGTCTTCTCCTTGCGATAACTTTTTTATTTCCAACAACTTTTCACTTCTCTTGTGGATTATTTCAAAAGTCAGTTGATCTTGTCCAGAAAATAAGCACTGACCGTTGCTCAGGGTGGATTGGAGCCCCTTCTCTGATCTACTAGTAATGTTATAACTGACAATTACAGAGCAATATGACAGGCTTTTTGTAAAGCCTGTGTGTGTGTTATCTCATTTATTTCCTATCCCATACCTGTTAGTAGGTAGGCACATGCGGATGGGCTTATATAATAACTAGAGCACAGCTTAAGTATGGGTTTTTCAGTAACTTTCCCTCCTGACTTTTTCTGCTATGTATAACTAGATCCAGAGGAGTAAACCTTGATCAGTGGCAACCAACAGTGTTTATTCAGTTTCCATTTTCAGTGACTGCTCAAGAAAGAGTATGGGATGCAGTAGTGACTGAGAGATCAATAACAGGGATTGCTAGCTAACTTACCTTTGCCTAGACAAATGAAATACTCTGTGTGAGAGCATTATGCACACTGAAATAGCATTTCTATTAGTTTTAGGCTGCAAATAACAGAAGACCCAAAAGATTAAACAATAGGGAGATTTATTATCTCATATCACAAGAAGTCCAGAAATATGGCTATTCCAGGATTAGTTAATTCAGTTGTTCAGAGATATCAAAAAATCCAATTCACCATTCCTCTATCTGCTCTGCTACCCTTCACATGTTGTCTTTTGTCAGGCTTGTCACTTCGTATTTTTTGATGTGGCTGCCATAACTTCTAGACCACCTCCTTACACAACATGTAAAGGCTAGGGAAGAGAGTGACTCCTCTTTATGCCCTTTTTAAAGACTGAGATAAACATTCTGAGAAGACTCCTATAAAACTTCTCCTATTCTGGCCCATCATCCAGAAGTGCATCTCCTGCCCATTCCTGAGTAGTCAATGAAAATGGGAGTTAAATGAACATGATTGTTCACACTAATCCAGATTTTTCTCCCTGGACCTGTGGAGGAATTGAGTTACCCAGAGGCACCTAGCTATCTAATGCTTGAATGCAATTTGGATTCTGGTAAGGGAAGAAGGGGTGCGGGTATGCCTTTTTGTTAATGAGCAGTACCTGCCATAGTAGTATACAATTATGAGATCTCATTTTTAATGTTAGTACATCCATATTTATTGGGTGACAATGGTTTCAGAAAGATTCACTTTTGAAGTCATTTTAAAGCAAAAAGGAATTTATTTATTTATTTATTTATTTATTTATTTATTTATTTATTTAATATTCTTTGTTCCCTGTTTTAGGTACAGTGGCCTTTGAAGCAGAATTTAAGGCAATGATTTTAGCACAAGTAGTTTATTTGGAAGGTAGGACAAAATGGAAAGTGATACAGAGATACAGGGAAGGGAATGCAGCCAAAAGAGATGCATTATCAAATAAGTCATTACTGTAGGTGACAGATGCTTAAGGCAATAGGGACACTTTGGGAAATGGTGTAAAATTAAACTTTAAATTATCCCATATGAGGAGTAAGGGAGCTGGGGTATTTGTACCTCAACTTTTGTCAGTCATCTATTGAGAAATAGAGGAGAGTGTGTGGCTATCCCCAGCTCCTTTCATGTGGCTCTCTGCAGTTTATGGGGAAGCTCTCAGACAGAAATACAGAACGTGGAAATTAGAAGTCCTAAGGAAAGTGATAAAGCTCAAAGGCTATGGGCTGAGGACCAACAGTAACTATCACATTCTTTTATGTCCAGAAAACATTATGAAAATCAGAAATGTCAGAGAGTCTGCAAAACAATTGAGAATTGTCTTGTTTAAAAGGAGAAGGAGACACTTTTATATTTCTTACTTAGGTCATTTCTAAAAACTTGTGATTTGTATATGTATTACAGTGATTGTTTTCTCTACATAATGCTTACATTCAGATATTCTGGCAAAAGAAAACTGCTTTCAATAGCTATAAAAATAGATGCTTTTACCTGCAGGATTTGTTTTGATGCTTACTTAGAGAAATTTAAGAGTAGAAACCTTACATTAAAAATATAAGCTCTACTATGGATCCCAGACTCACACTGGATTCCCCAGCCCTGAGTACCAGTACTAGAAAGAGGAGCCCCCACAACATCTGCCTGTGAAACACAGTGGGGATTTTGACATCCAGGTGGGACAGAAGACTGCAGGAAACATGGATATCCACTTAAAAGGTCCACACACAAACTCTGTTGTTTGTAGGCACTCACCCTGGACTCTGGCAGAGGGTCAGTGACTCAGGAGGCATGAGGAACATACAGGGAGAGACTGAGTTATGTGGCTTCAGAGTGAGGATTGGAGGGACAGTTGCCACTTTCCCTGTATATAACTTTCCTCCTGTGGAGCTGGCACCATCTTTCCTGTGTTGAGCCCTCACCCACATGGCCAAATCTGAATCTGCATTGGTAGGTGAAATCTGCTTACTTTACCCTTGAGTGGGACCCTGCCCCACTCAAGTCTCAAAACTGGAGGCACTTTCTCTGAGGAAGACAGTTTCCACATTGTACTCTTTCTTGGACAATTTTGGGGGTCTGCAAAACCCAGGAGAGGGCCAGCTGGCCTTGTTGCACTCTGAGACTTTTGCTGAGTAACTCCATGATCAGCACTGGCACCTAACAAGAATCTACATTAACCTGGTGAACACCAGTCCCACCCTGGTAACTCCCTGAGACACAGCCTCACCCAATTCATGTACCACACAAGGCTCTATCAGTGGCTGAACCTTATGGAATCTGGCAGGTAACAGCAGGACTTGGGGTGTCCTGGGCATTTTGCAGAGCTACCCCAGTCCTGGTACTGATGGCAGCCATCCTCAGTTCACAGTATGGCCTCTTCCAGGTCCAGCACAGGCAGGAATAATTGCGAATCACTTTGTAACTCCCACCAGATAGTGTCTGGCCAGTCACAGGCAGTGGCTAACCTGGGCCTGTACTGTCGCCCCTCCCAGAGAGCCCCAGAACCAACACACCTGGAGGTCAGCTCCAGACCACAGCAGAACACCACCCAATTAGCCCCACAAGCAACACACCCAAAGGGCAGTCTCAAAAGGCAAAATCCCACTTCATGGGGTAAGGCCCTTGACAGCAGTTTATAAGCTGTGGATGTGGCCAAACCCCACAGCTAGTTAGTTTAAGGGTCATTCCCACTCACTGATGTGCCAACAACAACCAAGGCTCATCTATAATGGAAGGGCTCACACAAACCACACAAGGGACACTTCTGGAGCTCGGCACAGGTGGCCAGGGAGACAGTGCTACCGGGTCCCACAGGGTAGCTACTACAGAGGTGATCTGGCCAATATGGGAACACACAGCAGATCTATTTAATACATAGAAATAGACACAGGGAGGCAGCCAAATTGAGGACCCAAATAAATATGTTCCAAATGAAAGAACAGGAGAAAACTCCAGAACAAGAACTAAATGAAAAGGAGGAAAGCAACCTACCAGATACAGAGTTCAAACAATGGTTTAAGGATGCTCAGGGAACTTAGTGAGAACTTCAAAAAAGAATTAGCCAGCATAAAAAAAGGACATAGAACCCATAAAAGGGAACCAGTTAGAAGTGAAGAATACAATAAATGAAATGAAGAATGCCTTAGAAGAAATCAACAGCAGACTAGATGAAGCATAGGATTGAATCAGCAATTTGATAGACAAGGTAACAGAAAACACCCAATCAGAGTAGCAAAACAGAAAAAAAACATTAAAAACATAAGAATAGTTTAGACACCTATGGGACAACATGAAGTGTAACAACATTAGCATCATAGGGGTAGCAGAAAGAGAAAAGAGAGAGCAAGGCATTGAAAACCAATTTGAAGAAATAATGACTGAAAACTTTCCTAACCTGGTGAAGGAAATAGTCATACAAGTCCAAGAAGTGCACAGAGTCCCAAACAAGATGAAACCAAACAGGCCCACACTTAGACACATTAAAATTAAAATGGCAAATGTTGAAGACAAAGAGAGAATCCTAAAAGCAGTAAAAGGCAACTAGTTACTTACAAGGGAGCACCCATAAGACTGTCGGCTGACTTCTCAACAGAAACTTTACAAGTAAGAAGGGATTGGTACAAAAAATTGAAACTGATGAAAAGCAGAGATGTACAACCAAGATTACTCTATCCAGGAAGGTTACCATGCAAAACTGAAGGTGAAATAAAGAGCTTCCCCAAGAAGAAAAAGCTGGAGTTGTTCATCACCATCAAACCAGTATTACAAGAATTGTTAAATGGACTTCTTTAAGATGAAGAAGGAAGAAAAAGATGAACATGAATAATAAAATGGCAATATCTATGTATATAGCAATAATTACTGGAAATTTAAATGGAATAAATGCTCCAATCAAAAGGCATAGCATAGCTGAATGGGTAAGAAAACAAGAGTCATACATATGTTTTCTTCATGAGACTCACTTTAGATTGAAAGACACACAGAAACTGAAAGTAAAGGGATGCAAAAACATATTTCATGCAAATGGAAACAAACAAACAAATCTGGGGTAGTAATATTTAGGCAAAATAGGCTTTAAAACAAAGGCTATAATAAGAGACAAAGAGGGACATTACATAATGAAAAACAGCTCAATCCAACAAGAGGATATAACCCTTGTAAACATTTATGTATCAAACATAGGAGCACCTAAATATATAAAGCAAATATTGACTGGCATAAAGGGAAATATCAACAGTTATACGGTCATAGGGGACTTTAACACCCCATTGACACCAATAGGCAGACCTTCCAAACAGAAAATCAACAAGGAAACAACAACCTTAAATGACACACTCAGCCAGGTGGATTTGATATCTTTGGAGCATTTCACCCCAAAGCAGCAGAATATTCATTCTTTTCAAGTATACATGGAACATTTTCCAAAATTGATCATGCATTAAGTTACAAAACAAGTGTCAATAAATTTAAGAAGACTGAAACCACATGAATCGTATTCTCTGACCACAATGTATGAAAATAGCAATCAATTACAAGAAAAAAAAACACTGAAAAACACACAAACACATGGAGGTTAAATAACATGCTAGTAAACAATGAATTAGTTAAGAATAAGATCAAGGAAGAAATCAAAACATGTCTTGAGACAAATGAAAACACAACTTAAAAACTATGGGACACAGCAAAAGCAGTCCTACTGGGGAAATTCATAGCAATACGGGCCTATGTCAAGAAACAAACAAACAAAAGTCTAAAATAAACAATCTAACCTTACACTTAAAAGAACTAGAAAAAGAATAGCAAACAAAGCCCACAGTGATCTAATAAAGGTCAGAGCAGAAATAAACAAAATAGAGTCTAAAAAGTAATACAAAAGATCAATGAAACCAAGAGCTAATTCTTTGAACAGATAGGAAAATTGATAAACCTTTAACCAGACTCATCAAGAAAAAGAAGAGATGGCCCAAATAAATAAATCAGAAATGGAAGAGGAGAAGCGACAATGGACACCACAGAAATACAAAGGATTATGAGAAAATATTATGAACAACTATATGCCACCAAATTGAACAATCTGGAAGAAATGGATTAATTCCTAAAAGCACATAATCTTTTATGGCTGAATCAAGAAGAAATAGGAAATCTGAATTGACCTATTACTTTTAATAAAATTGAGTCAGTAATCAAAAAACTCACAACAAACAAAAGTCCTGGACCAGATGGCTTCACAGATGAATTTTACCAGTCAATGAAGAATTAACACCTATCCTTCTCTAACTACTCCAAAAATTCAAGAGAAGAGAAAGCTCCCAAGCTTATTCTATGAGGCCATAATTACTCTAATTCCAGAACCAAAAAAAAAAAAAGTTGCAAATAAATAAATAAATAAAATCATAAGTTGATATCCCTGATGAACATAGATGCAAAAATCCTCTACAAAATATTAGCAAGCCTAATACAGTAATACATTAAAAAGATCATAAGCCATGATCAAGTGGGATTTTTTTGTCCCCTTGGGATACAAGTTTGGTTCAAATCTGCAAATCTGTTAACGTGATACACCACATAAACAAAATGAAAGATAAAAATATATGATTATATAAATAGATGCAGACAAAGTGACAAAATCCAGAATCCATTTATGATGAAAACTCAGCAAAGTAGGAAGAGAGGGAACAAACCTCAACATAATAAAGGCTGTATATGACAAACCTACATGATGAGCATCTTTTCATATATCTATTGGCCATGCATATGTCACATTTGGAGAAATGTCTATTCATGTTCTCGGCTCATTTTTTAAATTGGATTGTTTGGGGGTTTTCTTGGAGTTGAGTAATGTTTAGTTTTTTTAAAAATTGTAGATTCTAACCCTTAATCAAATGTGTCATTGGCCAATAGGCATGTGAAAATATGCTCCAAGTCACTAATCATTAGAGAAATGCTAATGAAAACCACAATGAGATATCATCTGGCAAGAAGGCTATCATCAATAAATCAATTAACATTAAATGTTGGCAAGGGGAAAAAGGGAACCCTCATACATTGTTGGTGGGATTGGAAATTGGTTCAGTCACTGTGGAAAATGTCCTAAATATTCCTCAAAAATTTAAAAATAGAAATACCATGTTTCCCCAAAAATAAGACCTAGCCGGACCATCAGCTCTAATGTGTCTTTTGGAACAAAAGTTAGTATAACACCTGGTCTTATTTTAATATAATATAAGACCGGGTCTTTATGATATGATATGATATGATATGATATGATATGATATGATATGATATGATATGATATGATATGATATGATATGATATAATATAATACTGGGTTTTATATTAATTTTTGCTCCAAAAGATGCATTAGAGCTGATGGTCTGGCTAGATCTTATTTAGGGGGAAACACGGTACCTTATCACCCAGCAATTCAACTTCTGGGTATTTAGCCATAGAAATGTAAAACACTACTTTAAAAAGATATATGCACCCCTATGTTCATTGAAGCACTATTTACAATAGCCAAGATATGAAAGCAACACAAGTGCCCATTAATACATGATTGGATAAAGAAATAGTGGTACATATATCCAATGGAATATTACTCATTCATAAAAAGAATGAAATCTTACCATTTAAGACAAATGGATGGACCCCAGAGAGTACTATGCTAAGGGAGATAAGTCAGACAAAGACAAATACCGTATGATCTCACTTATATGTGGAATCTAAAGAATAAAATAAACAAACAAACAAACAAAGCAGAAACAGATTCATAGATAGAGAACTAATGATTGCCAGAGGGGAGGGGGATTGACAAGATGGATGAAAAGGGTGAAGGAAATAAGAAATACAAATTGGTAGTTACAAAATAGTCACAAGTAAAACACAGCTGTCATGCTGGATGTCATGCGGGGCCTCTGGTCCCACTCCCCACATAAGAACGCAGGATATGGTGAAGCCAAAAAGGAACACCCATAGAACCATAGATAGGGGAGTCATCATACCACTATAGTCTCGCTGGCAGCTGGTTTGGAGACACAGGAAGCAGGAGCCACACGATCCGCAACCTGCCGTCCATTTCTCTGTCAACCAACCTCACTTGCTAACTGCAATCCGCGCTTGCTAGCTCAGCCACCATCTTCTTGGTAACCCCCATTTTCTTCTAGCGTAGCCACAGCAGTTATATTAGTGGCCAATGTCTCACTGGTTATAGCTGACAGCCAACTAGCCACAGCTGATGGCCATCCAATTACAGTTGATGTCCATTTACTACTTGAGCCAGCACCTTTCCACGTGAGGCCAAGAGCCTGGAAACTGCTCTCCTGGCTCTGTCCCCACAACAGCATAGAGAATATAGTCAATGATAATGTTGCAACAACTATATGTATAGTGCCAGGGCTGTACTAGACTAATCAGCGGGATCACTGCATGAATTATATAAATGTCAACCACTATGCTGCACATCTGAAACTAATATAAAATAATATTGAATGTCAACTGTAATTGAAAAAATAAATAGTTAAAAAATATTAGCTCTAATTGTTAGTTGAGTACATTTTGATGTTACAGCATTGGTTCAAATGCTGGTATCCTTTCAAGCTGAGAAAAGCCCTGAAATATAATTTATCTTCACTTTTTAAGCATGTGTTTAATTTTCTCATTTATGCCATACGTAACAGAATGGCAATTAATTATTAAATGTAAAGTAAGAGAAATGTTCAAATCAACAGGTTATGCTTCATTTTACTTCTACAAATATCACATTCTATAAAAACAAACTCGTGTGTCCCAGTAGCAAAAGGTTGTTGATTATAATAGTCACCATGTATACTTGCCTGGCAAGGTATTTTCTCCATTAGCTTTTTTGTTATTTTCTCTTTTTCTTTTCCAAGAATACAAAGCAATTAGCCAAAATTAAATAAAAGCTCTGGAAATCATGTTATTTTTCACTTGTTGTTTGGGACAGGGAAGGTAAGAGCAAGAAGGAAGGAAAGGTGTAGTGGGTTGAATGTTGTGCCCCAAAATGATATGTCTTCTGGAACCTGTGAAGATGACTTTGTTTCGAAAAAGGGTCTTTGCAAATGTAATTAAGTTAAGATCTGGAGATGAGATCATCCTAGATTTAAGATGGGCCTAAAGTCGGAGGGTGATTTGAGACACAGGGACACAAGGGGAGAAGATCATGTAAAGATGCATAGAGATAGGAGTCATGCAGCCCCAAGCTAAGGAATGCTTGGAGTCACCAGAAGCTGGAAAGCAAGAAAGGATTATTTCTTGGAGCCTTCTGAGGAAACACGGCAGTGCTGACTGACATCTTGATTTCAGACCTCTGGCCTCCAGAACTGACAGAGTAAATTTCTATCGTTTTAAGCCACCAAATTTGTGGTAAGTTGTTACAGCAGCCCTAGGACATTAATACAGCAGGAATTTTAATTAGTGCGAGTGATGATAATGGTGGTTATGTGTACATACACATGTGTGTTTGTGAGATCAGACAATTAAGTTCACGAACTTTCCACTGTGCACTTACCAGGTGGAAAAATTTGCTAACTTAATTATCTGACTTAATATATACATATATGTGTGTGTATATATACGTCTATATGTATATACACATATACATATATATGTAGGAGTATGTATATATGTACATATATACACACATACATGTATATATAAAAAGTATGTACATATACTTTTGTGTATATATATATATCTATAAAGTATATATATATATATATATATATATAGTTTCTTTTTTTTTTGCCTACAGTTTTATAGTTTACATAGTTTGCCAAGTGCTCTCATCTGTACTCTTACGCACCAAATGATAAGCTGAATGACTCAGAGAAGTTAAATGACCTGCCCCAGCGATGACCATAAGTGCCAAACACGGAGTCACCAACCCACAGGAGCCCACCTCTGAGGGGGAATGCTTGATGTGCTTACTCAAGTGTCTATGAAGTAACCAGTCCTGGCGGAGAGTTGTGTCTCCCCACAGTAGTTTTTCTCTTGTAAAGCTGACCTTATAAAAGTTGTGACTCAATTTTTTTTGTTAAAAGTTCCTCTCAGCACTCTCCATTCACTGTGTGGAAGATCCCAATGAATAGTTTTTTCTTTACTATATGATGATTTCAGTTTGTGCACATTATAGTTTCGTTAATTTCCTTACTGAATGAACATCCTCTTAGTATCTACTAAGGGCCTGACCCTTCCTTATTCTAAAGGACATTAACAGTATATGATTTTAAGATCCAGGGTTTCTAAGAAGCATATCTCTGACATTTTATGCACAAAACAACCTTTTGTAACTTATGATTTTTTTTTAGTGTAAAATGTATGCATTAAGAACCATTACTTACAATTACTTAGTTTCATAAGTGCATGAACTGTGTGATTGAGGTCATTGAGAGTCATTCAATATTTGTGCAAGTTCTTTGTTTTTTCTCCTAATCCCTTTTTCTTGGTTAAGAGAGTCAATGTTTCAGATGTGGTGACCTAGACACTTGCTCAAATACATGCCACTGGCATTTTCTTAGACTGTCAGTCACTTCATCTCTGCTTAAATTTATTGCATATGCTGCTCAGAGAACTGAATTATTGATGTGGACTTGAAGTTTCAGGTCTGGTTGATGTATCAGAATTAGGCTTTTGCAGCAGAGATTACTGATGTGTGTGCTGACCTTGTGATGTCTTGCTATGCATTCAGCCTGTGTGAGGGACCAAAACATGTGAAGTTGTATTTAATCGGCAAAAGCCCTGTAACATATGACTTATTATTATATATTTGTGAATAATTTCTTGATTATTAAGACTGACAAGTTTATAGGAAAATAAATGACTGCTAGTTTTAGCTTTATGGTAGACTAGGTGGTGAACTATTTGCTTTTGGAAAAAGAGAAAGACAATGAAAATGAGAGAAAAATAACAACGTTGTATTTATCCCATATTCCTAAGCAATGGTCAGATTATAAGATTCTTCTTTTGACCTTTAACCCTAAATAGTACTATTTTAAAGCTCTCATATCCTCTTCTATATCTCTTTCACTAGAATAATTAGTTTCTTGGTAAATATTTTTATTGGAAGCCTTACTAAAGTCCTATTTTGCCTTACAGTCAAGTTAAAGAATTTGAGAGTCTTCTTACCTGTGTTTGGACATTCACTTTTTGGATATAGTTTAATATATATAATACACCATAGCTTTAAGCAATAGCAACTATGTTCAACTTCTTAAAGTTTCCATATACCAATTTGAGGGTCAATCCCTGTAATATTAGTTCTTCCTCTGCAGAAGAGATGCTCCTTAAAACTCTTGCCATCTGTTTTCAACAAATACCAGTTGAAAGAGCGAGGAATTCAGATTTCCTTTTTAAACCTAAATTATCAATCACATCTGTGTTTCTTTTTTCTTTTTTTTCTTTTTTTTGTTTTTAACAACACGCCACCATAAGAGCTATTTATTATACAAGAGAAAGAGCTTGAGATGGAAGTGGACAAACTCAGGTTAGCCTCTTATTGTGTGTCCTTGGGCAACACACTTACCCTTTGGGCCTCAGTTTCCTCACCTATAAAGATAACACCAGCTACCCCACAGCATTTTCCTCACATACCTGGGTTTCTTGAGGATCTCATGGAGCAGTAAAGAAGCCTAAAACACAGAAAGGGCAGCCCTATAAGATTAGAGCATTGCTTTATCCTGAACGGTAATTTCATCCTCCTCAGACTGAGTGGCAAGCAAAGAGGAACTAAGTGGTAAAGACCAGATGGGGGATTGGGATAGCTTTCCAGGTCTTATGTTTGAATTTTTATTCTTTGACTTATGTTTTGTTTCAAATATGGTAAAATTTTAGAATAGTAGATATGCAGATGTTCAAATATAAACATGTTTTCACTTTTGTTTTATTCATTCTCCTGTTTTCCTCCTTTGACACAAAATTTAATTTAAATATAGAAAAGAGTAATTTTCTCTACTTACTAATGGGAATAATGTATGACTGGGGAACCCATTGGTAATTCTATTTATCAAGAATATCTTTATATAAAGATTTATTTTACAAAGGCATGGGAATTGCTTTATGTCTATTCTTTCATACATTTATTGAGCATCTAGTTTGTGCTAGGCGTTCAAAGTCCAAACTTAATTAAAATAATTCCTTCACCCTCAAGAGGTCTGAAGTTAGTTGATGGAGAGAAGGAGAGAGGTAGTTTCTGAACAGATAAATAAAAGATAGTTACTAGACAGAGCAATGAGATATGCTGTGTTGTCCATGGAGACAAAATTAAGGCCAGTGAATGAAAGAAACAAGGAGCCATGTTTTGATTTATTATCAGAAACACCTTGCTAATAACCAAAGCTGACAAGAAATAGAATGCTAACTCTTTGGGAGTTAGTACTTCTTAGTTAGAAATATTTCACCAGAGAGTGAATGATTTTATCTCAGAGTACTGCTACGCTGTTTTGGAGGGTTGAAGGAACTTCCAAGGTCACTGTCATGCAGGGCGGCCTGCGGAGTCTCTAGTCCCGCTCCCCACATAAGAATGCAGGATATGGTGAGGCCAAACAGGAACACCCACGGAGCTATAGACAGAAGAGTCATACCACTATATGCTCGCTGGCAGCTGGGTTGGAGACACAGGAAGCAGGAGCCACACTATCTGCAACCTGCCATCCTAACTGCAATCCGCGCTTGCCAGTGACCATCTTCTTGCTAGCCCCCGTTTTTTGCTAGCGTAGCCACAGCAGTTATATTAGTGGCCAATGGCTCACTGGTTACAGCTGACAGCCAACTAGCCACAGCTGACGGCCATCCAGTCACAGTTGATGGCCATTTACTACCTGAGCCAGCACCTTTCCACGTGGGGCCGAGAGCCTGAAAACTGCACTCCTGGCTCTGTCCCCACAGTCATGTCAGAACTTAAGGTGTCGTGCGGGGTGGCCTGCGGGGTCTCTGCTCCCGCTCCCCACATAAGAACGCAGGACATGGTGAGGCCAAAAAGGAACACCCATGGATCCATAAGTAGGGGAGTCATACTACTATATTCTCGCCGGCGGCATCTGCCTCTTTGCAATCCGCTCTTGGTAGCTCAGCCACCATCTTCTTGCTAGGCCCCATTTTCCTGCTAGCGTAACCACGGCAGTTATATTAGTGGCCAATGGCTTACGGGTTACAGCTGACGGCCAACTAGTCACAGCTGATGGCCATCTGTTCACAGTTGATGGCCATTTACTACCTGAGCCAGCACC
The DNA here is from genome assembly GCF_964194185.1 of Rhinolophus hipposideros. Classification (NCBI taxonomy): domain Eukaryota; kingdom Metazoa; phylum Chordata; class Mammalia; order Chiroptera; family Rhinolophidae; genus Rhinolophus; species Rhinolophus hipposideros. Next base: position 34,868,385 of record NC_138068.1, read on the forward strand.
TTTCTATGTGAGGCCGAGAGCCTGGAAACTGCTTTCTGGGGCTCTGCCCCCCCAAAGGTTAAGTCATTCTGCTCTTGAATCAGTTAGGCATTTGTGTCAGGGTTACCTTCTTATCCTAGAAGGCGTCCTGTCAAAGACTTGGGCATTGCTTTAATTATATATGGGGAGATGTGGCTTAATAGTCTTGGATAGTGAAGAAGAAGCAAGGCAGAACTAATTATGCAGTGAGGTCTCTCCAGCACCCTCTCTTTGCTGCTGTGACTTTACCGAGACCCTCACTTTCCTTGGATTGGATGCCAGCCAATACTCAAATAATTTATACCAACAGGCTTCAGCGTGAGGTACTGAACTCGTAATATTGGATCCTAAAAAGAAATGCTAGAATTGAATTTGTGAGAGATTTCATTAATTCTTTAAGCATACCTATCTTTATAGATAGAAAGTATTAAGGTTAGTACTTACTTAATTAACTTTGTTTTGGGGGTATTTACTTTTTAGAACATATGAAACAATTTCAATATGATAGAAATAGCCCTTTTGATTAACAGGGAGAAATGCATCATAGATTCACAAAATAAAAGCTGAGGCTTGGCAAATCTTAGAAGTAAAATCTTTTGAACTATTTGTCGTTGGGAGAAAATACCTATTGAGCTGACAAAGATCTGACAGAGAATAACTCTGCCCTGATACCCAACAACATGCATATATGCAACATAAACCCTTGGTGATTACCATTTAATATAAAATAATTCTCGGTTACTATTGTCATTTATTAGAAGTACATTCTCCGTTAACATTACTGGAATTTGACTAGTCAGTATGTTTAAACTTTCATGTCTCGAGTGGAGGACTTCACTAGGTACAGAAGAATGAAGAAAAGTTCATTTCACAAACAGAAGATAATTGAACTTATTTTTATGTTATCCCTAAGGAAGAATATAGAATAGTATATGAGAATTGGGGGTATAGAGAACATATATTCTTTACAATTATTTATTTTATTCTTTTGGGGAAAGTTTACCTTTAGAAATAAGTATTAAATGGATAAATGCAAGTTCTTTAGTAGCAAAATAATATAATGATGATGACAGATTATTTTGAACAAAATCAAAAGTAATTGGGCTTAAACTTGACTCATAACCTTGGTGTGTGTGTGTGTGTGTGAATTAAGTCACATTTCTTATACTTGTTCCATGTTTGACTGAAGGCAGATACTGTTGGAGAACAGATCTGTTTGTGAAACCTTACTGGGAACATCCAAATTGGCAAAATGACTTGGTGCCCATCTGTAGTAAATCAAATCGTACATCTGACTAGGTCAGGGATTTGTGCCAGTGCCTGTCTCAACATGTTCGGTTTTTAACTGAATTCTGTCAGAATTTTGCGTAAGATAATAATGTCACAGACATTTTGTACATCTTCCTTATGGAAGTGTCTATCTGTGTGACAGTAGATCTAGTCAGACTGTAGGCGTCAGGGTGTCTTCTTTTCCACAATGTTAGCTTAGAGTTCCTCTTACACATGGTAATCTTCTCCCTCCCATCCACCTCCCCATTTATGTCCATTCTCATTTCACTCTGGGATTGCTCATTGGAATAGTGTTTGGGAAATTCTGCTCCACTGTGGAAGGTTGCTCACGTGAGTACTGAGCTGTTTGGGGCATTATATGGTGTTCTAGTTTAGAGTCCTCCAAAGGAAAATCCTGAGAAAATGAATTGGATACGACAGTTTATATGATAATTTTAGGAAACAGAATGAGGGAAAGAAGAGTGAAGCAACCCCCAAAAGGGGATTTTAATGAGCATATTAAGGACATGGGTAAGTGGGGCTGAGTCCTAATGGGAAGCTTGTGTAAAATGGCCTCAGAATTGTCCATTTTCCATCCAGCATTCAAAAGAATATTTAAAATGCATAAATGAGATCACACTCTCCCCCCTGCCCAATCCCCTCTAATGGAGCCCCACTGCTCTTAGAGCAAACCCCACATTGCTCATCCAGGCCTGCAAGAACTCAGCTACTGATCAGCCTGCCCGTACCTGTCTCCCAGCCCTCACCTCCCACCTCTCCCCTTGACTCTCTCAGCTTCAACCACACTGGCCTGATTTCTGTTTCAGGCACAGACTGAGCTACTTTTCTCCTTAGGACATGAGTGTTTCCACTCACCTCTGGGATACTCCTCCCTCCTGTATCTTTACGTAGCTGGCCCATTGTTATCGTTCAGATGTCAGCCCAGAAGCCACCTTCTCAGAGAGGCTCTGCTGACCAGCCTCTTTCCCTCACCCTGGGCATCTTATTCCGTGACCGTCTTCCCTTTGTTTCATAGCAGATATCACAATCTGAAAGATTTCCTCTTTTATTTTTGAGCCTACATATTTGTTATCTGTCTCCCTGATCTCCATCCCCCTCTAAATGTAAGTTCCATGAGAGTTAGGACTTTGTATGTCTTGTTTCACTACTGTATACCTAATGTTGAGAACTTCCTTGCTAATAAGCACTCACTAAATATTTGATATATGACTAACTGATGAATAAAGGAATTAATTAATGAACGAACAAATGGCTTAGCTGTTTAATTACTTTATCCTAACTTAAACAAAATTTGGCAATACTTGAAAGCAAGGCATTTCTCTGTCCAGCTCATGCGACTTTTCAAAATTATCTCAGATCCATTGTGTGTAATGTTTTGAGCCAAAAACATCTTTCCCTCTCAAAATCCACTTTTCTCCTTTATTTAGGGGGATGAGAGGAAACAGTAGTTTTTGGCAGAGTTTATACCCACATTATACAGGATGAGACCTCTTTCAGCTTTCCTAGCCAAATTTAGATTATCATACACAGAACTTTAGAAATAGCCTCCTCTGTCATCATCCCTTGACTGCTGCATTTCCAGGGGAATGGAGGAGAGTGGGATAGTGGTAAGAGAAGAGAGAGAGTTAGGGAGAGTGAGGGAGGAAATTGTATGACAATAACTTTGTCCCATCATTTAGGGAAGGAGGACAATATTAAAAGATACAAGTAAGTATCAGTGGGTACTGTTAAGAATTGGGCTCATATTGCACAAGTAAATATATCAGCACTCACACCACTAAGGTATTTTATAAAGTGCTTCCTCAAAAAAAGAGTTATGTCTAATTTTCCCTAGTGAATAATTTTTGAACAAAATCAGTATGATGTATTTAGCATATGAGCCAGAAATCCTCTACTTTTTATAAGACTTGGGGGAGTGAAAAACAATGCTATTGGTGTATTAACAGGTTGCTTAGTTTTCTTTTAAAGAGAAATTGGGAACCTGGATCTTTTCCTCAAATACACAGATAATACGTTCGGATCAGGATGTGACTCACATTTTCCCACTGTTCAATAGAATGGAGAGGTTGAGGGAGGAATGCAATAGACATAATGGCAGTTGTTGGAAGTTTCTGGATGCTAAGTGAACCTGCTTCACATGTGAACATCATTATGCTCTCTCATCCTCCGGAGACTGTTTTTCCATTTCTTTAAAATCCTGGTAGCTTTTGATAACTCACAGAGAATTATGGTTTAGATTCAGTTATCTGTAGTATTGTAAATATCTTCACATACATACATACATTTTAAAAGATATTATGGCAATGTCCTTAGTTAATAACATAGCCATAATTTTAATATTTACCTGTATTTAATGTTGTCTTTCAAAAAACTCCCCAATTATTAAAAATAAATCTTGAAAACCAAAAATGTTGGGACATCTTTATATTGCCCTTGTTTGCATTCAGAACAGTTTCAGATTCATCATGTCTGTGAACTTGGTTATGTTTATTACGCAGATGGCTTTTTACCACATGAGCAATTAATATAATTGGAGACTATGAAATGTTTATGTCAAGGCAAGAAGCAGTAGAAGCTTCAGTGTGGTAACTTTGCAGGAAGCCAAACATTTTTTCTGTGTGCTTCCAACCTTCCCTTCTCCTGCCCTTCCCTTTCTACTTTTATATTAAATGGAAAAGAAAGAGAATTTACAAAGGCACTTAGAAATTGACATTTTCTTGTAGAATGTGGTGTATTTCTAATTTCCATATATTTCCTTCAAGTGGAATGGCCTTGGGAGCACAATTACCATCGGTCTTGACAGATGTGAAAAAGACAAATTCTGACAGTTTCTGATTGAAATGTTATACTGACTTTTCTGAAACTGGCATGATGGGTGACAAAAGACAGAGACACAGCTGGGTCAGGTGACGTTGTTGCCGTAATCCCTTTTCCCTGTTTTGAGCTCCTGAGCAAGAAAATCCTCTGTCAGGGTACGTTAGCACCACCTGCTATCAGCACCTTCACGAGACTGGTAACAGACAGATTCTTTAACTTTCATAATTGTACTCTTCATTCAAAGGGGCTCAAGGAAAGAAAATCAGGCATAATCTCTGAAGACGATATAATAAGCTAACATTTTCCTTCTTCATCTAGATTTTGTTTTCTTTTATGAAAATGATCTGCCAACGGTCTATAATTAATCCCTTCTTACTTTACATCACAACATATAGTGTTTATGAATTCTGTTCGCAGGGAGCACCATGCCTCACATAATGAAAGCATTCCACAAAATCTGGACAACAAAAATTGTAAATTGTATTATCCCTTAATCATAGAATTGACCCCTCTGAATAATAAGCTTGTGATAAATCCTTACTAATCTTTAGATCCCAAATAATATATTGTGTTCTCTATTTGGATATACTCTGTATATACATTATGTAAGAATAGGTATTTTTTCAATTAAATTTATTGGGGTGACACTGATTAGTAAAATTACATAGGTTTCAAGAGTACAATTCTGTAATGCATCATCTACATATTGCATTGTGTGTTCACCAGCCAGAGTCAGTTCTTCCATCACCGTATATTTGACCCCCTTTACCCTCTTCTACAACCCCTCTTTTCCCCTTACCCTCTGGTAACCACTAAACTGTTGTCTGTGTCCATGAATTTTTGTTTGTCTTGTTGGTTTGTTGCTTTCAGGTTTGTTTTCTTTTTTCCAAGGGAAGCACACATACATTAGTTTGCATTTAGTGACATACTTTTTCGAAATGGATTTGAGGTCTTTCCATTTAGTCTGGCAAGGTCTTACTGCATAGATCCCTCCTCCTTCACGATAGCCTTAGGTTCTCTCTCTCACTTCTTTTCACCTCTCCCCAGAAGCCATCTTGTCAGGGAGGTCTTCTCTGATCACCTTATATAATTCTCTCACCCTTATCGTTTACTTTTTTCTCATCACTTATGATCACAAGACATATTATACATTTATTGTCTATCTCCCTTGAATTCAATTCCATGAAACCTGGGTGTTTATTTTACTTAATATTAAATCCCCAGACCTAGGACAGTGTCTGGTACATACATACACCACACATATTTATTGAATGAATGAATAAGTAAACAAATGATAAGATTGAGAGGAGGAAATGGTATCTACAAAACCCCTGATAATATCTGCCCCATTTTGTGGAGTGTACATGGGTGTATTCCGGGGGAGAAAGAGACTGTATGACTATTTACTTTTGATTTCTCTTAATCCTATTGTATCTGTTATAGTAAGATCTAATATATCTGTTATAATAGAATATGATGTATCTAACTGTTCAAGTTTTAAACTTTTAAAAAATATTGATAAATGGACCCTTTAAGTCTTATAATTGTGAGTCTCACCTGTTGACTCAAAGCATGATCTGATCATAATACATATTTCTGCAGGGGATGACAAGTCATGAAAGAGCATGAAATTTCAAGCAAGAGAATGCAAGCTGGGGGGCTTGCAGACTAAATTTGACTGAACCACATTCTGTTTTTAAGATTTTTAAAGCAGTTGTTAATATTCTAGAAATTCAATGTATTACACACACAAACATCTTGTTTTCCAGCCTTCCTTGAACCATCTGAAGGTCTGAAGATGCCAGGTCTACGTGCCTACATGGCAGCCATTACCGGGAGCAGAGTGTTAGTATGTTGACCACAGTCTTCACCATCCTTTTTGTATTTTGCTCTCCTTACTCCTCCATTTACCTTACTCGTTGTAGGCACTGTTGGCATTGAGCAAAACATCCCTGCTGTAAGCCAAGTTAATCCTTATAGATCACTTTATATGCTGCTCTTTATTTCAACATTGAGTTGAAAAAGATTTTTGAGGTTAAGGAAAAAATGGTATACTTTGTTTTACTTTTAACGTTCCAAATAGTTTGGATATTTTTTAAAGAAAAGGAAAGCGAGCTTATACCAAACGTATACTCTTTTCCAAAAAATAATCTGTAGCTCACTGTTCTGTATCTTGAGAGGGGGTTGGATAGTCTCAAGCATATACGTTTGTCAAAACTCAGTGAATGAACACTTAAGATTTTTAAATTTCATCGCATGCAAATTTTATAAAATGGAAGCACATATTGAAATATATCATATGCACGCACAAGTATTAGGGAGGATTTTTCTTATGTCTGAAAATGACTTTGAAATGCATCAAAAACCGATGGGTTAATGAATGGGTGGAGGGATGGATAGAAGCATAGATATGTGATAAATGAAGCCTGGTAAAATGATAATGGTAGAATCTAGCTGGTGACTATATGGGATTTCACTCTATGATTCTTTCAACTTTGATGTATGACTGAAAAATTTTGTAATACAATGTTGGGGAAAATATCTGCAACTAAATATTACTCCAATTTGTATACTGTTTCTGTTTTGGGGAAAGATTATTTTTCAAATTAAATGTAAAATTTTGCATAATGAGTTAATGAAGCAAGAAATAAATTACTGCAAATATTTTATTCTGCTTCTCTAGGATTAATTCTAAAAGTCTTTTATATTAAAAAAAAACAACTGTGATTTGAAAATGTAATCATGGGATATATTTATACAGTAAAAAATTGGCTGGTTTGCTCATCATTTTCTTCCTCTTTCCTATATCTATTTTCACAGAACCAATAGGTCTCAAATAGTATTCCCTAGTCTCCTACAGGTTCAGAGCTTTTAAACTCTTATATGTGGGGTATGAATTAACTTTATCTGATTATAATTTCACTCCATACTTTGTGAAATGAAACCATTTGGGATTTGAATGTTTAATTCACACACATTTTGGAAATAATTTGTATTTTGGCATAATTGAAAGGTTCATTTGTCTCTCACAGACCATTTCTTCCTTACATTTAGAATCTTCTATTCCACAATAATAAATAGGAGGTTGTAGGACTATTAAGAGTAACAATTATAAATATTGAAATGGTCAAGTATTGTAGGCAATGGCTCGGCTGCCCAATTCCAAGCGATAATCTTTACTTTTCGATTTAAGGACACACATGTCATTAGTGGAAAAATAGGATTGTTAATGGGCAGGTCTTGGCTGTGAAATCTTCAAGAAAATCTATTGCCTTCCTTCTGAAAAAGAAACCCACCACCTGGTCTTTGGCAGAGTCAGCAATATTTCCAATGGGGTATCTTTAGTGACATGAAGCAGATTCATACTGTAACACTTACTGTTCTAGGTTCCATAATTTTCCTTCTTCCCAATCACTCTAAATTCAAGATATTTTTCAAGATATTCAATTATTATATCAAAACACCGCTTATAATACAATATCAGATGTCTTTGAAGAACATATCATTCTCTATAGATGACACTTTTGGGAAGACCATGAATCTCATTTCTCCTCATTTTGTAAAATTTCTCTTCACTACCAGGGAACATCAATCTCCTTTGTATCAAGCTTGAGTCTTATTGAAAACAATTTTCCCCCCAAATTTTCATATCATTAAAACTTACTAGAACTCAATTAATTAAATTCAACTAACATTCATTGACTGCCTATTAAGCTGGCTTCTGGGAAGGCACACACAAATAAAACACTCCTTGTGCTTGAGGAGGTCTCATGATCCTTATAAAATGTTACTGTGGCAAAAAGGACACACACCGAACCATATTCTAAATGGATTAAAATCCTATGTATCTTCTGATGACTCTTTTTGAAAGTATTATCAGATTGACAAATGTATTCTTGGACACTTATTATTAAGTAGCTAAAACAAAATGATTTTCTTAGAAGTTTTTTTGGAAAATAGAGAAGGCTTCAACATGTGAACTTTTGTTTTTAAATCATTTTAATTTTAGTGCTTATGGGTGGTGGTACCTAGTACAGTAGAATGAGCAAAATAAGTTTGGAATCAAATATCTCGACTTTTAATCTTTACTTATTAACTCAGAGATGTAGATCTCAGCAATAAGTTCTAGATCTTATTTAAACCCCTCCACCCCCTACCCCATGCCTCTCTTTTCTCAGCTATAGGATATGGGTAATATAGCTGTCTGCTGTGAAAATTAAAATTTTAGTAGAGTAATGAATAGAAACCTCAAGTCCATATGGTAGTAACCAAGTAAGTATCAGGTGCTAGTATTATTGTTTTCATGATGATGATGATTTTCATTTGGGTTCCTCAAGAATCAAACCTGAGACAAAAATTCTACTATAAATAGTTTATGTAGGAGGTGAACCCGAAGATCACTGGTAGGGGAGTAAAAAAAAATGAACAGAGAAGGAAGAAAACCAATAAAGAGGTGGGCAACTGGAGCTTAATGATGTGAGGGAGTTTTGAGGGCAGTATAGGACATGAACTTTAGAGTTCTCTCACCTGAGAGATAAGGGAGCGGGAGTATTTATTTATCACCTCCTGCCAGTCATTAGTTGAGGGTTACTCTCAGAGGCATTAATTCCTCAGCATTTGCAGCCTACCATTTGCATAGACAGAGTGGTCTTCGGCAGGTAGAAAGAGCCCTCAGACAATGATTTAGCTGTTGACAGTTGGAAGTCAGCCTGGCAGGCCTGAAATGGTCAGAGCTGAGGGCATACAGACAGAGCACTGATAGCATCTGTCCATATGATAATAATAAGACCACTTGATGAAGGTAGCACACTACATGTCTCTCCCTGAGAAGTGAAAGGTAAGTGTAGGGAGAAGCCTGTTTAAGAAAACGAGGTACTGTGTCTCTGCCTACCTGTACACACTACAGTTTTTCTGACAGGTTTGGAATTATTCTGGTCTTGCCAGTGAGTCATTTTATGGGACACAAGTTTCCTCTGACAGGTCTCCTGTCTGGGCTCTGGGTAGGGTAGTGTCTGTTCCTTGAATCTGAGATTCTAGTGTTCATAACTCCACGCTCACCTCCTAGAGCAGTGTGAACTTCTTAGCCAACAACCTTGATCTGAGATGATCCTACTCATTACAGCCCTCAAGATCCCTTAATAGTTGTGATTCAACTGTCAATCAAAGCTAATGAGCAGGAAGAAGCAGTTCCACTACTTCCTTGCTTTGTTGGAAGAGATATCCCACCATCTTCCAATTTAATTATGGGATGTGGTTTCTGGGCAGGAGAGTAAGTGAGATCTGCTTTCTGCATTTGGTTTTGTTCATAACTGAATCATAGTAATTAAGCAATCATACAGGGTGTAAGCAATAACTTTTATGAACATTAAGGTAGTGTATTTCATAACATCTAAATGCTTTGTTTGTTAAAGTTCACTTTTGAGAGATTGTGGTAGTTGTTAGGAAAACACCATCCATATGACAGCGTGGAGGAGAGAGATAAGGCCCCTCTCCTAGAATTATATATATTCAGGTACTATTCTCTCTGAGAAGCACTGAAGGTGTCTTTTAAAATAAATCTCAGAAGGCATACAAGCCATAACCCATTATGTATATATATGGACATAGAGATATCTGTATACGTGTACACATATATTATTTCAGCTTGTCCTAGACACCCAACAAAGATGGAATTGTACTGACTGATTGTTTGCAATATCAACGACAAAAAGATAAACTCTATCCAGTGTTCCTTTGAATTCATAAATGTACTTTTTTATTTTGAAAAATGGGAGCAAATTATTAAGGAGATGAACATATTAACAAGAACTGTATTTAAATAAATACAGGAAAACAGATCACCCTGTTAATTTTTGAAGTACGAAATGCTGTGCATCCACATTGTAGTAATTAGGAGCCATTGAAACTCTTTTAAAATATGTTAAAAATCTGTCACAGATGGCAAAATGAAATAATTTCTATAACCTTTCTTGTATTAGTGTCAACTATTAAGGTCAACATTTCAGTAGATCTGGCATAGTTATAACAATAGGCTATAACTGTTGTTGACTAATATGTGGTTTGCCTAAATAGAATAGCAATTCCTCTGGGAGCAAAAACAAAAAACAAACAAACAAAAAAGCAAGCAAACATTTTGCAAACCTACTTTTCAACAGTGATTAGAAGATGGATGATATTTTCTGTACTTCTTAAGTTGTTCAGAGAAAAGGAGAGACAATAGTCATCGAACACTTTTCGAGAGCAAATTTTAGGACTGTGGAATGAGGAAATAAGGAAAAGATTACATCTTGCCATCCACATTTCCAACTCTTCTCACCTGCCCTGCCAGGCAGATCCTTGTTGTCATCCCTATTTGATCTCTTGCTTTTTATTTAACTCTTCCCCCTATGGGGTTGGCTTTCCCTTCTTTGATCCCAGATTTAGTCCTTCAACCAGTCCAAAATTATGTATCTTTTTCTGAAATTGTCCATAGGGACAATTATACTGCTCATAACTTGGATATTATGTAATCATTACAGATAATAGACACTGTTCCCAGCCAAAAAATAAAAAAAAGTATATTTATAACAACAGTCACATTTTACATATCTTTGATCATTCCTTGCACAGTAGTATCTCATGTAGGTGCTGAACCAATAACTGTCTTTTCTTGGTCCTCCTTTGACTAGACTGATTTCTTTAGAGCAGGGGCTGTGTCTTTTTCCCGTTTTTAGAGATGGAACATGAAAAATATTTTGCTCTTTTTTTTCCCTGAATGAATGAATTGTTGCCCCATGATAGTTCGGCTTCAACCTGTAACCTTCAGTGATAAACTCACTGAAGTTTTATATTCAGGACACCAGTATGAAATATTTTTACTATATCTTGATTTTTTTACCTTTGGAGTATTATCTTGTAGATATATAACTCTAACACATGCTGTCTTATTTGAGGTTTCTTTATATTCAGTCCCTGAGTCACAGATTAGAATGCAAGTATTATAGTTCCTTTGGGAGCTGAGTCCAAACAAAACAAACAGGGAAGTGGAGGGAGTAAAACAAGGTGTGAATAAAGCTGAAAATGGGGTGTCAAGAAGTTAATCTGCAGCACATAGAAGTTATTTCTACTGGGGAACCCTGGGAAACAGTGTACACATGTGCCTCAGAGTTCTCCACCTGAGGTATAAGAGAGCTGGAGGACATTAATTTCTCAGCATTATGGCTGTCCACAGGCAAAGCAGACTCTAGAGGCCCAAGAAAGCCTTTACGCAAAGAAACATAGGTACTGGCAGGTGGGTCAACAGAACAGGAATAACCAGTGCCATGGGGATCTGGGCAGTGCACCATCAGCAATTGCCATGCACACCATTCCTCTCTTCTCCACTTCCATTACCTTCCCAGAAAGAAGGCTCAGCTGGCTCACCAGCAGTCCTTTAAGGGGAGGGTTGGCATTTTTTTTCTCCTACCAAATAGTTTTAACTAAAAGGAGTACCAAGAAGAACAACTTATAATTCTTTAGCCATTATTTACAGTCACAACATAAGAGATCCTTAAAGATTATATTTATGGAAAGGGGAATAGCATTGTCACACACACTACCTAACACTGATGACCTCCTCCTGATTTTGGAGGCACATGAGGACCTTGGGTTCTAAATCCATTCAAGAAGAGTTTATATATATATATGTATGTTGTTGTGTGAGACATCATTGTAGTCCTAGTGCCTGGAAAAGTGTCTGATCATAGTAGATACTCAATAATTATTTGATCAATACATAAATTAATGAAGGAAATGGAAAAATAATATCATGAAAAGATAATTTTAAATATCTTTGCCATTTTCTTGATATATGACTCTTGGTAAGGAACTTAATATGTTTGAGACTCAACAACCCCCCCCCTTTTTTTGTTTCAAAAAAATATTGACATGTTTTTCAAAATTTGCTCCTTAAGTTCCCTTGTCTCTTTTTACCTTCTTCTATACCTTTATATGAGTTATATTTTGAGCAGGGCAAGCTTTTCCTTAGAGAAAACTTCAGCTGCTAAAAAGTTTCCAGATGATTTTTCAGATCTCTTTCTGAGGGAAAAATAATTCCAGAAAGTTGATAAAAGGAACAAATTGAAGACTATTACAGTTGTGCAGAACCCACATTTGCACATTATTTCATCAGCCTGTAAGGGGAAATCTTCTCCTTAAAAGCCACATTTGGCTGTTTTGATGTTTTTGAGAATATCCATAGAAATACATAAGTAGCTGAAGAGAAAAAGAGTCTGACTGTGGGAAAGCAAGAGGAAGTCACTATTCTAAGTTGGCAGGCCAGACTTTTCTTAATCAATACTGAGCACTTTCTTACAGTGGTATGGATTTACACGGTTCTCTACAATCTTAAAACCTTAAACTCATTGTCGTGCAGGGCACCTTGCTCGCTGCGCCATTTGTCATTCAAGGCAGCCTGCAGGGTCTTAGTTCCCGCTCCCCACATAAGAACACAGGACATGGTGAGGCCAAAAAGGAACACCCACGGAGCCATAGGTAGGGGAGTCATACCACTATAGTCTCACTCACAGGTTGGAGACACAGGAAGCAGGAGCCACACTATCTGCAACCTGCTGTTCATTTCTCTCTGCCAACCAACCCCACTTGCTAACTGCAATACGTTGTGCTAACTGCAATCCACTCTTACTAGCTCAGCCACCATCTTCTTACTAGCCTTCATTTGCTGCTAGCGTAGCCACGGCAGTTAGATTAGTGGCCAATGGCTCACTGGTTACAGCCCACGGCCAACTAGCCACAGCTGATGGCCAGCCAATCACAGTTGATGGCCATTTACTACCTGGGCCAGCACCTTTCCACGTGAGGGCGAGAGCCTGGAAACTGCACTTCTGGCTCTGTCCCCACACTCATTTATGGCAGGAATGTATCTTTGTCATCTTTTTGGGTCCCTAGTACTTTGTACCTTGCTAAGCACAAAAAAAAGTTCTTCGTTATTTTTTGCTGAGTAAATGAGGGAATGACTGATTGAATACACAACTAAAACAAAGTATCATGCATAAGACAAAGGAGCCCTTGCTGGTAGGAAACCTGGAGGAAGCCAATATCACAAGGGAAATTAGCTTTAAGGAGGAATAGTAACGTGTGGTTGAAGGTGTTGACTGAGACTCTCTTCTTCCATCAGTAGTAAGTAGTCAGTAATTTTTTTTCCAGTAAGAATGATGCTAAGGTGTCCTCCCCAGTCTCACTTCCAAATGAAGACCTGTAACTAATTACATTGTTTTTTGAACTGCTCATATATACTGTTACCCTATCATTTTGTGTAGGAGGTACTTGAATTGGGGGGAGAAATAAGATTTTTTTTTCCTTTTCATCTAGTTAATTGTTATTAGTTTTGAATAAATAATTTCTATGATCTAAGGTCTCTCTATATGCAGTAAAATGCTCTTTCAGCCTGTGCAATTTTATCATGTAGACTGTTTTGGGAAGCATGAAAATTAAGATTTGATTAGTCTTAGGACTCTAATAGAATAAAGTAGTGGAATCAATTTCTTAATTCAGTGCATAGTTTTTTAGTATAGAGTAAATTAAATCAACTTGTGGTTCAGTAATCTCTTTATTAGTTCTCAAATATTGATTTAAATCGTGATACTACATTATGTATGACTGAAAAGGTAGATTTTGTTCCCACTGCAAAACATGAATGCCACAAAAATTTTTCCCTTCCTTTGTAATTGAAGCAGATGTAGAAAATAGGTGTACTTCACACCTCATAATTTCTGACACAGTAAGTTATGTTGATGAAAAGAGAGACATTAAGTTGACAATAGATTTTTGTTTATAAATATGCTAGGTGACTGGGTACAGATTGAGTGGGGGTGATCAATTTGGCCATTGCAATTGTTATCTATCACAAAAATGACTGAAATAAAAGGGAATAACTTCTTTGCATAAATTTTGCTGTAGATTACAATTGAGACATGGCTCTACACTTGGATTATTTTATAAAGTAATATATGCAAATAGAATTTTATGTTTATTGAGTAAAATTAAAATAACAAAAGATACAAAAGCAATTTGATATTCTCTCATTTAAATTTTCATATTAAGCTTTGAAGTTTTTCCTGAGTTGTTATCCAATTATCACTGTAAATTTGGCTGTAATTTTACAGCATTCTTTTGTATGTATAACAAAATTCTTTTGTGTTTTTTGATGACTATAGGCATGGATATATATATGGCATTATTTTAAAGTTGAAACTATGTTTTCCACTTTTTTTGAGTTGATGCATTAAATTTATTTTCAGGATAGTACTGAATGAATATTGCATTTAATAAAAATGTTTAATTTTTCCAATTCTTGTCATAAAAGTATATGCTTTTTATCTTTTCCCTTTAAATGATGAGAGTTTCTCATCAGGGAGGTGAGAAGCATAGCATACCATGACAGCATAGCAAAACTAGTATCAAAACATCTGGGGTTTTATAAATTTTGTTTTCTTAATTTCATCTGACCTTGGAATGATGCAGTGGCTCCTAGATAATTTTTTCAAAGTGATTCCATTTCTCATTCATTTACGTTTCAATGACCCTTTAAATCTCTAACTCTTATTCTGCCTGACTTTCTTTTAAGAATCATTATAAATAAGTAAAATTTATACTCTTCATATCCTCTGGGTGAGAGGATATGGATAGAGTCATGGAGAAGACACCTCTTTCTCAGGAAAATAACAAATAACTATCCCCACCCCCACCCACCCCTACCCCTGCCGCAAATAGATTTAGCCACAAGAAAAGTTAAGTGCACATGGAATGAAAGTCCTGCGGTATAGGACAGAGGATTTCAAACATTGCTGGGCTTCACCATCAGCAGGAAGGCTTGTTAAAAATATATACGCCAAACTGATTTAACCAGAAATTAGGGTCGTAGGGCATGGGCAACTGGGTAATATCCATCAAAGTTGGCAATGCATAAGGTAGGACCTAGCCCAATTTGAAGTATGAAATAGGGAAACTTTCCTGCTAATCTTAATTCTTCCATTATCCAAATCATTTCAGAATTCTAAAACATGGTTTTCTATTCATCAGAGTTTAAGTGACTATTCAATGTCAAAATTCCTAGGCTTTCATGGCACAAAGAGTCAGCTGTCCACAGAACTCAACTCACTTGAATGTTTTTTTTCCCCATGTACTATGCAGTTAAGTTTTGCTCTTTCTTCATATATTTCACTTTATTTTTTAGTTTTTGCAAGCTTAAAATCTGATACTTGCTATTATTTTGGGCTTCTAATATTCCTTCCCTCACCCCCTGTGCTTTTTCAGGTTTTCTCTTCAGCCCCAAGGGCAGTGTTTCTCCTATCTCAGAGGCTGCCTATGAATCATCCATAATTTGTAGGTCATCCTTTGAAAAACACCAAAATTCTCAGAGCTTGCATTCTCAGAGCTTTCCCATTAAGTGAGAGCTGTGATAGCTGCTGACATTTCCCTTGACGCTGAAGGGTGTGGTCAATCTAGATGAAAAAATGCTTGTTGACTGTGAAGCTCTATGCTACTATAGCCACTTAGCTGGGAGGTCAAGCCCAGGCAGTTCAATGGTTTGCCAGGGCTGTTTACCATCAGTGGGGAGCCGGGATTATAACCTGAAGTATCTGGCTTATTTTTTCGGAGAACATTCCCTTAGATAAATTGGATTTTTTATGTTAAGTGCTCCCAGGTCTCTGTAGGCCAAAGATGTAGAATTTATGACAGTAGTTTGATCTTCAGAAAACCACTTAACCCAGAATTACCCTTTAGTTTACAGAGAGTACTGAGGAAAAGAGAGGAATGAGCAAGTTTTAAGTATTAGGATTCTATCGCTTATCTGTAAGGGATGTGTGTAGAAGAATCTTTGCTTTTTCTACAAATGATTTTAAAATTCCTTTGAAATTTCAAACAACGCTTAATAAATAAAGTACATAATTAAAATAGAAATTTTTGAGATTCAGTCTTGATTGTATCATTAGAAAAAGTATACTTAAAATTTGATGACTCAGTGAAAAATTTGTCAGGAAGTTCAGGATTTTTATATTTATTCCAATTAAATATATGTGTATGTGTTTGATACCAAGTTTAAAAAATACTTTTGGGAGATACAGTTCCTTAGAAACAAATAGGTCTGGGAATGCATAATGTTCTTGGGTTGGTATTTTGTACTGCAGAGTTAGGATTCTTACGCCTTAAATTAGAATTTGGGGGAATCAAAGCCAACGTTGGTGTCTCTGAGGCTCTAGCTCCACTGTTTTGTCAGTGAAAAATCCTAGGGTCAGATATATGCTTATTTAGCATTTTTGGAGAGTCAGGTACTGTGAAAAGGCACTTTATATATTTTCATTTAATCCTTTCAGAGAAGTAACAGCTTTAGAAATCCATGTCTTATAGACAAGGAAACTGAGGTTCTGAGATGTTAGTAACTTACCCAAGGTGGAACTCAGACTCTAAATTATTCCACCCAGAAAAACCTATAGTTCTCTTGTTCCTACAAAGAGAACATCCAACCAGCATTCCATCACAGATGTTGGCACCAAGGACAGAACTGGGAAATTACATGGAAACCTTTTATTATGTACACAAGGCTCTGACTACATCATGTATAAGCTAACTACATGACTGCAAAGGCCCAAATAAAAGTTCTGTGTGCTTCATATCCCTTTATTAGCACATTTTCTCTTGTATGGTTATCCAGTGTGAGTATGTGATGAGTTGGGACTGTGGGTGGAAGATGCTGCAATTAGTTTTGCCTCAGGTAGAATGCTGACATCAGTTGTACTGAGATTAAAATCTTCTACTCATCTGTTGCTTGAAATATTCTGTTGTGTTCTCATCCAACTATTTTGACTAATTGAAGTGACTTACCCTTATAATTATTTTCAAATGTTTACAATTACTTTTAGATAAATATAAATGAATGTTTGCCTGCCTATGAGTAACAAAAGGAATAATTCGGGCAAATAAAAACCCTCCTTAGATATTATTAGGAGAACCATCAGAGTGTACCAGTGAAGTTCAAATGACACAAATGGGTGTTTTTAATACTGAAATGAAATATTACTTTCAACTCCACCAGGATGCAGTAGTTTTATTCCTCCCAGGTTCTTCCCCTTACAAATAAAAATCCATAGATATAATGTAATGAACAACATAGGAAGCCTCTGATAAATCAAAAGAAACTTAGCTGACTAGGGGCTTAAGGAACTTGACTTGAGGAACTTGAAGAACTTGAGGAAATGCACAGCAGTGAGTTCCTTGAATTTTTTTATAGGTTCTCATATATCCTAGACAAGGTGCTGCAGAAGTCTCAACCCAGGACCACCAAAGGCACCGACCAAAAAGCTTCAAGAAAATCCTGTTTCCCTTAGCCAAAGAACCGAGAAAAGTGTGGCCTAAACAACAGAAAAAACTTTTTGGCAATATCTGTCAAACACCATCAGAAAAATCACACCTTCCCTGCTCCATGATTTCAGTGGTGCTGAGCAAGAAGTTGATCCTCACCAAATACTGATTAGACTGTGATAAGTTACATATGTATATTGTATTACATATATAGAGCAGCCACGAAGAAAATTATACAAAGCAATATACTAAAAACACTATACATCAATCAAGATAGAAACTTTAAAAAGAACTGTAAAAATAACCCACAGGAGAGTAAGAAAAGAGAAACAGGAAAGAGAAAGCAAGTTATAAAATGATAGACTTGTGTCCTAATATATGAATACACTATTTTAAATGTAAATAGTCTCTGGAAATGCATGGAACCCAGAATAGCCAAAGCAACCTTGGGAAGGAAGAACAATGTTGGAGGATTCATACTTTCAAATTTCAAATTTTACTATCAAGATACAATAATCAAGATAGTGTGGTACTGACATAGCAATAAACACATAGATCAGTGGAAGAGCATTGAGAGTCCAGAAACAAACTCTTACACTGATGGCAATTGATATGCAATAAGAATCCCAAAACAATTCAATGAGGATAGAATAGTCTTTTTAACAAGTGGTATTGGGACATCTGGATATCTACATGCAAAAGAATGAAGATAGACTCCTTTCTTACATCATAAACAAAAATTAACTCCAAATGGATCATAGAGCTAAAACTAAAACTCTTCAAAGAAATCATAGGCATAAAATTTGTGGCCTTGCGTTAAATAATGAATTCTTAGATGTGATACCAAAAAGTATACGCAACAAAAGAAAGCTATATACACTAGACTTTATCAAACTTTTAAACTTTTATTTTTCAAATCACACCATAAAGAAAGTGAAAACCAACTCACAGAATGGGAGACAATATTTGCAAATCATATATTTCATCTAATAAGGGGCTTGTATCCAAAATATATAAAGTTCTCTTAAACTCGATAATAAATAGATAAATACGATTTCAGAATGGACAAGTGTACTGAATAGATATCTGCACAATAAAGTTATACAAATGGCTAATAAGTACAGGAAAAGATGTTGAACATCATTAGCTATCAGAGAAATATAAATCAAAACCATAATGGGACACTTCTTTTCACCTATTAGGATACATAGCTATTATCAAAAAGACAGATAGGAAATGTTGACTAGAATATGGGAGAAATTGTAACCCTGAGACATTGCTGATGGGGCTATTAGATGGGGTAGCCATTTTGGAAAATGTTGTGGCGGTTCCTCACATTGCTAAACATAGAATTATCATTTGACCCAGCAATTCTACTCCTAGGTACACACCCAAGAAATATGAAAACATACAGCAATACAATAACTTGTATATGAATGTTCATAGCAGCCCCCAAATGGAAATAACCCAAACGTTAATTGATGAATGCATTAAAAATTACCTTACATCCAGAAAATGGAAAATTGTTCATCCTTAAAAGGAATAAAGTTCTGATACACACTAGAACATTGATGAACTTTGGAAACCTACGCTCAGTGAAAAAAGCTAATCATAAAATACTACATATTGCATAATTCCATTTATATGAAATATCCAAAATAGGCAAATCTTTGGAGTCAGGAAGAAAATTGCTGGGTTGCTAAAGCTTGGGGAAAAACAGGGAGTGAATACTAATTGGTATGGGTTTCTTTTGGGGATGATGTAAATGTTCAAAATTTGATTGTGACTATGATTGCATGAGCCTACAAATATATAAAAATCATTTATTTGCATATTTTTAATAAACCAATTGTATTGTATGTGAATCAATAAAGCTGCTAAAATGTAAGTGGTCTAAATACACCAGTTAAAATCAGATTTTGGCATAGTGGATAAAAAAGTATGATCCAATAATATGCTGTCTACAAGAAATTCACTTCAAATACAACAACATAGGTCGGTTGAAAGTAAATGCATAGAAAAAGATATACCATGCGAACTTTAATTTTTAAAAAGCAGTTGTTATGTTAATATCAGATAGACTTCAGAGCAAAGAAAATTATTATATAAAAAGAGAGACATTACATAATGATAAAAAGATCAGTCCATTAGGAAGCCATAACTATTGTAAATGTGGACGCATCAAACAAGCAACAGAACCTAAAAATACATGATGCAAAGTGCAATATTACATGCCTTAGTTTTCTTAAGTTCTTTAAATCATACTGCATAAGTTAAAATCTTTACATCTCTACTAAGTATCATTTCAAAAGCTGTTTCTTTTTATAGTCAAAATACCATGTTATATCAGGTATTGAATTGTGTATGCTTGTGTGTGTGTATATTTATACCATATAGACAAAATCTATAATTATAGAATTATAGAATTTAGGGCTAGGTGATCATTTTTCAGGCCTACTTCTTTTATGACAGTCACGGAGACACACAGATTCACAATGGCAGAGAGTCAGTTTAATTCCACAAATATATACTGGTAATGTTCTTGATGCTTTAATACCACATATCTGTTCTAAAGTGACATTTCTTACTAACTGATATGACTGAAATGTATCTACCCAAAGAAGGAGTATGAACTTTAGAAGTAAAGGCAAATTTCAGTATTATATTTAAGAACAATATGGCTATTAAGAATATTTATCAAATGAAGCTTAATTGTCTGCTATATCCCTAAACCTCATAAGTATAATAATGGTGTTTTTACAATTTACTCTCCTTAAGGGGTACAAATTAAATGTTTCTGTCAGCTTGGTTTTTTAAATGAACAAAATATTACATAAATTTAATTTGGGCAAATAAAGAATTGTATTTATATAAATAAATACTAGCTATCATCTGGTACTTTTAATATATTACCCATTTAAATTCCATCCACTAGAATAAATAACCTCAAAAATCATCAGGTATTGAAGAGAATGAAGCTAAGGTAGTCTACCTATAAGCTCCTAGTATGCCTCCCCCTGTCATTTTGTCATCTAATCTTGGTTGGTTAGCTCTTTGTTTAGAAATATTATACATATAGACTATATACTCAAATCCCTATCTTGATTTAATCAGCTTCAAAACGTTATCTCTTAATCCTCTGTATGCACAATTTCAGTATCAACACATTTATACTGTTCTACTCGTTCTTGTCTCTCTACGTTCTGTTTTTTAATTTCTGTTATCTTTTCTAAAATTTTGGAGTTTATAATATTTGTGTATTTTGTAACTGTAATGTTCACAATTTTATTATATATGTAAATTGTTTTAAGGCTGACCACCAAACTTTACAATGGATTTTCTGTTTTGTAAGTAGAAAAGTGATTTTGTAATCACTCTACTGGAGTGATTTTTAAAGATATGAATCATGCATAATTTGTAGATCCCTCTGGGAAATACCAAGATTCTCAGAAGTGTTACCTGCCGTCATCAAATGAAGACAATAATGGCTGCTATCTATTCCTTTCTCTGCCACTCTGGTGTTAAATAGGGGTCAGGGTTCACTAAACACTACATTTTGCAGCTTTTTCTTTTCTTTATTTATTCATATTTCTTTGTTTTGACCTCCTGAAAGTGCAAATGTTTTAATAGCATATGTACTTACATGTTTAAGTAGTCAAACATTACTGCTTAGTCCATAATAGTAATTAAGGTTTTATCTGTGCATTTTGACCAGACAAAGATTTTCTTGAGCAAGAGAGGACCAGACCTTACTACCTGTTTTGAAGAACCTTCTCTAGAGACTTTTAAAAGGCAAGATTGTTAGGATTTTGAGTTTGGTGGAGATTCTAGGCAGAAAGAATTGTTTGCTAACCACATTTTGTTTCTTGGAAATGGAGAGCTATACTTAATGCACACACACACACACACACACACACACACACACACACACACTCACACACACACCAATACCCACGTGTTGAAAATAGGACCAAATCTGACCTGTAGAATATTCAGATGCAGACACCATTCTGCAGCTGGGCATCTGGGGATTGACTGAGGAAGTGCAGCCTATCTCAGGAATGCAGAGGGATAAGAACATGGAAAAATAAGAAAATTTTAAATATCACAACTCATTCTATCTATCCAGCTTTATTATTTAAATAGTAACTCATCCTATGTTTGAATATCATAAACGGCATTTTTTTCTGAAGTGATTTTCTTGAGAATGCTTTTATACATGTTTTCTTCCTCTTGCAGCAGACCTATACACGTCACAGTGGGTCATATCTTGTCCATCCTATGCTGCCACCACTTTGGAGCAATATTAATTGATTCCTGGTGAATGCCAACACTTACTTTAGCACTCATTACACAGTCATTTATTTCCAGTGTTCATATACTAGCAAACTAATAAAAAACATTGAATTTTAATGTGTTTTTTTTTTTACCTCTAATTTATTCTCTTCTTATGAATAGCTTTAAGAATTTGACCTTATTAACCTACAAGGAACCTCAGAAACTATTTTCATGGAATACAGGTTGATTTATTTTCATCTGAAATACCAAGAACTTTAACAGTCAGGTTCAAATGAAGTTTTATTGCTTTATGGTAATATGCAGTAATTAAGATATTGTCCGGATAGATTAACACCTAGAACCTGGAAATCTTACAGAGTGGCATCTACATAGAGATATATAGTGAATTTGTAATACTGCATATAGGTCAAGTAACATCTCAGTCAAGTAACATTATAATTTGTATGCAAATTTTGTATGAGGAATTGTTTATATTCTAAGATAATATTATTTAAATCATTTTATTATATTTATTTCACATATGTAATCTAATTAGAAAACGCCATTTTCAAATTGTTCTTTCTAAATGTCTTGACCTTGGAGATATTTTGGTTCAGTTTTAAATTGACTATGGACTAGAGACTGCTATAAGCTTGGGGACATATTTTTGAATAATTGCTGAAAAGACTTTTAGTATCCTAACATTTAATATTTTCATGGACTTTTTGAATTTTAACAAAGTGAGCTTGATTCCTATGTTAGATTTTGAGGCTGGGTATAGAAATTTTGTATTTTTATTTCAGTATAGTACAGGATTTCTCCAGAAATATTCACTGTTACTTTGGGATGATAAGCTCAGATTGCATAGGTCCCACTTGTAAATATTGTATTGACGAGGAAGGAACAGCTTGTTGAGCACATAAAATACTTAATGTGGGTAACTTGAAAATGACAAATTAAAAACTATCATGACATAGAAAATATAATGTCTAGTTAGTGCTGTATTTTCTCTATGCAATTTAAACTTCTCATGTCATACATAAAGAATGAACTTTGTAGTCTGTTTTAAAATAATTGGGATGAGAAATATGAAATGCCCAAGAAATTATTCTGATGAGACTTGTAAGCGTAGGTCAAGGAAGCAAATAAACCAGAATGTGATTGTTTTTATTTTTTTAAATTTTAAACGTCCTTAGCAATAATCTACAATTTACTAATTTTAACAGGAAACTTGTTACTCTACTGCCATCTGGACATCCTGAATAGAACCTATGCTTCTGGATGAGGGAAAAGCATGATGATTAGATAGATGTTTTGGCAGAAAACTCCCATTTTTAATGTCTTGGGATTTGGGATATAAAACGAATGGCCAAAATTTTAAAACATCTGTTCTTTTCATATTCTCCTCCACGTGAAAACAGATTAGAAAATGGAGGGTCCTCAAGCATCACTTTGTTGCAGTCATCAAAAATTTTCATATTGCCCAAATACATAAATAGAGTCAAAGTCACTTCTTAGTAAAACCTATTACACTAGACATGTATCTTGTTTTTTTTTCTAATTTCAGTATTGTCTTGTTTAATATGGTTTATTTATTATTTATTTATCTGTTAACTCCCAAAAAAGGAGGTAAGTGATATTATGCTAAAAAGGTACAGATATAATAAAAATACTAACATTCACTAAGTAACACATGATAGCAAAGGGATGATTACATCAAAACACACTTGAAAGGGATAGAAATAGTAGTTGACTATAAAAATTGGGCCTATGTATTCCATCCTTGGGTTATTTTCTTATAGTTGAAAATTCATATTCAACTATCTTTTGGATGCATGTCCCTCTTCTGGAAATAAAGAGAAGTGAGAATGTCAGTGAATCTAACACCATAGACCTCCAAATTAGGTCAATTTAAAAGTGAATGTGTCTGCTCTCTCCCTGATGTCTAGGTATCTTGACTTCCTGGATTGTTTACAGCCTCTCTCATTTTTTCTTCCTCCCTCTCCCCAGAGTAGGGGATTCTGTGGGAAAGTCTTTTTCTGTGTTTGTGCCTGTCATTCTTGCCAGTTCTTTCCCAGGATATTATACTATGTTCTGCTCTGGTGCTCTTTTATCTTTCTTTGAAATTCTTGGAAAAATGTAGTGCCTTTTGCATCATTCTGACCATTTCTATTTCTACTCTGTGCTTTACAAGCTGTATGTCTGCCCAATTTCTCCTGGATCTATTTTCCCTTGGATCATTGGCCTAGAGGAAGTCAGGATCTACAATCACAATCTTCCTTGGATTAGACTGGAGTGTGGACCTTCTCCTTGATGGACTAGGATGGAATTAAGTTTAATTCTGTTCCCACTTTCCAGTACTCCTAACCTATTTTCTGCTAGCATTTCCACTAGAGTTATTCTCTGCCTGTATGACTGACTGGTAGCATAAAGTGAGGATACACTAGTCCCTTGCAGGAGGAAATCCCTGTACAAGCTTCCAGAATATATATGGCAAATAGTAAACCCAGGTGTCGTGCCGGGCGGCCTGCGGGGTCTCTGGTCCCGCTCCCCACATAAGAACGCAGGACATGGTGAGGCCAAAAAGGAACACCCACTGAGCCATAGGTAGGGGAGTCATATCACTATATTCTCACCGGCGGCACCCGCCTCTCTGCAATCCGCTCTTGCTAGCCCCAATTTTCTGCTAGCGTAGCCACAGCAGTTATATTAGTGGCCAATGGCTTACGGGTTACAGCTGACGGCCAACTAGCCACAGCTGATGGCCATCTGATTACAGTTGATGGCCATTTACTACCCGAGCCAGCACCTTTGTATGTGAGGCTGAGAGTCTGGAAACTGCTTTTTGGGGCTTTGTCCCCACACCAGGGAACTCAGCATTCTGTCATTCTTTGGCTCTTGAGGTCCTTAGCTTGTCTGCCGTTTTTACTCTACTTTTCAGAGTCTTTGTGTGTGTGTGTGTGTGTGTGTATGTGTGTGTGTGTGTAATGTCCAGGGTTTTTAGTTATTTTAAGCATGAGAAATAGAGAAAATTATATCTAGTTCATGTTTTCAGAAGTAGAAACAGCAGTTTCTTATAAACTTAAGCATAGATCTCCATATAATCCAGCAATTGCCCTTTTGGGCACTTAACTCAGAGAAGTGAAGACTTATTTATATTCATACAAAAACCTGTCATGAAAATCCAAAGACTTTATTTGCACACATCTTTTTTTTTCCCCCTAAGGACTTTATTTGTAACAGCCAAAGACTGGAAACAAGCCAATGTCCTTCATTGGGTAAATGGATAATCAAACTGTGGTATGCCCACATAATGGAATACTACTCAGTAATGATGAAGAACAAACTTTTTTTTTTAATTAAAGTTTATTGGGGTGACAATTGTTAGTAAAGTTACATAGGTTTCAAGTGTACAGTTCTGTAATACATCATCTATATAACACACAACATAATACATAGATGATGTATTACAGAAGAACAAACTTTTGATACATGCAACTACATGGATGAATCTCAATAGCATTCTGCTGAGCAAAAACAAAAACACCAACTTCAAATAGTTCTTTACTGTATGATTCTATTTATATAACATTCTGAAAGTGACAAAATTATAATGAATGAGATTTCACTAGTTGCCAGGGGTTAGAGTAAGAAGGATGTAACTATTAAGGGTTAATACAAACAACACAGTTTCTGTGTGGTGATGGAACAATTCTGTATCTTGATTGTAGTGATGTTTACTCAAATTTATACTTGTGATGAAATTTCATTGAACTACATGCACGTGTGTGCATACACACACACACACACACAAATAAGTGCATGTAAACACTAGTGAAATCTAAACAAGATCTGCGCCTGAGTGAATAATATTGTACAATGTAAATTTTCTGGTTATGACAATGTGTTTTGGTTATATTTATTATGGTTATATTCACTGGATGGAGCTAGGTCACAAGTAAACAGGAGCTCTGTATATTTTTGCAACTTCTTGTGAGTCTTAAACTATCTCAAAATCAGAAGTTATAAAAACGATAGCTTATTAAAAATGGTAAAAATCAGAATGCTTTTGTTGACCTACACAGAAAGTTAAAATATTTTATATGGTGAATTGATTATTCCATATTTTCCTTCTTCCCACTCTGAATCCCCTCTGTCCTTCTCTGGCTTATCCCATGCCCCAAGAGGCTTATTTTTATTGACTGCATCACCTGGGCACCTCTTCTTTCACATCTCTAGCTTTTATCAGACTCTGTTAACTACTTTCCCTCTTCTTATCCCTAAGACCTAGTGGTAGAGGCAGCTTTCTCTTATTGTTATAACCTTGCTTGCTTCTCTTAACACTGCCTGCATCTCTGGACATAGCTCTTTTATTTAATTCTGTTCAGTTAAAACCTTTGCGTGTGCCACCTCTTCCTGCCAGAACTCTGATCCATTTGGTAAATAAAAAACAAACAAACAAACAAACAAATAAATGTAAATAAATAAATAAATGGAATTACAAGTGATAGACTGGGGCAAATATTTGTAACTCATGTGATAATCAAAGATCTACTATCCTTAATATACAAAGAGTTCCTACAAAAGAATAAGAAGAAAGCTAACAACCAAAAGAAAAATGGGCAAAAGTTATTAACATGCATGTCACAGAAGAGAAATTCCAAACAGCCAAGAAACCTGTTACTACAGTAATGTCCCTACCTTAATATTTAGGGAAGTACAAATGGAAACAACAATAATAAATTTTTTATCCATAAAATGGGGTCAGAATCACCTTTAGGATGGAAGAATTCTCCCTTCTCCTGAGAATTTAGGTGGCCGACAACTCTCAAGTGATTCCAAGAGTTTTTCTCAATCAGAGAGAGCTGTTTTGTCCTAGATTATATGATTTGTCCATGAGAATGGCCTACAAACAATAAATCATGATGTGAGATATAGAAGTCCAACTCTGCCTCCAGGCTGGATAACTCTAACGGGCTATTTTCCAGGGGATCCAACCCACAGCATAGCACATGGGAGCCTGTGGTGACATAGGAAATCTTGTAGTGTGAATTGGTGTGCTCTTTTGGAAAACAGTCTCACATAATCAGTTTAAAAGATAAACATATACCGTTTGATTTAGCGATCTTAATTTTTCAGTGTTAAAAACAAGAAAATATTAGTACACAAGGACATACGTATACATGATATATTTTGCAATTATATTTACTGGGATAACTGAAAGTAGCCTAAATATCTGTCAGTAGAGAAATGGTCACCAATGGAGGGATGATACATCCATGCCCTGAGATATTATGATGGTATGAAGAAGAATGAACTAGATCTGTATCTGATGGTATGCTGAAGATACCTAAATGCCAATGATATAATACAGTGTAATAATAAAAGGAGAAAAGCAAGTTATCGGGGTGTGTGTGTGCATGTGCCCTGTGGCAGTTCATTGAAGATCAACAAGTATCAGTTACAATTAGAAGAACATGTTTTATTGGGGCGTCTCTTCAGCCAGAACATGCGTGCATGGCCATGCTTGTTATTTACGGTGATGACCCCGTTGATTGGCTGGGTGTTTATTCTGATTAGTTAGTGCCTGTCTCTGTCCTGGTTCATTATTTTGATTTTGTCCCTTCCTATAAAGCATATTGTCGTCTTACAGACAATTTTTGAAAACCTGTTTATATAGTTGGCTACAGAAACCACAAAGTAAAGATTCAATAAACCACATTTGTACTTAGATGGTGTCAGACATTTGGATGGAAAAGGAAATATTCAATCAAGATATTATATTACATAACAAATAGAAATAAGTTGGAATTATAATTAAAACTCCTAATTCTATCTAGGAAGCTCTCTATAATAGATACTCCCTGTGCATTATGAATAGCATATAGAAGGAAAATAAGATTTTATAAGTGAAGAGTAACAAAGCATTATTTCTTATTACTCCCACCATGGGCTTCTGGAGTACTGGAGCATATATTTAGGAGTGCCAAATTCTGAAGTTTAGGAACTGATGGTGTAAAGAATGACATATTATTCCCATTAGAGATGCATTGGGGAGAAAGAAAGATGACATTTTATTAAGGGCTTTGAGTTAGTTGGTGGTGTAATAAGCTTATTTTTGTGTTAGCTTGAATTATATTTACTGGGATATGATTTATGTTACCTTTCTTCTAGAGAAAATACACTAGAATGAAAGAGTATTTTGATTGGTTTTATAAATAAGTAAGTGATTACTTAAGAAATAAATATAATCAGGTTAGAGTTTGTTCGTTTGTATTTGATATGATCTGACGCTGTGGAAGGGCAAAGGATCTTATTATTACCCAGGTTTTTACAAGAAAGGGTCCCCAATGCATAACATGGCAATTTGTCACTTTTATTTGGATGGATTTAGACAAAGCTTATATCGTTTAGAGTTCAATTCCTTTGACAGTACCTTTTAACATCTTTCTTATTGTTCTATTTGTGGGTCATTGCAATGCATTCATGAAGACTTTGTGGTTTAGGGAGCAAGTGAAGCTGTTGTCTAATTTGTTGTAATTTCTTAACTTACTCAAATAGTTTAATTTACCTCTGAATATGTTCAGCAGCTTAGAAGAAAGCTGTTTGTTCAAACATGAAATCTTTATAATTAGAAAAATGTTATATGGGTTGTGTTATATAAACCTGAATGAACTTTCTCCCTGCCTAATTTAATTAATGTTTAAATAATAACATTTGTTTAGTTCTTTGTGGGGGCGGGGAGCAGGAGAGGAAAGATAATGCATAGAAAGTTTAGGCTTGTTTGAGAAGTAGCATACATTTTTCTATGCGATGAAAGACTATTTTTCCCCCTTAAATTTCTTCTTAAACACCATTTCAACTTCTGACTGAGGGAGTAGATTAGCTGTATCTTTCCTCACTCTCAAATTAACTCCCTCCTTGCAAACTGCTACAGCGCCAATCTGCTTTCAGGTTACTAAACCATGGGGGAGTACAGAGAATGTTCTTTCTCTTTCCAGCCCAATTTATCTTTGAAATGCCAAGGAGTGATATTCTGGCAGCATGCAAATCTGAAACTCTGTTTTGCTTCAAAAAAAAGAAAGAAAGTCTCACTCAGGCATGGTCTTCTTCAAACCAGCAAATCTTTTCCTGTTCTTTTCTCTACCTCAGTGTCTTTGAGGTGTCTCATTAATGGACTGGTAATCCTGACACAATGCTTTTGAAAAGTTAGATTTCTGGCAAAATCTAGGCTGCATTTTTAGTGACAAAATAGCATACCGGAAAAATTAAAATAACACCAAAGTCTTGAATAATGTTATTAGCTCATCTTCCATGAGTTAGTTACATTTTTTCTCTTAAAAAAATAAAATGATTAAAAAGTTAATTTCAATTATATTGCTGTCACAAATACATTGGTTAATAGTATAGATACCGAGCCATTACTGAAAATGAATTTTTGTAAAAAAAAAACAAAAATGAACTTTGTGTTCTTCCATGTCTATATAATCTTCTTTCCAGCCCAGTTTATTGAAATTTCACTCTTTCTTAAATAAGTTATCTACTAAACTTGGTTTAGCAATCTACAGACATTTAGGCCCCCCATCTTTTTATCTTTCAATATTTAGGGAGACTGAAAATGACTGTTTCTGCCTCTGTGTATAAAGTAAAAGTAAAATGGAGTTAGGGAACTTTATTTTAGGGTGAACTTGCTCTTTTTTATATGGCTAACTCTAACAGCTTTAACTTTAGATATGAGGTTTAACATTATAGACTGTGAATGTTATAGACTGTGAAAGGCAAAGCTACACATTAATCATGATCCTAAACACCATTATTAAGAAAACAGTTCAGAAATCATCCATAGAAAATGTAAATAAAAACCACAGTGAATGGGTAAAATGAAAAAGGCAAGCAACAACAAGCATTGAAGCAACTGAGGTTCTTCTCTTTTTCTGGAGGAAGTACCACCACTTTGGAAAACTGGCAGTAGAACTAAAGCTAAATACACACCTATCTTTTGACTCAGCAATTTCATTCCTAGGTGTACAGATAACAGAAATGGGTCCATATGTCCTTCAAAGACATGCATAAGAATGTTTATAGAAGCACTATGGGACTAATAATAGTCCCAAAGTAGAAATAATCAACCGTTGATTATTTCAACAGAATGAATGGATTGTGGCATATTATTATAAAAGAATAACATAGCAAAAAAAGATGAGCCAACCATAAGTCGATGTAATGACATGGACAAATTTCACAAGCTCAATGTTGAATGAAAGAAATTGAATATCAATGAATAATCTTCTATTATTCAACTTATATAAACTTCAAAAACAGGTAAAAACAATCTATGGTATTACAAGTTAGTGCAGTGGTCAGAATTACAGAGTAGTGACAAGAAAGGGATGAAAGGGGGACTTCTGGAGCCCTGGTGATGTTGTTTCTTGATCTGGATGCTGGTAATCTGGGTATCTTCACTTGGTGGTTTTTGCAATTTTGCATATACATTTACTCTAATAACAAAGATTAGAAAGAACAAAGAAAAAAGATTAGAAAGAATAAAAATTCATTTTCAGTAATGGTTCAATATCTATACTATATATTTACTCCAATAAAAAAGACTAGAGAGAACAAAACAAAACAAAAAAAGGAGCAAAGAACAAAATTAGACAGAAATGAAGAGGGTTGGCAGCATAAAAGTGTTTGTGTTTTGTATTTTCAACCATGGAAAAAGTTTAAGAAAAGATAGATGATTACACTCTATTAAAATTTGAGAGTCAAAGTTTTAGACAAGTGGCCAAGGCTAATTGTTTGAACACAATACAAGACAGTTACCACAGTATTTCAAACTTGCCAGATCTTTAGAATCACTTACAGCAGCTTGTGAAAAGTATTGACTCTAGAGTTTTCTTTGGGAGATTCTAGTTTAGTGTATTTGATATGGAGCCAGGTATCTTTATTTTTAAAACACAACTTGTTATTCTATTGGTTAGTCAAAAAGTGGTAAATGGAATTATGTGATTCCTTTTTTTAAAAAAATAACAACTAAAAATGATGCAGCCTGATTTACTTCTGTTTCTCCACCTGTTGTTCGACCTCTCCCCAATTCCATTTTGAGCAGTGACTCTTAAACTTTGCTTTAAGTTCTTGTTGTTAAAAATGAAGATTTCTTGGTCTGACCCCAAGGATTTTTAAATGTTAAGTCTGGGGAGAAGTATATGCATTTTTCATGAGCACCTTAGTAGCTGCTCAGATTAGGAAGTGGT
Source organism: Rhinolophus hipposideros (assembly GCF_964194185.1). NCBI lineage: Eukaryota > Metazoa > Chordata > Mammalia > Chiroptera > Rhinolophidae > Rhinolophus > Rhinolophus hipposideros. The sequence continues at coordinate 34,899,377 of NC_138068.1, forward strand.
TAGTTTCCACATACTTTGAAAAACTAGGTCTGGAGAAAAAGACTATATTGGCCAAATACATTTGGCTTACTTTTTCCACTTTATGGCTGGGCTGGTTATCTAACAGTGGGTATTATTCAGTCTATAATATTAAGGCTATGGGAGATGAGAATTATGTCTCATTTCCTTCTTAGGGGCGATTTCACAGTCTATGAATGTACTGCTTGACCAATGAGCATTAGGCAAGTCAAAATGTCCAGATGATTAAAGTTATTTTTAGCACTGCTTTATTATAATCATTATAGAAATTAACATGGAGAAGCACTGAGTTTCCTTTTATATTTACATCACTTTTAATAAAACAGCAATCTGTTTTGGTTTATTGAGTAGTCTCCAGGTTTATTGAGTATCTGTTATGTATTTAATTTCTGAAATATTATCTGGTACCTGTCATTTCATGGGCTCTAACTGGAGGTTTAGAAATAAAAAAGTTCATGTTACAAATGGTACAGGGCCTCATGCATTTTGATGTTTCACTCATTAGAATTAGAATATAAATAAGTGTTTGCCTGCTTACAGTTCTTTGACAGGCATTCTATTAAAATCAAAATGCAGTCAAATTGTCAGAAATGGGTTTAGCTTATTATAATGCAGATTCACCAGTCCTTGCAAATTGTAATCATGGGTTCTTTCTCCAATTAAGAAAGACCACATTATTCAGTTTACTAGAAAGTTTGCTTGCCAAACACCTTGTTTCTACTCATTAAGCAGTTGCTGTTGTTCTAGGAAAAGGCACTTTATTGTAATCAGGAATGCACAAATACATGGGAATGAAAAAGACAAAAAAAGGCTATTATCACTTTAGTTGAATGATCATTGAGTTAAGAAGTGTTTGCTTAATACATTTTGTCATAGATAGTATGGGATCTCAGACTTCCAGACATTTGTTTGCCACCTACATTATGTAGTTCCTATTGGTACATATATGTGCTTTATAGAAAAGTCTAATAATAGGAAGAACTAGGTATGTTTATTTATTATATTATTACTATTTTTTAAAACATAGGACAGTCATATCTGAATTTCTGTGAAAACAAGTAAAATAATGTAAACTTATCTTAGAAATGAATTGATGTCCATTTTGGAAGGCATATTAGCATCTAATTTAAATATTTACAGACTGGAGTACTTGGAACCCTAACTACTACTTGCAAGAGAGTAAACTATTATAGCCACTTTGGAAAACTGTTTGACAGTATCTACTAAAGCTAAACATATATCTACCTGTCATTCAGCAATGTCACTCCTAGGTATATACTCAAGAAAAATATGTATAATATTCACCAAGAGATTGCATAAGAATTTTCATAGGAGCACTATCCATAATTGTTCCCAAATAGAAATTACTTGAATGCCAATCAATAGTAGAGAAGATAAATAAATTGAATGAGAATGAACAGTCTCTAACTACATACAATAATATGGATGAATCTCATAGACAATATTGGGAGAAAAAAGTCAGATGTGAAAGAGTGTGTACTGTATGATTCCTTTTATGCAAAGCACAAAAATAGGCAAAACTAATTTTGGCTGTTGGAACTCAGGATAATGGTTACCCTTGGTGGGTATATAGTAACTGGAAAAGGGCATGAGAGGGTTTTGGGATGCGTAATAATATTTTGTATTTTGATGGTGCTTAGAAGGGCATGTTCAGTTCATGAAAATTAATTGATCAACACATTTACAAGTGCCCTTTTATATATGTTTATTATACTCCAATAAAAAGAAAGTTTAAAGATATTTATAAGCGTGTATTTGAGGTAATTTTGAATCAGTTTTGTTTCTATCAGTTATGTTTACACACACCTGTTTTAGAACATGATAGTTTCAGACAAAAGTAGAAATAATATAAATATAAACAGTATCCTTTGGCATCATGCACTAGGCCCCCCTTTTTTTCCTTTGTATGATATTTTGTGTGTGATAAAGAGGGGGAATAGCCAAGTGGAAAACATCAGGATTTGGTATTATAAAAGCAGACTTGAGTTCTGGCTCTGTCCTTGATAAACTGAGTTCCATGGCACATAACTGCTGTAGGCCTTATTTTCCTCATATGAAAGTGGGGTATAATATCTAAGGCTATCTAGGTTTTTTGTTAGTCCCTGGAATTATGTATTATTTTATGTATTGTTTGTTTACTAGAATTGTTTGTTTAAGCTCATGGGTACAGAGATTTTTGTCTATCTCATTGTTGTTATACCAAGTTTCTGGAACTGTGTCTGCCAAGTAATTAGTACATACTAAATATTTCTTAAGTGAATAAATTGCTAAAATAAGAATACTGAAAGAAGTATGAGATAAAAATGTCTGTGCACATTCTAGCTGCTGCTCTTACTACTGCCAGGCTGTTATTAAAAGTCACCATGCCACTGAGAATAGTGACATACACAAAAAGAAAAGAAAAGAAAAAGAAACTGGACCCCTATTTTACACCATACACAAAAATTAACTCAGCGTGGATTACAGAGAGGTTCCCATCAAGATGACAGAGTAGGTAAACACTGAGCTTGCCTCCTCCCATGACCACAAAGTACAACTAAATTATATTATAATCAATCTGGAGAACCATCTGAAAACTAGATCAACAGAAGCCCTATAACCAAGGATATAAAGAAAGTCATGCGGAGACTGGCAGGAGGGTCAGAGACTCAAAATGGGCCCGGCCCATACCCACTATGGCAGTAGAGAATCAGGAGGGATATCTCAGCTGCAGAGTGAGGGGTCCCAGCCCCACACTGGGCTCCCCAGACCAGAGCAACAGTGCCAGGAAGAAGAGTCCCCACAGCATTTGGCTATGAAAATCAGCAAGGTTCATCTGTCCAGATTAGAGAGAAGGCTGCTGGAAACCCAGCTGTTTTTTGAAAAGATAAACTAAATGGATAAACCTTTAACCAGACACATCAAGAAAAAAAGAGAAGGAACCAAATAAATAAAATCAGAAATGACAGGAGAGAAGTGACACCTAACTCCACAGAAATACAAAGGATTATATATAAATATCATGAGCCATTATATGGCAACAAACTGGAAGATTTGGAAGAAATGGGTAAATTCCTAGAAACATAAAATCTTCCATGACTGAATCAAGAGAAAACAGAAAATCTGAACAGATGGATTAGTATTACCTAAATGAAATCAGTAATCAACAAGCTTCCAATAAACAAAAGTCCTGGAGTGAATGGCTTCATAGGTGAATTTTACCAAACATTCAAAAAAGAGTTAACACATATCTTTCTCAAACTATTCCAAAAAATTCAAGCGGAGGAAAGGCTGTCAAACTCATTTTACAAGGCCAGCATTAACCTGATTCCAAAACCAAAGACATTTCAAGAAAAAACAAAAATTACAGACCAATATCCCTGATGAACATTGATGCAAAAATCTTCAACAAAAAATTAGCAAATTGAATTAAAAAATACATTAAAAAATCACACATTTATAGATGATGTAATACAGAATTGTACACCTGAAATCTATGTAGCTTTACTAACAATTTTCACCCCAATAAACTTTAATTAAAAAAAAAGAAAGATCAAACACCACAATCAAGTTGAATTCATTCTTGGGATGCAAAATTGGTTTAACATCAGCCAACCAATTAATGTGATAAACAAAACGAAAAATATAAATCATATGATCATATCAACAGGTGCAGAAAAAAACATTAGACAATATCCAGCATCAATTTATGATAAAAATACTCTCAGCAAAGTGGGAATAGAGGGAACATACTTCAACATAATAAAGTCCATACACAACAAACCTACAGCTAACATACTTAATGGGAAAAAGCTAAAAGCATTGTCTTTACAATCAGAAACAAGAAAAGGATGGCCACTTTCACCACTTCTTTTCAACATGGTACCGGAAGTTCTAGCCACAGGAATCAGACAAGAAGAATAAATAAAAGATATCCGCATTGGAAAAGAAAAGTAAAACTGTCATTATTTGCAGATGGTATTATACTATATACAGAGAACCCCAAAGATTCCACCACAAAAGTATTAGAACTGATAAATGAATTCAGTACGTAGCAGTATACAAAATTAATATTTAGAAATTACTTGCATTTTTATACACCAATAATGAACTATCAGAAAAAGAAATTAAGAAAACGATCCCATTTAAAATTGCATGAAAAAATTACCTAGGAATAATATTAACCAAGGAGGTAAAAGACCTATACTCAAGAAATTATAAGACATTGAAGAAGGAAGATACTAATAAATGTAAGCATATACTTTGGTCATGGATAGGAAGAATAACATCATTAAAATGACCATACTACCCAAAGCAATCTATAGATTCATTCAATCCTTATCAAAATATCAATGGCATTTTTCACAGAACTAGAACAAATAATACTAAAATTTATATGAAACACAAAAGACCCCGAATAGCCACAGCAATCTTGAGGAAGAAGAACAGAGTTGTAGGTATCACACTGTGTGATATCACACTATACTACAAGACTATTGTAATCAAAATTGCATGGTACTGGCAAAAACAAAAACAAAAAAACAAAAAATAAACCAAGAAACAAACCAAAAAAATAACAAAATAAAAACAGACACATAAAATCAACAGAATAGAGAATATCATTGCCCTTCATCCTGGAGCTAGGGAATTCATTCATTTATTCCTACATTTATTAATTAAACAAATGCTATTGAGTGCCAGCAATGTCTAAAAAAATGTTTCTGCCCCCATGCTGTTCACAATCATGTAAGATAGAGGCATTAAATGGAAATTTATACAATTTTTTTCCAACTCTCTGCTTATTTCTTTATCTATCTTTGGGGATCTTAGCAGATTGTTTTATAACAGACAAGACCTTTTGGATTATGAATGTTACGGACAAAGGTTTGGATTAGGCCTTACCTTAGTGCAAGGAGACTTCTTTTTCTTTTTCCAGTAATGCACAATACTGGTCATTTTATTCAGGTGTCCCTTCCAGGATGTAAGAATCCTTTATCCTAGGGAATTCTTATTGTTATACCTCACAACAGAGTAGACTGTTGAAAAAGTCTCCAAAGCACTAGACTGGACAACTAGAGAAATTAATTGTTTAGCCAATTTATTCAAAAAATTTGTGACTGGTGGCTAAGACTACCCAAAGTCTCTTTTCCTTGGACCTCTCATAGGAGCAAGACTGGAATGGGTCCCAAAAGAAGATTTCCAAGGCCCAGAGGAATGGCTTAGTCCAGCCATCGGTATCTCAATCCCATATCTCCAGGTTTGGCTGTTACGTAGTTATTTCCCTAAACATATAGTACCAGCTTCATCAAAGCTAATCTTTTATGTGCGTGAGGAATTAGACTCAACCATGAATGACTGACCTTCTAAGAAGGGCCTGATGTTTTCCGGGTTCCAAAAGGAATGTGATAAAATGGTACAGGCCAGCTGTCTCTGTCCGTTAAAACATGAAATGTTCCTGAGGCTGTCATTCCTGTACTGGCTCAGGTTCTGTGTCTTATTTCTTTGAGCTCCTTGGACTCAAAGTTCAACTTCTTATCTGGATTTCCACTCATCTTTTTGCTTTGTTTTGGATTGTCCCTCTCATACTGTTACCTGGTCTCATTCTATTGAACCCAACTCTCAGCTGCATTTCTAACCATTTACCTTGCCCTTCATATTCATTCATTCATTGAATATATGCTAAGACCTTTAGGGACTAATGGGCAAGACAGGCAGTGATCTGAACCTCTTTGCCTTGGTCACGATGCCTCTTGCTGAAGCCCTGCTTAAGCGCATCAACGTCTAGGCTTTTCTGATTAGTGTCTGTTTACTCGTCCACTACTGTTCTGGCTAAGGCAGATGAATGGTGTACACGAGGGTGTCTGTTTAGTATTCTGCTATTAATAAATGATTAACTAATTAGATACATAAATTGTAAAATACATTTTGTGCAAAAATAGATACATTACATATTATAAGTAAGTATTCACATATATTTTGGTATCACAACCCATTTCCACTCTTAAAAATGATTGAGCACCCCAAAGAGTTTGGTTTATTGTGCCATATATAGCAATATTTACTGAATTAGAAATTAAAACAGAAACTTTTGAAATATTTATTATTATTATGAAATAATAAAACTGTTATATAAATAACAAATATAAAACCCAAAATATAAATTATTTTAAATGAAGTATAACTGTATTTTCCAAATAATAAAATGTAGTAAGAAGAGTAACATCATTTACATTGTGCAAGAATATTTATATTTAACGTTTATCTGAATAGAAGACAGCTGGAGTCTTCTGTTTTTGCATCAATTTGTTATGATATCACACATCATGTAGCCTCTGGAAAACTCCAGTCCACTCTTGAGAAATGAGAATAAAAAGTCATCATGTCTTAGTATATTATGAAAATAGTTTTGACCTTTTGGACTCCTTGAAAGAGTCCCAGGAAGATTCAGAGTGCGGTTTCTGGACCTCACTTGAGAAATGATGTCAGAAACTCACAGTTCTATTTATTCCATGTCACATCACATTTGATCAATTGAATTTCAATGGGTATTCATAGAATCTTGATAATTCTATACAAAATAAGAAAATTATTAATTTTTATATATGTACATTTTTATTAATACATATTTTAGAATACATTATGAAAGTAGGCAAAAATTATAATTCCCTAGACTTTAAGCTTTATTTTGATTATGGGATATTTAAATGTAATTTTAAAAAGGAAATGTTCTATATAGGTCAGTGAACTTTATAATAAAAGAATATTGTTACCAAAATATAGTGCAATAAGATTACCTATACAAATATTTATTGAATGATGCTTATAATTTATAATTAAGTGTATAGAATTTGTTGAAATATAATTTAATTTCTATTAAAATGCCCATATATGTTACAGGCACCTAAATCAGTAGCTGTCTTCATTATTAAATTGGAGAGTCTACATTATATATATTTTGTGGAAAAATGAATTTTAGATGACATGCATCGGGATGAGGTATCAGCACCCTGATTCCCTAATTCAGATTCCATATTCCCACAATTGATATTTATGAAAGAGAAGACAGGATGTCATTACTTGATCTTCAAGATGACACAGAAAGGCTTATGCTGCTTGAGCAGAAGCTTCAAAATGTGCAGAATCAGGCCCAGTTTTTGAAGTAATTTGATGGTCAACAGCAACAGAGCTGGTGCTCTTCGTGGGTGATTAAAGACCACAGGATGAGATGACATGAACCACAAAGCCCTATTGCCACCTGACAGATTTTTTTTCTCCAATTCAAGGAAGCCCTTAGAAGAGGTTCTTTATGCGAGCCAGTTTCCCTTGCCAGAGTCTGTTTCAAACTTTTTACCCCTGCTCCTGGACTGAAGGTGTAACTGCCATTTTCAATATGCCTCACAGCTACTAATGACGAAGTTGCTTTTGAGCACTGGTTGATTAATTTAGACAATGGAAAACATGGAGGCCTAAAGTCAAGAACACTCTATAGGAATTTGTCTTATTTGTATATAATTAAAAGACCCAGATCCAACCTAAATGTGACTCTTTTCAGTAACATCTGGACTTTCTGTTTGCAAACACTGTTACATAAAGGCTCTCAAGGTCAAGAGAGCAGGAGGCCACTTCATTTTTCAAAACTTTTTATGTATTATAAAGATGAAGAAATGAAAAAGCGGTGTTAAAAATTGCATTATATTTTAAGGACTTAAACTGGACAAATTAACTCTTTAAACCCACATATGATGCAATATAAATGGGGTATTCTCAAAGTGATTGCAGGATTTACTTGAACATATCGTTAAGTAAAATTTGTTACTTAAACAAACTTTGTAAGTATATCCAGTGGTAGTCATGAGTTTAAGTTCTACGGTGTATGTAAACACTGTGTTCTTTTGACCTAATTAGAATATTCCAGTTGTCTTTGGGAAAGACCACATTTGGAGATACAATCCTAAATCTGAAGCGCTTTCTGTATGTGATCTTCAAGATGGATCTACTGCTCCATCTTGAAGGAGTGTCACCTCTGCCTCAATAATCAGATACTATTTATGATAACATTTTTAAACCTCAGGACACTAGATGGCCAAGGTATTGAAGATATTACTATTAAGAGAGAAACGGGTTTTCAAATTTTAAATTGGTTTATGTAAGTAACCTATTAATGAAATCCCCAAATATGCACTTTTTAAAAGAACATGCTCACCTTTGAGAAAGCCCTATTTAATATGTGAATTTATATTCATCGATAAATAATTAATTTTATATTGGGGATTACTTTACTGAACTTGTAAAGCATATACTTCAAAATGATAACTTTTTTTAAACCTAAAAGTGATTAAAACAATAACTTTGTTTTAATCTGAGCTTCATAGTTATGGTTTAGAATTTAGGCTCAGCTTATAGAACACATAAGGCATAGCTTGGAGTTAGAATTGGGAAAATTATCCCTTGACTTAGAATCATAAGACTGGAAAGAAAAGTAAAGGAAATGGATGCCAATTTCCTCAATTAAAGATGAGCACATGGAGACAAAATGGTTGAACTGATTTCCTTCAAGCAAGCTTTTTTAGAGTTAGATCTGGAACACAAGATTTCTGAAGTACAACCTGACATTCTTTCTGTTGTATGACTAGCCATCTTCTTAAAATATCACCTATTTAGAAAATGGCATGAAATTTGAAAGGCTCTTATAAGAGGGAAGAAAATTATTTATTCATATTCAAAATATGAGATATGTATATTATGCTTCTATGAATGGCAGCTTTTCTTTTTCACAAATTGAGGGAAAAAGTGCGGGTTTAATATATTATAGAAAAATTAAATATGAGCCATTTTAAACGCTCTTATTTTTATCTAGTTTTGAGCTTTACTCCATAATTTGTCTTTACATAGCACAATTTTTTTTTTAACAATCTGGTGGTCGGATTTTTTTTTCAATCAACTTTCATACTTTACACAATTTGGAGTATTCTGTTATTATTTTTTCACTTAATTGATGAAACATTTCTGATGAGTTTTTAAATTTATTTTGAAAAAATGAAATATAAAAAATATTCACAGACAGGCAGTTTTGTTATGGAAGCAATGTACTTTCAGAAAAAAGAAAATTTTGTGCATGTGTTTCATTTTATAAATTAAAGGCAGGGATTTTAGTGTTATAGTTAATGCTGGGATTGATAATTCAGTAATTTTCATTCAGAATACTGCCTTTCAAAAATGTATTCTCTGCTAAAATGTTATTTCTTCCTTAAAGAATCCTGTTGACTCAAACGTTTACTTTGCTGTTTAACAAAAAGTAATTGGGGAACACCATCCTGCCTTTTATATTGTTATAGAGTATAATTTCAACAACAATGCATCTCATTATAAATGCATTTGTCTTTATTCAGCCAAGACACTAAAAATATTACAACTAAATATTAGATGGATTTAGTTACAAGCAGTTCAATTTGATTTTTAAGTGTGCAAGTATTTCTTCTGAAAAACAAAACATTTATAGCAGATAAAGGTAAATTCATTGAAAACTAATTGAGGTATGACTCTATGTAGATAAAACTTTTCCTTTCTTCAGCTTTACAAATTTATTGAGTAAACTGTGTGCTCTGGTTTACAGACTTTTCAGCTGTTTCTTTTAGAAATTCTTTAAGTCTTTGTGAGCCTACATGTTCCCCTTCCTATGTTTCTTGAAAATACTTGTGAATTTTATGGATTGCGTTTCTTTAAACTGCTGCTAGCTGAAAACTCTAATCCTCACTTTTTACCATTTTATCCTCAGGTATCTGCCTATATTAAAAAACATCCCCCCCTTCTTTTTGTGGGCAGCAACTGTATCCATTTTTAATAACCAATCTTTCCTTGACAGATGCAAATAAAATTTTATGATCAGATTGAAAATACATGTTTAATACTCAATTTTTTTGTTTTTGATGGAAATTTTTAAATATTAATTAGTACATTTTTTAGTTATATTTCTGTTAACTTTTTCTTTTATATAAGGTATATTAAGAAACTTGAGGGAAAAGCCCACCATTAATGTATTGCAATCATCTTGGACTTCAAAATCCACTTTGCATATCTTTGTATACATGAATTAATATAAAAGCCTGATAAAGAGATGAAAATTAATGTACTCAACCAGTGAGGAGTAAGTAGTTGTATTGTTGATTTAAGCTTGTAAAATGAGATATCTCAGAATGCTAAAGAGGCAGACCAGCAGGTTTCAGGTGATTAAAGAAAATCCTTCATCTTGGACGAACTTGAAGGAACATGATGCTATTTAAGTAGAATTTAATCAGGAAGAAGAAAAGCTTGGAAGTAAAGAGACGGAATGTTTCATGTCATTATTTGTAAAGCAACTGAACAAAAGATGAGCAAGATAATTAAGTGCCTTGCTGCTAAGTAGAATTTTTCAAAGCAGGTTGATTAGAGGTCTTCCTTTTTCAAAAAAGTAAAATAAACATCTAAGTCCAGATAATCTAGTTGAAAAAGCTACCTAACTCATTTATATAGGTGGAGACCAGTTTGGAAGGAAATTGACAGTATTGTATATGGTGGCAGATGTTCACAGTGATGAGCTTAATTGCTCAGCAAAACGCTGATCAGCTCTAAGTAGTATTAGCATTAATGGTATTTTAGTTGATTTAAGCTTTAAGTGTTTTAAGTTTTTGAAAAATGGAAATCCAAACAGACTTAATATGCTATAGCACTAAATGGATTATTCCATTACTTTGATTACTCCATTTTTCAATTGAACTGGATAAATAAGATTTGATTCTTTTTGTCCTCCTTTGGCTGAAAAATTACCAAAAGCAAGTATTATCATTCTCATTATAAAATGTTACTTGTAAGTGTCAAGCAAAAATTGGATGTCATCTCTTGTACCTGAATTTTGTATTTCAAGACATTTCTGGTGATCGCGTGAGGAAAGTGCATGCCCAGATTCTGCCTGGTAAACACATGCAAGCAAGGCTCTGACTTCTCCTGAAGCAGCAGTCTGGATGGATGCAGTAGAGCTGAAAATGAAAACCTGGGAGTCATGACCTTAGGACCGATTTTTCTACTGAAGAAAGGAAACTTGAAGCTGACAAGCTAAGCCAGTCAAACACATAGTAGACATATGTTGTTTTGTCAGTGTTCTTTTACTCTTTCAACATTTTAATGACTTCTGGCTTACTTAGTAATGCATACTTTGGGGTCGAACATCCAGTAGCAGGTTGCTTTATTTATTATCCATGAATTTATTTATTCTGTCAGTCATTGTAGAGCTCTATCTGCAAAGAACACATTTAAAAAGTTAAACTGATCCTCCGGTCACCTGCAGACCACTGTAAAATATAAACTGAACAGCAGCAGTCTACCTTTGAGCAGTTACATAGGCTGATATTGTATGTGTCATATTGGACACCGCTTTGGAAATTTAAAACAATACCATGTTTCCCCAAAAATAAGAACTAGCCGGACCATAAGCTCTAATGCATCTTTTGGAGCAAAAATTAATATAATACCCAGTCTTATTTTACTATAAGACCCGGTCTGTCATGAGGGGTCTCCTGCGGGGTCTCTGCTCCTGCTCCCCACATAAGAATGCAGGACAAAGTGAGGCCAAACAGGAACACCCACGGAGCCATAGGTAGGGGAGTCATACCACTATATTGTCACTGCTGGCTGGGCTGGAGACACAGGAAGCAGGAGCCACACTGTCCACAACGCGCTGTCCTAACTGCAATCCGTGCTTGCGAGCCACCATCTTCTTGCTAGCCCCAATTTTTTGCTGCTAGCATAGCCACAGCAGTTATATTAGTGGCCAATGTCTCACTGGTTACAGCTGATGGCCATCCAATCACAGTTGATGGTCATTTACTACCTGAGCCAGCACCTTTCTATGTGAGGTCAAGAGCCTGGAAACTGCACTCCTGACTCTGTACACAAACTCCATCCCTACAGGGTCTCGCCTCACAATCTATGCGACAAGTGTCTTCCGCGAGGGGCCCGGTGCAAGGAGCCTGGAGGTAAATGCTATTTCCTGGACACAGCCAGGCTCTCTGGGCACAGCCAGGGTTCCTTAGGGCACCACCAGTACTTCTGGGCACAGCCAGACTTCCTGGGCTTCTTAGGGTACCATCAGTCTTCCCGGACATGGTCAGGGTTTCTCAGGGCACCACCAGTGCTTCTGAGCACAGCCAGACTTACTGGGATTCTTAGGGTACCACCAGTCTCCCTGGACACAGCCAGGGCTCTCAGGGCACTGCCACTCTCTCGGGGCACAGCCAGACTTCCTGGACTCAGCTGGGGCTCTCAGGGCACTGCCATTCTTTCTGGGCTCAGCCAGACTTCCTGGACACAGCCAGGGCTCTCAGGGCACTGCCACTCTCTCAGGGCATAGCCTGACTTCCTGGGTTCAGCCAGGGCCTCTCAGGGTACCACCAGTCTTTCTGGGCACAGCCAGTCTTCCTGGGCACGGCCAGGGTTTCTCAGGGTACCACCAGTCTTTCTGGGCACAGCCAGACTTTCTGGGCACCGCCAGACTTCCTCACCTATTCTCCACAGTGGCTGGTCAAAACACAAAAGCAAACATCTGCCAGTTCTACTGCATGGTGGTACGTTCCGAAGCAAACAGTCAAGCGGTCCATTAAATTAGGGATGGAGCCCATTCCCCATAGTCTACAGTCCTTCGCCAGGGCTGTGCGTTAGCCTCACAATGTGTGTCTTCTCCGCAGGGAAAGGGCTCCAAGTCCTCCCCAACTTGGGGGTGAGGGTCTCAACAAGCACTTCCCAGCCCACAGGGTCTGAATGACCTTCGCTTTTTCTGGTCTATGCTGGTTGGAGAGCCGTCCACATCTTCCCACCCCTCCACGGGGGTCCAGCTCTCCGGTAGCTGCTCCTCCTGGTCTTCCAGAGTCTGAGTGTTCATAAGCACAAACTGTTCCACATCCCTCTGGAGAGCTTTGGCCGGCCCTGTACCCTGCTCGCTGCGCCATGTGTCGTATGGGGTCTCCTGTGGGGTCTCTGCTCCCGCTCCCCACATAAGAACACAGGACACGGTGAGGCCAAACAGGAACACCCACGGAGCCATAGGTAGGGGAGTCATACCACTATATTCTCACTGGCGGCTGGGTTGGAGACATAGGAAGCAGGAGCCACACTGTCCACAACGCGCTGTCCTAACTGCAATCTGCTCTTGCCAGCCACCATCTTCTTGCTAGCTCTCATTCGCTGCTAGCATAGCAACAGCAGTTATATTAGTGGCCAATGTCTCACTGGTTACAGCTGACGGCCAACTAGCCACAGCTGATGTCCATCCAATCACAGTTGATGGCCATTTACTACCTGAGCCAGCACCTTTCCACGTGAGGCTGAGAGCCTGGAAACTGCACTCCTGGCTCTGTCCCCACACGGTCTTATATATATATGTAATGTAATGTAATGTAATGTAATATAATATAATGTAATATAATATAATATAATATAATATAATATATAATTAATATAATATAATATAATTAATATAATCAATATAATATAATATAAAATACCCAGTCTTATTTTACTATACTATAAGACCCGGTCTTATATAATATGATATGATATGATATGATATGATATGATATGATATGATATATGATTGATATATGATATGATATAATACTGGGTCTTATATTAATTTTTGCTCCAAAAGACACATTAGAGCTGATGGTCCGGCTAGGTCTTATTTTCGGGGAAACATGGTAACAAAATCAGATATTTTCAGTTGAAGCATGTAATCTAAATACTTGAATTAAAAACAATTTTTTTTTTTTGGATTATAGGCCCTATTGAGTTATTTAAAACAGTTTTGTTTTTTAACTTGTGCTTTGTTTAAGTGTTCTTCATCTTTGCCTGCATACTAGAATCACCAAGGGAACATGAAAAAATTCTCACATCCTGGCCACACCCCAGACCAATCAAATCAGAATCTCTGATTGTGGGACTTGGGCATCTGTGTTTTTTAAAGCTCTCTGTGTGATTCCAATGTGTACTTAATGCTCAGAACCACTGATTTAAGAAATTGTTTTTTTTTGTTGTTAAATTAAGAATATTACTTTTATTGCACTATGAATTACATTTTTTTTTGCTCAAACGCAATTGTTATTTCTTTATTCCCTGTATTATTTACTTTTCTTGACCTTATTAAAACAAACACCCTGTAGCATGATTTTCTTAATTTAGAATGCTGGTATAGAAGATTTTTCTATGTAAAAATGTCTTTTCAGTGTAGTTGGACTTGGGAGCATCATAAAAAGCAATGATTCAGGGTTTACATTGTTTTTACATTATTATTTAAATATATATGTAAAGAAGTATATAAAATTATGTCAACATGGTTTGATTTATATAGACAATTTGGTGGACAAAGAGTACATTTTATTTTATTTTATTGTTTGTTTGTTTGTTTGTTTGTTTATATTGTTCTTTAGGATTCCACACATAAGTGAAATAACATTTTATCTGTCTTTCTCTGTCTGACATACTCCACTAAGCACAACCTCCAGGTCCACCCATGCCACTGCCGATGGCAAGAAGCCATTCCCTTCCTTGTCCAAGCAATATTCCACTGTATTTATGTACTACTTCCTCTTGATCTATTTTTCTATCAACAGATACCGAGGCTGCCTCCACATGTTGGCCATTGTAAATAATGCTGCAATTAATATATGGATGAACATGTCCCCTCGAAGTTGTGTTTTGGGTTTTTTTCAGACAAATACCCAGAAGTGGGATTACTGGGTCATTCTTTGTCTCTTGTGACAGCCTTTGTTTTAAAGTCTATTTTGTCTGGTTTAAGTATTGCTGACCCAGCTTTTGTTTGTTTGTTTGTTTCCATTTTCATGAAATATCTTTTTCCATCCCTTTTCTTTCCATTTATATGTGCCTTTTAATCTGAAGTGAGTCTCTTGTAGGCAGCATATGTAAGGATTTTGTTTTCTTATCTATTCATCCCTCCTATATCTTTTAATTGGAGCATTTAATCCATTTACATTGAAAGTAACTGCTGATAGAAAGGTAGCTATTGCCATTTTATTATTCATAATTTTGATTTTTTTTTCTGTCTTAAAGAAATCCCACTAACATTCCTTATAATATTAGTTTGGTGGTGATGAACTCCTTCAGCTTTTTCTTGTCTGGGAAACTCTTTATCTCTCCTTCAATTTTATCTTTATACACACACACACACACACACACACACACACACACACACATATATATGTATGTTTATATGTATATGTATATATTTATTAGTTTCAGGTGTACAAGACAAAGTAATACTTACACGTTTATCATTTATATCCCTCACACTGTGGACCCCCCTCCCCCATCCATTTTCTCTCTGACATTGCACCGAGCCATCACATTTCCACTGTCTTCACTCCCAATGCTGTACTCCGCCTCTTGTAAGTATATACATACATATGTGTACATATATATATATATAAAATTATAGTTGGCATTCGTTATTGTTCAGCTTCAGGTGTACATTGCAGTGATCAGGCATCTACATCTTCCCTGAGGTGGTCTCCCATAAGGGAGACGTGTCCATCGAATACCCTACAAAATCTTTACAACTTTATTGATTACATTCCCCAAATTAATTTTCAAAACCCCATGGCCATCTTGTGGTTACCAACTGTTTTCTAATCCCCTCATCTTCCCCCTTAGCCCCACCCCCCCACCCATCTAACAACCCTCAGTTTTTCCCCTTTGACTCCAAAACTGTTTCTGATTAGTTCATTCACTTATTCTTTTCTTTAGATTCCGCATGTAAGTGAGATCATATGGTACTTGTCTTTCTCTGTCTGACTTATTTCACTTAACATAATGTTCTCTAGGTCCATTCATGTTGTTGAAAATGGTAAGATTTCTTTCTTCTTTATGGCTGCGTAATACTCCATTGTATAAATGTGCCACAATTTCTTAATCCAGTCATCTACCGATGGGCATTTCGGTTGTTTCCATGTCTTGGCTATTGTGTATAGTGCTGCAATAAACATAGGAGTGCATAAAGAATTTTGAATTGGAGTTTTGGGTTTCTCTGGATAGATACCTAGGAGTGGAATTACTGGATCATACGGTAGTTCCATTTTCAGATTTTTGAGAACCTCCGTACTGTTTTCCATAGTGGCTGCACCAATCTGCAATCCCACCAACAGTGCACAAGCGTTCCCTTTTCTCCACATCCGCAGCAGCACTTGTTGTTTGTTGATTTATTGATGATAGCCATTTTGACTGGAGTGAGGTGGTATCTCATTGTGGTTTTTATTTGCATTTCTCTGATGGTTAGTGAGGTTGAGCATTTCTTCATATGTCTGTTTGCCATCTGTATGTCCTTTTTAGAAATATGTCTCTTCAAGTCCTCTGACCATTTTTTAATTGGGTTCTTTGTTTCTTTGGAGTTGAGTTGAGTGAGTTTTTTATAGATTTGTGATATTAACCTTTTATCAGATATGTCATTGGCAAATGTCTTTTCCCATTCAGTAGGATCCCTTTTTGTTTTATTGATGGTTTCCTTTGCTGTGAAAAAACTTTTTAGTTTGATGTAATCCCACGTGTTTATTTTTTCTCTTACTTCCCTCGCGCGAGGAGATATATCAGTAAAAATCCTACTCCGGGTAAAGTCTGTGAAGTTTCTTCCTATATTTTCTTCTAGGAATTTTATGGTTTCAGATCTTACATTGAAGTCTTTAAGCCATTTTGAATTTATTTTTGTATATGGTGTAAGGAGGTGGTCCAGCTTCATTTTTTTGCATGTGTCTCTCCAGGTTTCGCAGCACCATTTATTGAATAGACTGTCTTTACCCCATCGTACATTCTTACTTTTATTGTCGTAGATTAAATGGCCATATAGGCATGGATTTATTTCTGGACTCTCTATTCTGTTCCATTGATCTATGTGTCTGTTTTTATGCCAGTACCATGCTGTTTTGATTACTGTAGCCTTGTAGTATAATTTGAAGTCAGGTATTGTTATACCTCCCACTTTGTTCTTATTTCTCAAGATTGCTGAGGCTATCTGGGGTCTTTTATGGTCCCATATAAAATTTAGGATTATATGTTCTATTTCTGTGAAAAACATCGTTGGTAGTTTGATAGGAATTGCGTTGAATATGTATATTGCCTTAGGCAGTATGGACATTATAAATATATTAATTCTTCCTATCCATGAACATGATATGTGTTTCCATCCATTTATATCTTCTTTCATTTCTTTCTTCAGTGTCTTATAATTTTCTGAGTACAGATCTTTTACTTCTTTGGTTAAATTTATTCCCAGGTATTTTATAGTCTTTGGAGCAATTGTAAATGGGATTGTTTTTTTAACTTCTCCTTCTGATGTTTTATTATTGGTATATACGAATGCAACTGATTTCTGAATATTACTTTTGTATCCTGCTACTTTACTAAATTCATCTAGCAGCTCTAATACTTTCTTGGTGGAGTCTTTATGGTTCTTTATGTATAGTATCATATCATCTGCATATAATGATAATTTTACTTCCTCCTTACTAATTTGGATGCCTTTTATTTCTTTTTCTTATCTGATTGCTGTGGCTAGAACTTCTAGCACTATGTTGAATAGAAGTGGAGAAAGTGGGCAACCTTGCCTTGTTCCTGATCTTAGGGGGAATGGTTTTAGATTTTTCCCATTGAGTATGATGTTAGCTGTGGGTTTGTCATATATGGCCTTTATTATGTTGAGATATGGTCCCTCTATTCCCACTTTCTTAAGCGTTTTTATCATAAATGCTGCTGGATGTGATCAAATGCTTTTTCTGCATCTATTGATATGATCATGTGATTTTTATTTTTCATTTTGTTAATGTGGTGTATCACATTAATTGACTTGCGCATGTTGAACCACCCCTGCATACCAGGGATGAATCCCACTTGATCATGGTGTATGATCTTTTTAATGTATTGCTGAATTCTGTTCGCTAATATTTTGTTGAGGATTTTTGCATCTATGTTCATTAGAGATATTGGCCTGTAGTTTTCTTTTTTTGTGGTGTCTTTGTCTGATTTTGACATCAGGGTGATAGTGGCTTCATAAAAAGTGTTTGGGAGTCTTCCCTCCTTCTGGATTTATGGAAGAGCTTGAGGAAAATAGGTGATAATTCTTTTTTGAACGTTTTGTAAAATTCACCTGTAAAGCCATCTTGTCCAGGGCTTTTGTTTGTTGGGAGATTGTTGATTACTGATTCAATTTCCCTGATGATAATCAGTCTATTCAGGTTTTCTGTTTCTTCTTGAGTTAGCCTTGGAAGGTTGTACGCCTCTAGAAAATTGTCCTTTTCTTCCAGATTGTCAAATTTGTTGGCATATAGTTGCTCACGGTAATTTCTTAAATTTTTTTCTATTTCTATGGTGTCTGTTGTCACTTCTCCTCTTTCATTTCTGATTTTATTAATTTGGGTCCTCTCTCTCTTTTTTTAAATGAGTCTGGCTAAATGTTTGTCAATTTTGTTTGTCTTGTCTAAGAACCAATTCTTGGATTCATTGATCTTTTGTATTGTTTTTCTGTTTTCTATTTCATTTATTTCTGCTCTGATCTTTATTATCTCCTTCCTTGTGCTCCCTTTGGGCTTATTTTGCTGTTCTTTTTCCAGATCCCTTAAGTGTGAAGATAAACTGTTGATTAGTTATGTTTCTTGTTTCTTTAGGTAGGCCTGCAGTGCTATGAATTTCCCTCTTAGGACTGCTTTCGTGGCATCCCATAGACTTTGGGTCATCATGTTTTCATTTTCGTTTGTGGAGATACCTTTTGATTTCTTACTTGATCTCCAGCTTGACTCATTCATTATTTAGTAATAAGTTATTCAGCCTCCATGAATTGGTGTGTCTTCCAGATATTTTCCTGTAGTCCATTTCTAATTTCATAGCACTGTGATCAGAGAAGACAATTGGTAGGATTTCAATTTTTTAAAATTTATCAAGACTTGTTTTGTGGCCTAACATATGGTCTATCTTGGAAAATGTTCCATGTGCACTTGAGAAAAACGTGTATTTTGCAGCATTGGGGTGAAATGCTCTGAAAATATCAATTAAATACAAGTGGTCCAATGTATCATTTAAGGCTGTTGTTTCCATATTGATTTTCTGCCTGGAAGACCTGTCCCTTGTTGTCAGAGGTGTGTTGAAGTCCCCTACTATGATAGTGTTACTGTTGATCTCTGTCTTTATGTCAGTCAGTACCTGTTTTATATATTTAGGTGCTCCTATGTTAGGTGCATAGATGTTTACTAGGGTTATGTCCTCTTATCAGATTGATCCCTTTATTATTATATAATGCCCATCTTTATCTTTTAATATGTTCTTCATTTAAAGTCTATTTTATCAGATATACGTATTGCAACTCCAGCTTTTTTCTCATTTCCATTTGCATGAAATATCTTACTCCAACCCTTCACTTTCAGCCTGTGCGTGTCTTTTGATCTCAGGTGAGTCTCTTGTATACATCATATACAAGGGTCTTGCTTTCTTATCCACTCAGCCACCATCTGTCTCTTGATTGGAGCATTTAATCCTTTTATATTTAAAGTGATTATTGATAGGTACATAGTTATTGCCATTTTTCAATTTGCAGTTAGATTGTTTTCATCTTTATTCTATTTACAGAAGTCCTTTTAGTATTTCTTGCAATGATGGCTTGGTGGTAATAAATTCCTTTAGCTTATTCTTTTCTAGGAAGCTGTTTATCTCTCCATCAACTTTAAATGATAGCCTTGCTGGATAAAGCAATCTAGGTTGTAGGCCTTTGTTTTCCATCACTTTGAGTATCTCCTGCCACTCCCTCCTGGCCTTCAACGTTTCTGTAGAAAAGACATTTGATAATCTTATGGGAGTTCCCTTGTATGTAACCCTCTGTCTTCCTTTTGCTGCTTTTAGGATTCTCTCTTTGTCTTTAAGCTTTGCCATTTTAACTACAATGTGTCTTGGTGTGGACCTGTTTGGGTTTATCCTGGTAGGAGCTCTCTGCACTTCCTGGGCTTGTATATTGGTTTCCTTCATCCGGTTAGGGAAGTTTTCGGACATTATTACGTCAAATATGTTCTCAATCCCTTGCTTCCTCTCTTCACCTTCTGGTATTCCTATTATGCACATGTTGTTGCACTTGATGTTATCCCAGAGGTCTCTTAAACCATCTTCATTGTTTTTTATTCTTTTTTCTTTCTTTTGTTCTGTTTGGGTGATCTCTGCTAACTTGTCTTCTAAGTCACCGATTCGATCCTCTGCTTCATCTAACCTGCTGGTAATTCCTTCAAGTGAGTTCTTAATTTGGGTAATTGTGTTCTTTAGTTCTAACTAGTTGTTTGTTATGATTTCTACATCCTTCTTTATATCTTCTCTAAGCTCCTTAAACATTCTTATCACCAGTGTTCTGAAATCTGTCTCTGATAGGTTGGTTACCTCTGCTTCATTTGGTTCCAGTTGTGGAGATTTCTTCTGTTCTTTCATTTGGGACGTGTTTTTCTTTGTTTCGCCATTCTGGCTGACTCTCTGTGTTTGCTTTGATGTTTTAGGTAGATCCCCTAGAGTTCTTAGTTCTTGCTGGGTTATCTTATGTAGTATGTATCCTTTATATTTGACTTGTACTACTTTGTTCTTCTCCTCTGTGTGTGCTCCAAAGGTGACTATTGTGTTGTGTATATTGTTCTGTCAAAGAAGATCTTTAATTGCTTTTTGCTTGTGAATAGGTGGGGTTAACTCCTAGGCTGACTAGTTGTGAGACTTGGCTCTTCCCACTGCAGGGTGTTCTGCTGTGTAAGGATTGACCACTTAAATGTGGTTGGCCTCTATTGGCTCTTGTGACTGCAGAGAATTCCCTCTGGATATGTGACTTGTAGGTCAAATACGGTAGTACTCTGGTTTGGCCTGGAGTTGGCCTCTGGATATGTTGAATCTTGTGCCTCTTAAGCTGGGCCCTGGTAGAGCAATTTCAGAACAAAGCAGATCACCAAGCACAACAACAACAACAACAAAGAAAAAAATCAAATACATTCACATGAAAAAACACCCGATAACCCCCACTCAACACAGGCAAAGATATCAAAGATATAAAGACAAAACAAAACAAAGCAAAACAAAAAGCAGCACCAGTCTTGGCTTAAGCCCACCAAATAATCTCTAGGTTGTCCTCTGCTGTAGCAGAGAGTTCCCTGCCTATTGTGCTGGCAGAACCAGTCACCTGGTGCCCAGGGTGACTTTGTGACTGTAGATTTAAATGCATGTGGCTGGGGGGTCTACACGATAGTTTTTACAAAATCAGTGCAGTTTCTGCCCTTGCCTGCACATATGCACACTAAGAGTAGGAACACCAGCCCTGTGTCCAGTACTCCTGAGTCTTAGGGCACTTCTTCCGTGTGTGGGGGGGCCGGGGGGGGGGAGATTTCCAAGCTGCTGAAAGCCTGGAGCTGCGTCTGCCGCTTACTGCAGATATCTGGGAGAGCCTCCGCAGTTATAGTTGCCCAGCCCTAGGCAGGCCAGAAAGGGTGGGGGCTGGGGATGGAGGGGTCTTCTCTTTTCCATCCCAGCCATGTCACACTCTTCCCGCAGGACAGAAAAGGTGGTGGCTGGGAGGTAGAGGAGTCTCTTCTCTCCTAGCCCAGCCAAAATCACACTCTTCCCAGTCTCTTCCCTGGGTCAGAGCTGCCTGTCAGTCTCCCCAGAGCCTGAGCACTACAGCCCCTCTGTAATTTGACACAACTCCTCAGTTCAGGGGTCAGTTTAAGTCTCTGAAAGGGCGGGGGTAAGATTGGAGGAGCAGGGGGAAGGGCCCAGGTATGGAGTCTGTGTTCTTTGTCTGCCCTTGGTCCCACCAAGCTGCCCCCCTGGCGGGAGTGATCAGCTGTGGGACGCAGAGAAAGAGCCCAACTCTTGGCTTTTGTATTCTCTGTACTGCCCTGGGGACCCCTGTGTCTTTAGAGCTGCGGTTACCGCTGCCACAGCCGTGGCCAGCTGATTCCACCTCAGGACTATGCATTTCCACTCTGCTCCCTTCCTTCTTCCCCTGCTTGCGCAATTTGTGCACCTTCAATTAATCCTTCCACGAGTCTCTTAGGAGTCTCTTAGCTGTTCTGCATGATGAACAAAGAGTTATTTGATGGGTTATATGTCCCGTTTGTAATAAGATCCGGAGGAGAACTCAGAAAGTGTGCCCCGCTGCCCCCATTCCTATCTCTCCTTCAATTTTAAATGATAGCCTTACTGGGTATACTACCTTAGTTGTAGGTCCTGGCTTTTCATCATGTTGAATATTTCGTGCCAATCCCTTGTGACCTGAAAAGTTTCTACTGAGAAATCAGCTGACAATCTTATGGGAGCTCCCTTATAAGTTACTAGTTGCTTTTCTCTTCTGCTTTTAGAATTCTCTCTTTGTCTTTTACCTTTGCCATTTTAATTATACTATGTCTTGGTATGGGTCTGTTTGAATTCATCTTGTTTGGGACTTTCTGCACTTCTTGAAGTTAATTGTCTATTTCCTTTGCCAGGTTAGGAAAGTTTTCAGTCATTAATTTCTTCAAATGGGTTCTTAATTCTTTGCTTCCTCTCTTCTCCTTCTGATACCCCTATGATGTGAATGTTGTTATGCTTCATGTTGTCCCAAAGGTCTTTAAATTATTATTAATATTGACTGTTCTATAATTTAGTTGTAATTTTAATGTGTTTATGGAAGGAAGCAGGCGCAGTGTTTATCTACTCTGTCATTTTGAATCTCACTCTCCAGAGAGTCCATTTTAATATGAGTGTTAGTTACCTTTTATGCCTAGTCTCACATCTTCCTAACTCACTTTTTTGCTGTATCCATTACTGTTGCATCAGCTCAACAGAGATGTAGACTGCTAATTTCTCAGCTTAAACCTATATCCAAATATATTTTCTGCTTTGTGGCTTATTGGCTACTTCTCTTGGGATTCAGCTATCCAGTGCATTCACGTACCACCTGACTCAATCCTTGATCAATATGAGAAAGTAGCAAGTGGTAACATACCGCTCTTATCTGTGTGTCAGGCAGACAGTTCTGAAGTGTATCTTATACATTTATCGAGAGGCTCCCCAATAAGTTGAGTCCCAGTTCTCACATTAGTCACGAGCTCAGCCACACACTCTTGAATTGGATTTCCCCCCTCCTATGTCATCCTTCCCACCCTCCTCAAAATGCATTCCAGTTTTTTAGGAATCACTTCCCCAAGCAAACTACCTGCGCACAAGATTTCATCTCAATCTATTTTTCAGTTTCATCCAAGCTAAAACCGTATAGAAGGGGAAAGTCATGGTAGACATATATTAGTGCGTGCTCCCTTTTCTATTGTGGTTTTCTATTACACCATTTTTCTACTTAATACATTAGTTTTATCAAACTGTGATAGGAAACAATCCACTCCCAAATATTGAATGTCAGAAGAGAACTTTATCCCCATGTTATTTGCTCATCTTGAATACTCTTCCTCGTGTCCTCCCAGCAGTTTGCCCTATACTACTCTTGATTAGTGCCCACAGCACACATTCACTCCTGACCATGCAGCAAATGTTTTATAGATTCAAACCACATGACTCAGTAGCATGAGCATAGTGTAAAATGAAATGGAAAGATTTTGCAAAGAGAAAAATGATGCCGATGCAGTACAGTACTGTTTGTGTAGTGTAAAGACAAGCACTTTTATAGTTAGGATCTCAGTGCAGGGTAATTGCATTTTCTGTTGCCCAGAAAAAAAATACAGTTAACAGGCATATTAATAAGGACAACACAACCATTTTCTTTTGTCTAACACTGAAACAGATTTCCTTTTTTTCAGATGAGCACCAGATGTATGAAAACACATATGTTTGAACATAATGATGACATTCTTTGCCATGAAATATTCATATAATAAGAGGAGTCACCGCTCTGGAATCACACTAACTCTGGGGCATACTTGTACACATTAAGTGAATTATGCCAGAGTTATTTGAATCCTTGGTCATTTCTCTCTGTCTTTCTCTTTTGGCTGAGTGTATGTAGTTGAGTACATGGGAGTTACATGCATGGATGATGCAATTCCTTTGTCTGGTCTTATTTCCAGGCTCAGGGACTGAGGAATTGTGTAACTATGGCAGATGACTTTGATGTATGAGTATTGTGCCATATACCTTTGTCTTTTCTCTAACTTCAGACGCAGATGCAGTAGACAGTTCTAAGCAAACTCAATTTCATGTCAGGTTAACAGTATTCCACCTCAAGTATGAGCATGTTTTTTAGCATTTTGCCCACACCCTCCTTCTATGTTGCTGGAGCTCATTATCCAAATAACAGTAGGGGCCAGAAGCATGAGGATATTAATGCCTCTGGGGAAACCATTAACCAGTGTTGTCAGGGACCCTGGATAAACTTTCCAGCCTCTCAACATTTGGGTGGAAATCATGGAAGGCATCTGTACTCTTCTCTGGAAGTTCCCATGGATTCAAGCCTTGGTGGCCATAGCAGTTATCTCCGTAATGGACCCTTATTTGGCCCACCTTTCCTCCCTCTCTAATTACTTATACAAGCCTGCTTCCAGGATCACCTCCCAAATAACTATCTATATCCAAGTCCTTGTCTTAAGCTCTGATTTCAGAGGAGCACAAATTAAGACAGTGATATTACATACGTTATGTAATCTTTTTGAATGCTTATTCATTTATGAAATGGGAATATTAAGGTCCACCTTACAAGGTTGTTGAGAGGACTGGATATAATTTATACAAAGCATTTATCCCCATGCATGATACATGACTCACTTTAAAAACTGATAAGTAGATAGCAAATACAAATTG
Source organism: Rhinolophus hipposideros (assembly GCF_964194185.1). Taxonomy (NCBI): domain Eukaryota; kingdom Metazoa; phylum Chordata; class Mammalia; order Chiroptera; family Rhinolophidae; genus Rhinolophus; species Rhinolophus hipposideros. Next base: position 34,924,217 of record NC_138068.1, read on the forward strand.
AATACCTCATCCTAAGTCCTTGTCTTAAGCTCTGATTCCTATCGAGAAGACAAGACAGAGACAGTGAACAGGCTGAGAAATGCTGCAAGCTAGAGACTAGAGGAGCAGAATTGCTCAGCTCTTTGGGCTTCTTGATTAGTTCTCCTACGAGACCTGGAGTTCTTATTTTTTAGCATAACTAATCAAAACTACTTTGTGGTACAGATGGTGATCAGGAAATTTGCAAGCCTTATAAGAACCCAACACATTATCTCTGCTTAATGTCTACCAGTAGTTCCTAACCTTAACTTTATTTCTTCTGTTTTTCACAGGAAAAAAAAAAAATCCATGTTTCTATGTCAAGTAAGGTGTAAGACTTCTCTCTATATGAGACAGTCAATTGTGAGCTATTCACCACAATGCTTTCCTTCACTGTATTAATTTTTCAACAAGTATTGGCTAAGAGATATTAAAATGTGATCTATCTTTAATAATTTTTAATAATAATTCTTAAAATTAATTCAAATTAATTGGTAAAATTTAATTGTATGTTCTTCTAATTGCCCTGTTCAAAATAGGTTTTATTTAATTAAATGTAACACTACATAAACATAAAATTTCTCTTCATCTGTTATTACAAACCGTTCACAACATTTTTTCTCCAAAAGTTTTGAAGTAAATCTACTAGATTTTCTTATGAATTGTACTTCAGACATGATGAATAACACATCTCTTTTAAATTTGTTGATCCATTTTCAAGACATTATGTTTGACCATCAGAGTATATACATACGGCGATAACAAAAGTCATGTTTCTGTGCTATATTTAAGCCAGCTTTAGACATCAAAGATTTTCATTACACTGGTGTGAACTGAACTTTAGGGCTAAAGAATAGCCTTTTGTGGGGGTAAATGAAGCTCAAAGAAATAGCTGAGTGGTTATTCTTCACCCTGTCAGACAGCAGATATCATGTTCAGTACCCTGAGAGAGACTTTACTTGTACAGCCTTAAACATGGGTCATTTGGGGTGAGATAGAGTGTCTCAACACAGGCTAGTAAAGTCCTTGATGACTCTAAGATTTTTTTTTAATTAAATTAAATTTCATCTTTGTCTATCTTTTTTTTATTTTTCAATTACAGTTGACATTCAATATTATATTAGTATCAGTGTAAAGCCTAGAGGTGAGACATCTTTATAACTTATGAACTGAACCCCCCATAAGTCTAGTACCCCCCGACACAATACATAGTTATTACACTATTATTGACTATATTCCCTATGTTGTATTTTACATCCCTGTGACAACTTTGTAACTGCAAGTTTGTACTTCTTAATCCCCTCACATTTTTCACCTCCTACTCCCAACCCCCTTTCATCTGGCAACCATAAGTTTGTTCTCTGTATATATGAGTCTGTTTCTGTTTTGTTAGTTTATTTTGTTTTTTAGATTTCACATATATGTGAAACCATGTGGTATTTGTCTGATTTATTTCACTTAGCATAATTCCCCTCTAGGTCCATCTGTATTGTTGGAAATAGTAAGATTTCATTCTTTTTTTATGGCTGAGTAATATTTCATTGTATAAGAGTATTGAAAGTGTGCAGCTTTCTATGTAGTTTGTTTCTTAACTTGAACCAACCAATGTTAATTCTAATCATTTAAACACCACTAAAACAGCTTCTATGGAAGGCAGTGTGGAGGTTCCTCCAAAAATTAAGAATAGAATATCCATATGACCCAGCAATCCCTCTCCTGGGTATATATCCCAAAAATCTGAAAACATTTATATGTAAAGATATATGTGTTGCAATGTTCATTGCAGATTTATTTATTGTGGCCAAGACATTGAAACAACCAAAGTGTCCTTTGATAGATGATTGGATAAAGAAGATGCAGTATATATACACAATGGAATACTACTCTGCCATAAAAAATGAAATAGTACTATTTGCAACAAAATGGATGGATTTTGAGATCATTATGCTAAGTGAAATAAGTCATACAGAAAAAGTTGAGAACCATATGATTTCACTGATATGTGGGATATAAAACTGAAAGCAACAGAGGAACAAGGCAAACAAATAAAGAAACAAAAACTCATAAACACAGACAAGAGTTTAGTGGTTACCAGAGGTTAAGGGGGGAGGGTGGTAGAAGAGGGTAAAGGGGATCAAATATATGGTGATAGAAGGAGAACTGACTCTGGGTGGTAAACACACAATGTGATATATAGGTAATATATTACAGAATTGTACACTTGAAACATATGTAATTTTACTAACTATTGTCACCCCAATAAATGAAAAAACACACACACAGAAAAATTATAGCTCTGTCTTTGTATGAATAAAAAATAATCATATGCTGTAAGGATAACCAATGTACTAAATTGGACAGACTTATGAAGGCTCTTGTGTATTTATCTGTTTGTTTATTTGTTATAATTCTTTACATTTTAGAGAACATGGGGAAGACTCATGGGTTGTCTGCCCAAAGGGAAATATGAATTTATGCAGCAAGAAAAATAAGACAGTACCTATATTTTTCTCCTCATAAATAAAGGTGCTCTCAGGACTTGTGATGAAGTGTGATGAGATGCGACTTAGTAGTAGTAGTAGTAGTAGTAGTAGTGTGTTAAATGTTAATGCTGATGATGGGTGTTTGCATATTCTTTGAATAAATGGATCTTTTTGTTCTTTCTTAGAATCTTTTAGGTGAGTTGATTTAAATAGTAACATTTTTCTTCAAGTTTCCTAACCTTAGGGTGCCATTCAAAAGGAGGAAGAAGAAAAGTTGTGCTTATACAGGTGACACTAAGGAATGAATACTTTGTACTAAAACAATGAAAAATTCAAATATTAGTTTGAATATCACAAGACTAAAAGAAATGCTTACTTAGAACTCTGCACCAATAATGCCAATTTGGCTTTCTCTGTAGTTAGTTAACTGGTTGAAAATACAGATGGTGACTTGATTAAATGTCAAACATTATTAAAAGTTCCTCATAAACACCCTTAATTGGCATAGTTTTGTGCTATACACTTACTTTTACAGTCCCCAAAGTTCTCTCTTTCTCCCAATGTTTCGATATGCTACATTTGTCATATACACACTTTCATATATATTAGGATTCATATCCAGAGTTTTCATTATATCAGACAGTCACTGATCTGTTTGCCAATTATCAACTCTGGTTCCGAATTATTGAAGTATTACAGCCTCATAATATTTGGAGAGGGCAATATCTCCTCATTGGTTCTGCTTCAGAAGTTTGCTGAAATTCTACATGTAGAAATATTTTTTTCCATCAGATAAACTTAGAAATTATTTCAAGTTCTAAAAAATATCCTTCTGCTGTTGGTAGTTGATTTTACAGCTTAGTCTATGGAAACCAAGTATGTTTTATGATACTGAGTTTTATTATTTACTGACAACATATGTGTTTTCACTTGTGTCATATTTTATAGCTCTTATAGACTTTCATACTTTGATTGCAGATCCTTATATCTGTTTCCAAGTGTTCACTGGTTTTTCTTGCTATTGTGATGTTTAGAATGTTTGTTTATTTTTTAACTTGGTATTGTAAAATTATTAAATATTGCATACTAAGATTCTCATATCCAGCTACTTTGGAATCTATTTTTGTACTAAAATTGTTTGGTTAGTATTTTTTTCTTGTCAACTATTATTATATTGCCTACAAGTAATCAGAGTTTTATTTTTGGAATATTTTAATGAATGAATTGCTTTCCAAATATGTTGGTTAGGACTGAGTTCAGTTGTGTATAGTATCATTAATAGTGACATTCTTACCTGAGTTCTGATGTCAGTGAAAATTCTGCTAATATTTCATCATTATAAATTGTTTTTCTTTTTAAGTTTCAGAGAGAAATTGTTTTTTCAGGTTATGAAATTAATTTTTTTTAGAATTGATGTATAATTTACATATAGTACAATTCACCATTTTTAGTGTGTAATTCTATGAATTCTGACAAATGAATATAGCAGTGTTATCACCACTTTATTAAAGTGTGTTACCTTAATTGCTGTAGTTTATGATGTTAGCTCTAATTCTTAAAAGAAATATAGAACCACACCTTTCTATTTTTTATGTTACCTATCTTTGTCTGCATTTGGTATCAGGATTATTTTAGCTTTATAGAAGGAATTAAGAAGTTTCCCATCTATTTATATGTCTGGAACAGTAAATAACACGATGATTATCTGTTTCTTAATGACTTTATGGAACTTGTTTCTTCTTAGGAGTAGTTCTTTTACTACCCTTTCATTTTTTTCCTTATTGTTGTTTTGTTCAAGTTTTCAAATCTTAATTTTGGTTATATATATTTTCATAGAAAATTATCGATTTTATAGAAATTTTCAGAATTTCTGGCAAAAAAGTTTGACAGTAATTTGCAAATATATATATTTTAGTTTTGATTTATTTGGTAGTTATAACCCCTAATTAATTGCATTTTCTTCTTTACTTTGATTGGTCTTGAAAAGATATATTATGTATCTTTTAAAAGGACTCCTTTTGCTTTTATGATTAGATATTATTTGATTTTTCTATTTTATTCATTTTTGATTTTATATTTCTCTTTTCTTTCGCTGTTTGGTTCCCTTTTATGCTTTTCACATTGAATTCATTACATGTGATAATACATGTATTAGATGCCATTTAGTCTTGCCTTTTGTTGCTCTATTGTCTATTATACTGTTATATCTTCTAGTTAGAATCTTTCTGTAACCATTTAATTATATATTAATAATATATGTAATTAATTATGTATGTAACTTTAGATATTTAGATATTTAGATATGTACATATATATGTACATATATGTAGATTTATCCATTCTTAGTCTCTATATTTTAGTAATAGAATTTAAACCATTCACATTTATTATAATGATTGAAATATTTTGGCTTATTCCTGACAGTTCATTTTTTGGTTCTATGTACTATTTTCTCCCTTCTGGTTATGTTAATTGTGGCGAGCCAGATGCCAGGTTAAACTAAAAGTCCAGGTAAAATGTATTTTAAATTCAAGGAGAAAAGTTCTAACAATAACCAGCTGGAAAACAGTACATCTGCATGCAGTTCACTAAATGCTACATAATGCTGTATGGCATGAATCTCTGCACCACTTTATAAAAATATGCTGTCCTGACATACGTAGGTGACATTACTGACCTTTCCATCTGTAAGACATGTGCTTTGAGCTGCTTTTTGTGTGTTGGTGAAGAGTTGTGTTGAGACGTGGCATACATTTACGTGGCAGCTTCTTGGGGTTAGAATTGGAAACTGTGGAGTTGGACAATTTCTTCTCTGCAGCCCTACAAAGCATTATATTTTTAATATTTTATAATTCATAACTCTTGATCACTTGATCACTTTAAAGCTGTTTTTACTATATTTAGGTAATCATAAATATCTAAAGTGGGATGATTTGATCATAAAAGGGGGCACTATTAGTAATTAATACTTTGTAAACAGGTGTGAACTGAGACCATCTGGGGCAAGATGGGATGTAAAGTAATCCTAATGATACTAATTAGAAGGGAAGGATTGTGCATATGAGTGGAAAATTTGTTTCCACACCCTTCTATTCATAGTAATACTTTCTAGACAAGGTAGCAGAATATTCAGGCTAGGTTTGGAAGTTTGTAGAGCAGCAAGATTTGAATGAGAGAAGAGATTACAATGCTGTGGCGTGGCTTAGATAGGACACATTCATTCTTCTAGCATACCCCATACGCTTGCCTGGCTGTAAGGGTGGCATTGTAAACACCCCTGAACAGGACATGTGAATCCAAATTCATACATTTTGCCTAATGTTCTAGAGGTATGATTACACTCTCCCATTTTTATTTCTTTGTTTTTTATATGCATTATGATACTATTACTATTACTCCTATTATTCCCTTCTCCGTATATTTTAATAGTTACTTTATCTTGAATGGCCTGGCTTACTCATTGGCCGATCTTTATTTTAGTTTGAATAGCTTGGTTCCATTGAACTTCTTTCTGTGTTCCAAACTTAATGCATTTAACAATTTTTTTCCTCATTGCCTTCTTCCCCAAAGGAACACAGAACTGTTAACAGAATTCTTTGTTCTGGGGATATAAGAGACTCTACTCAAATCATTATATGTCAGCTCTCTTTGCTCTCTCCCTTCCTTTGTATTTTCCTCTTTGTAAATTACACAGTATTGCTAGATTGGCTCTCTACAAGTATATCTCATAGCAAACAAACAAACAAACAAACAAACAAAAAAAACAGAATATTTCCAGATCTGCCTAGTTGCCTATTTTAAAAGCCATTTCAGCAACAACTGTTTAAATCTGACCACTTTTAGTTCCAGGGCAATTTCCAAACACCAAAAGCCAATGATAAAATAGACATCAGCATTCCATGTCTACAAAGGAAGACCATTAACTTGGCACAGTTTGATGTCTAGGAGAAAATGTACAGCCTCATAAAGTTTGAAGAGTTTTTTTAATGTACTTTAAACTTTAGAGTAATGACTATAAGACAGGTTCTGGGGACAGAAGCAATATCATCATCACAGACTAGCTAGTGTTACAACAGCCTTTTGCTGCAATAGTTAAACACATTTTTATTGAAAGTCCACTATATACCAAGCAGTATGCTGAGAGTTGTAAAAATATATAAAAATATGGAATAATATATGATCATGTAGTTACCTAATAAATGAATGTACATTTAAGTGCTGTAATATTTCCAAGAAAGGAGAGCGCAGTATTTTGTTAGCAATTTAGACTTGGAAAACAAAATTTATGCCCCCAAATGTGTCTGTCTAGCATGAGGATTATTTTGTTTTTTAAGAAACAAAAGACACAGGAAGAACCTTTTATCTTCCCCCAACCTGCCTAAAAGAATTTAAGATAGAAGACCTGTTATGGGAAGAACTATCGCCATATCTAACCATAGTATAATCTGAACTAGGTGTGATAGACGGGAGGAACCTAGCAAGGTCCTTTTGATCAAAGTCCTCTCTGTGATCCATTGTCTCTAGATGACCAAGCAAACATTTATTTACTGAACATTAACTCTTGTAATCTCCCTGTGAATTGCCTTCTTCCCACTTTGAAGTCTCAAAATATTACCCCCTCTCCTTAGCTCAAGATGGCATATAAGCTTCAACTACCCAAATTGTCCCCATATTCTTATGGAACCCCCCCATATGTATATACATAAATGAATTTTGTTATTTTCTCCAATTAATCTGTCTCATGTCAGTTTAATTCTTAGGCCAAACAGAAGAACCTTGAAGGGTAGAGGAGAATTTCTTTCTCCCTGACGACTGAATATAAAGGTAGGAGGAAATCATTGGGCAGATAGGAAAAAGAAAGATGTGCTGCATAAAGAAAACTGGATGTGGAAGGGCATGGCAAATAAGAATGCAGAGGACATGACAGGAGAGTCAAACGTGTTTTCTGAGGATATTATTAAATGCATTTGGATGAGAGAGGCTCTACTTGCTTTGGAGTTCCTTAAACACTCGGCCAAAAAGAAAGAAAAAAAAATAGTACATGATGTGGTAGATAAGAGGTAGCCATGAAGGATATTTGAATGAGAAGGTGACATGAAGCCTTCTTTCTTAGAAGGTTAAAAATGACTATACCATGGCTAAACTAGTTGGAATAAGCAGCTCAAAAAGTCAAGGACAGTAGCTTGCAATGTACATCACATCCTCAAATGATGTTGTTTTGTTCAACACCATTTTGCAATAATGTTGATGAGATGATGTAGGAACTTAAACTCCTGTTTATATCAATTAGCCTTTGGTAACATTGATTTTGTTAAACGTTGTTTCACTTAAAATTGCAAAACTTATCTGTAACGTTAAATGAGGGCATACTGTAGTTATATTTTAGTAACTCTGGGACATTTGAATTGACCTGATAAAAGAAGAGAAAGTTATAATACAGAAGATGTGCATTTTCTTACATGTCTCTGGGTATTTTAATTCCCCATATTTTAGATAAATTTGTTTCATTGGTATGTAAAGTTATCATTTACTAGCACTACTACAGCAGATCTATTTCAATGTTAATAGATGGCACAATATTTTATTTTCTCTAGTATAAGCAATATAAAACAAAATGTTCCTTTCTGTTTGTAGTCTCTGTCTTTAACTATGATATTTTTTTATATTTAGAAAATTTAGTACCATCTTAGTGTTATTCCTTAAATTTTGGCCTTGCATTATCCTAACACATTACTGCGATAGTTTGAGTTTTCGGTAAGTGGTAGATGATTGTTTCAATGAATATTATTCCGTGTATTAATTCTGGCAAACTATATTATTTTTTATAATCTGCATATAATCTTATTAGTTTTCTTGCCTGATTAAAGGAAAATATTGACTGAGTCTCTTGTAAGACTCTTGTAAGACTCTCTTGTAAGACTGCCTTGTAAAAGGCAGATGTATTTAAAAGTACAGATCATGTATGATAATGAAATGAATGTGTACAAGTAACATTCTGATTTGTACTTTAATTGCTATTTATACACAGTGTGAATTAAGAATAAAACAAGTTGAGGTGAAGAAGGGAAGAAGGAATAAGGAATATAATTAAGACTTAGTAGTTTTGCTTTATAACTGTTTTAATTAACAGCTTTGTGATGGCAAAACAAATGTGATTTGGAAAAGCTAAGAATAACTAGGACAGGTGGCATCTTCTTTGGGAAAAAAATTGTTTGTGTTTTTAATAGTTATTTGATTTTTTTTTTTGACACAGAGCAGAAAATCAAAGTATGACATATTTGTGTCATAGAAGATATTTATGATCAATTTCACCAGTTTTATGTACTGGGGTTCCCCCCAACCCCATCCATTGGTTTGCTTTCCACAGTTTCAGTTACCTACATTCAACTAATGTTCAAAGATATTAAACAAAAATTATCAGAAATAAACAATTTGTAAGTTTTAAATTGCTTGCCGTTCTGAGTAGTGATGAAATCTTATGCCATCCAGCTCCATCCTACCCAGGATGTGAATCATCCCTTTGTCCAAGGTCTCCATGTTGTATGTGCTCCCTGCCCAAGTCATTTAACAGCCCTTTGGGTTATTAGTGCTTGTGTTCAAGTAACACTTATTTTACTTAATAATGACCCTGAAATGCAAGAGTGTTCATGCCGGCAATTCAAACATGCTGAAAGAAGCTTTAAAGTGCTTCCTTTAAGTGAAAAGTTGAGTACAGTACAAGAAGATATTTTGAGAGAAAGAGAGAAACCACATTCACATAATTTTTATTACAGCATATTGTTATACTTGTTCTGTTTTATTGTTAGTCATTTGTGGTTAATCTCTTGCTTTGCCTAATTTATAAATTCAACTTTATCATATTTATCATATCATATTTATTATTTTATCATATCATGTACAGGAAAAAAAGTATATATAGGGTTGGTACTATCCTCAGACATCTACTGGGGGTCTTGGAATATATCCCTCATGGATAAGAGGGGGCTATTCTATTATTAATACATTTCTTCATTTATTATTTTCATAGATGTCAAGTATACTACTATTATTAACATATTTATTTGTACTTTCATAATTGTATATATATAGTATTTCCCCCCCAAAAGTGATTATGGTGAAATCATGTATTTTTTTTTCTTAAACTACTACTTTTTACTTAACTAGACATCATGAATATAGAGCTTTTTTGACTATCAAAAATAGGATATGATTGTCAGGTGATTTTCAATTTAATTCAATCCTTCCATCCATCTAAGTTTTGATAAGCATCTTTAAACTCAAAGCATGAGACTAAGAGAAGAGATAGGTTTAGAAAAGAGGATCTCAGAAACTAAGTGAGAATTTTAAGCAGTTAAAGAGATAATAAGTTAGATGTGATAAGTGCTGTTAAAAACATGCAAATGAAGGTAGTAGGAGTACAAAGAAGGAGAAAATAACTTTGCCTGAAGGAATGGTAAGAATCTGAGGGAGCCTTCTGCTGACATTTTTTTTACCCTCTTTACTCTAGTTTTTCATCTCTGCAGTTTGCTTTGTTTTCTTATGTCTATTATTTGCCCATGGTCTTGTAGATTCTCTTTCTCACTTGATTGGTACTGGTCTACTTCTTTTAAATGAAAATAAAAAAGATAATTAGCACTTGCAAGACATTTAAGGGTTTATTCAAATATGGAAAAATCTCATTCAGGATAAAACTAATATAAAACTTCCCTGTCCTTTGTCACAACCTAATATAGATATATAAATTATATTAATTTTTAAAATATTAAATATATGCCAACTATCTGAACTATCCATCACAACCTGAGTAAGACAATCTAAAAATATACCTTAACATTAAAATAGTATAATATTTTATCCTTTCTTTAAAGAAAATATACACACAATATATATTTGTTGCAGAAAAGTTAGAAAATACAGATGAATAGAAGAAATTAGCATGTCAATTTCCATTATTATTTCATTATATGCCTTTCCTGGCTTTTTCCCCCTCCTGTATGGGTACAGACAATCAAATACTAACAACAAACACATATTTAAAAAAAAAAAAAATGGGTCAAACCATGTGTGTTGTTTTGTGTTCAGTTTTGTTTACTTAATCCATTATAAACATCCTCTCAATGCAGCAAATACAGGGCTTCATCTTCATTTTTAATGATAGCCTAGTGTTTTACTCTATGACTATATCAAAATTTACTTAATCCATAGTTGTATTTCTAATCATTCATAGTATAAGTAACCACATCAGTAACATCTTTGTAAGCACATATTGCATACATGTTTAATTTTCGCCTCAGGATGAATTACTAGTAGAATTACTACGTCAAATGTTATAGGTTCCTTAGGTTCTTACTACACATTGTCAGATCATTCTCCAGAAATGTTTTGCCTATGTATATACCAACTAGCAGTGAAAACACTGTTTTGTTGAAAGACAACAGTATAACATGGTTGTTAGATTCCTAAAAAATGCCATGTTATGAGAATCCTTGTTATATGAAAGAATTAGTACAAAAAAGGGGGTTAGGTTCAAAAAATTAAAAAAAAAAATACTATTACATTTTTATAATTAAGAGAAATATCTTTATTAAAGAAATTTTCAAAAAAGTATAACATTAATATGTATTAAATAATGTTTTCTTCATCATCACTACTAAACACCATTAACTGAGGGCGTTTTCTTTTTGACAAGGTATATTCATCCTCTGAGCTTAATACACCACAAACAAAATGGATTTAAAATTCTAATAAATTTAAAAATTCTGCAGTCAAATCTGATGTGACATCCACGCCCAAATGAAAAATTTCAAATTAGATATCTTTTGCTTTTAAAAGCTCTTATTACATTTCATGTTGTTCGGGATTTCCCTAATTTCAAATGAGATATGTTTTGCTCTTAAAAGCTCTTATTACGCTCTGTGTTGTTCTGGGGGTTCTTTAATTCTCAAACCGTGTTAGAGTGAAACCGTGTTCTAGGGTGCTGTGTTGTGCAAGGGTATTCCCCCACTTCTTGAACCGTGTTAGAGGGAAACCATGTTATAGAAGTGTCATGTTATAAGGGGGTTACCTGTACACTTACATGTGTATATATAACATTTATATTCTACACAGAACCAAATTAAACAATTGAATACCAATATATGTATCTTTATTTTTTTCATAAACAGTCCCAATAAAAATGAACATGTCAATACTTTAGGGAGGAGTTTCTATCTTTATTGTGAAAAGTCAGATTTCCCCATTAAAATGCAAATCTTTCATTTGAATGAGTTTAATATTCATGAAACTTTTGGCTTTCCAAAAAAGACAAACAAAAAAACAAACATTTGAATGTTCTAACAAAAATTTCAGGACTTTTAGTACCTTTGAGAAGTATAATGTAAAAGAAGTTTTGTCTGTATTAAATATACAGGAACTGATTTTTCCTAGGTATGTGTCAAATGACAGGTAATAAATCAGACAAGAGCATTGTTCCTATCTTGCCTTCCCTTTTTGAACTTGAAAGTGATTGGGTTGGAAGAGTTTCCTTCATTTGATGGCACAAATTCACTCATCTGTTTCACTCACTCTTCTGATCACAAGTAGAGGATTAAAATTTAAATCATGATCCATAGTTGTTTTTTCGACTGTAAAATAGGTCATCTTTCCTCTTCTATCATCATTATCAATCTTTTATTCAGTTTCCCTTATTTACTGAAGACTCAAGCTCTTGAATCACTTTCTTTCTCTCTCCCTACTCCTAACATCATCCTAAGTGACTTTAGCTTGTATGCAGATGGTCCTTTGAATTCTAGTTGAGAAGTCCTACTTCTCAGCTCCTTGCCTTCCTCACCAGTGTTGTTTACCTTTTTGTTTCTTCATCACACTCTGGACCTTACATCACTACAAATTGCATCACCCCCAAAATCTCATTTTCTGATACATCATTGTTTGAACATTGGCTTATTTGCTCTGGTAGCCCCATTGCAATTATTTGATCTTACTGAGATGACTGATCCATTGACCCCTTCTCACTATCCATCCATCAATCTTCTCCTGTCTTCATTTCCCTCTTGGTCTAACTTAGATTACACAGCTTCTCATTATAATTCCTGTACAAATATCCTGAACTCTTTGACTCTCTCTCAGATTCTCTTACCACACCCCATCTTAGTTGAACCCAATTTGTCTCCTTTTCCATGCCTACTCCCAAACAACTAAATATGACTGGTGAAAAAAAAAAAATCTCACAGTGAAGCCATTGAAATTCATGATCGAAGATCTCTAAAGGGAAAAAGGGAAATTCTACCATTAAGCCCATAAATATGAATTCTCTCACATTGTGATGATTATTTATACCTTTCCTTCTCCCATATTGCTATCCATTCAGATGATATAATATTAATTAAACAAGGTGGCAAAACTCTCACTCACACAGAAGGAAGGAGTACCTATAATTTAACTAAAGCTATTTCTGAGAACTGATTTTCTTGAATGAGCTTTTTCTTCTTTCAGTCAGTTACCTTATAAAATTTATGATTATAGTCCCTGGAAAGTGGTGTTTTTGTCTTCTTTCAGTACTTTTGTTTTCCTTTAGTACTTTTACTGTTCTACTTCACCATACAATTGCCAGATTATTATAACTATGTGTTCATTTTGGTTGCTATACTTACACTTTTAGAGGTAGCAGAATATGGAGAAATTGAAATCTGAAGATGCGGTTTTGATTTGTTTGATCTTATGCTTGTGACTTTAGACATGTTTCCCAACTTCTCTAAGATTCAGTTTGCTATCAGTACAATGGAGTTAATAATACCTACCGTGATGGATTTTTTAGATGAGATGTGTTTGTAATCTGGAAAGCCCTACACATGTACTACCCATTATCATTTGAAACTCTCACATTCACAATTTCTTGCATCATGTAAATTATTATGATTTGAAATTTGGTGTTCAGTGTCATGCTTTTAAATATCAATCACTATACTGAAAATTTGTAATGAAGTATCATCTTTACAAAACGACTATTTGGTCTCAGCAATATGGTTTGCAAAAACATTAAGTTTGAAGAACAATTTTTAGTCTTATTCCTTCTCGGGATGTAAGTGATGAACTCTTGATGAAACTGCATCAGTATTGCTTACAAACAGTGGATATATTTCAATTACTGTGCAAATAAATTACTATGCAAACATTTGGTTGAAACCAAATAAGTCTTATGTGGGAATGAAAACAGTTTTTTGTTCTTGGCTTTCTCTTTCTTCACAAAAGTGAAGAAAAGTTTCTCTTCTCTTCTCTTCTCTTCTCTTCTCTTCTCTTCTCTTCTCTTCTCTTCTCTTCTCTTCTCTTCTCTTCTCTTCTCTTCTCTTCTCTTCTCTTCTCTTCTCTTCCCTTCCCTTCCTCTTTCTTTCTTTCTTTCTTTCTTTCTTTCTTTCTTTCTTTCTTTCTTTCTTTCTTTTTTTCTTTCTTTCTTTCTTTCTTTCTTTCTTTCTTTCTTTCTTTCTTTCTTTCTTTCTTTCTTTCTTTCTTTCTTTCTTCCATCTTCCTTCCTTTCTTTCAGATAAATTTTTTTTTTAATTAGTTTCAGGCATACAGAAAAACATAGTGATCAGACATTTACACAGTTTGCTATCAGTACAATGGAGTTAATAATATCTGCCGTGATAAACCCAACAAGTGTACTGCCCATCTGACACTGTACATAGTTATTAGAACATTATTGTCTATATTCCCCATGCTTCACTACACATTCCTGTGAGTTTTTTTAAACTATAGTTGACACTCAATATTATTTTATGTTAGTTTCAGGTGTATAGCATAGTGGTTAGGCATTTATATAATTTATGAAGTGATCCCCCAATAAATCTGCTACCCATCTAACACTATACATAATTTTTACAATACTATTAACTATATTACTGTACTTTACATCATCATGACTGTCCTGTAACTATCAACTTTTAGTTTCCAAATACAGTAGTGTTTTTTAAAGAAATATAGAGGAAACAGTGCCCAAAGACTGAGTTGACTTAGAAGTGTTTAGTGAGCCATCAGAAAATATGAAAATATCGAGAAACTTTGTCATGTTCAAATCTGGAATAATTTTGGAAGATCTGCTTTGAAAATTAAGCTTCTAACACTAAGGAACTGGCCTTCCCAACTATCTTGTTTCAAAGAAAATAGAGAAGGCAAGTTGGCTGAAACTGAATCTGGTTCGTTATTCACTAGCCTTAGGGATAATCACATTTAGGGAAAAGGCTATAATTAGCTCAATTGTTGCCTTTTACCGTATGTGGCAAAATCCAATGGTTTCTCCTTTCATTTTTCTTTTTTTAAGTCTCCAAATATTTTTCCAATTTATTTTTTAGATTTGGCAACTCTAATAAGAAATAGAGAAGTTGTTTTTAGTACTCAATTATATAATATTCACTGACATAAATGTAAGCACAAAATTTTATATCTTTGAAACTTACACTTTGGAGTTATCAAACTTTCTGTTACACTCAGTTGTTTTGTTGCACTATGGCTAATGTCAAAATATGAGTGATTAAACCTATATTCTTCTTAGAGTTCTCCAACATAAGTGAATCTGACCTTCTCTCTTTTGTTTGTTTCCAGCCTTTAGTAAGGACTGTGGTTGGAAGTTAATTTTGATTAGAGTTTAAAGTAGTGAACATTACAATTAAACATATGGACATTCCCAGAAGCATTTCTACAAGCAGCATGTTCATGTGCAGACTCACTCAAACCTCCTGATCGTATTAAAAATTATTTTTGTTCAAGATCATTTTGTTCAAGCTATGTGCAAGTTTTCCTCATATTTCTTCTGTTATTTGTAGTTTAAAATATAAAACAAAAGTCTACTCTTTTTTCCTTTATATATTTTTACATTCACAATTGACTTTCTATGTGAATATTCTAACATTTCTGCTATTATTTAAGTAGAGTTGAACTACTAAGAGTTTTAAGTCCTATAGTCTATGACTTTAAAAAATGGTAGTAGTAGTATAGAATAGAATTTTATGATGGTAATTTGAATTTTATGCCCAGTGCTTAAGTGTATTTTATAAATATTTTGAATTCTTAATTCTTCATATTGGTTTCACCAACATTTCTCTGGAGAAACTAAATATATTAACTGATGTACATGTTAATTAAGTAATTTTCACTAAGGATATGTCCTGTGAAAATGATAGAATTTTCTGTGAAGCTTTCTTGATAGCCTAAGTGTATATGAAGAATAGTAGTAGGGCAAGCAGTTTGAAGCTTAGGAAATGACTTCAATGCAGGATTTCAGACTTCCTAATGCTCTGCAATCTCATGTTATACATATTCTCCATGGAGTTATGTCACATGTCACACATCTTGGGCTAGATTCAAAGATGAAGAATTATAGTATATAAATCATTAAGTTGATAGAAGAAATGTGATTATACTCTAAACGTATTTTAATTGTATTTGTATTATATTTATATCAATAAGAATTTTTTTGGCTTTAGACATACATGTTTAAAAGTTTAACACAAAACATAGATATAAGTGGGGATAGCGATGTTGATTTATACATATGATTAAAAGAATATGTATTCATGTATTAATTTATGATTAAAACAATAAGTCCACAAACGTGTTTTGGGTATGTCCGGGTAAGGAGTTTACCATCTAGCAGAGTACAGGCATCTTCAAATAGTTATAAGACTGTGTATTAAGTATGACAAAGGTGTGAAAAAAAAAGCTCGAGAAAGCAGTAGGAAGAATAGGAGGCGGTGGAAGCTGGGACAGCAAAATCTTCCGAAAGAGACGACACTTATGTTGAGCCCTATTAAAATGCACGATAAATACTATTAAAGCATTGCAGACAGGGATGGCAGAAGATGGAAAGGGAACTGGTAAGAGATAGGAAAAGGATTATTGGAAGATGATGCATTTATTAGATTGAAGCTTTGGAGGGTGAGTAGAATTCTGATAAACATAAATGGAGTAAAAGGTATCCAGATAGTGAAATAGCAGGAGAAAAGTCACAAACAGGGAACACATATTCTGCAGTATTCCCATTTGAATTGATGTGAGTTGTATAAGAGGGAGATAAGGCTGAAGAAATAATTTTAGGTCAGATTCCAGGGAGACTAAAATGCTAAATTGAGCTGAATAGAGTTATCTGTAGGAAGGTTCTTTTAGCAGCAGTCATAGGATGGCTTAGAAGGTGGAGAGATTGGAAGCAGAGCCATGTTCTATGTGTCAAAAGGCAGTAATTGAATTCTAATTGTGAGGGGCAGATTTAATAAAGTCCTGAGTGAAGCAGGCCATGGCAGTCATAATGGAAAGATGAGAACTAGTGCGGGAGAAACTGTGGATGAGGACTCGTCAAGACTTGGCACTGGCCCCATGTGGGGAGGAGGACAGGGGAGTGTTTCCGAATGAGCTGAGCTTTGAGTCCATTTCATGCGGAGGAAGGTGGTACAAGTGACCTAGATAGCTATCACGGCAGTAGGAGTAGGGCTGTCAGTTGAGTTAAGGTGCTGAAAGAACATTGAGCTTGACATTTTCAGCAGTCATTGGGAATTAAGAGCCTGGAGAGAAGGAAAAACTCAGCTGTTGAGTTCACCACACTGTCTGGATAGTGCTGACATGATAAGACATTAATATTTTCAGGAACAAATGACTAAAGTTTTGAAAATGTGGCAAGGCCCTGGAATGCACCCAACACATTCCCAGATCTCAGTAAAATCACTTAATCTTTCAGTAGCTTAATTTTCTCAGCTATACAATGGAAAAAAATAGTTCAATATCCATCTCCTAGATTCTGGGATTATATTAAAGGTATAGTTTTGGTCAAAAATCTAGGAATATATGTATATATATATATATATATATACATATAGTCATATGTATATAGTCATTGATTACATATATACATATATTTGTTTTTATTATATTGAGAGAACCGCAAAAAGAAAATATATAACTAGTATATTAATGTTTTCAATTGTACATTGCAAGATGTTCTAAATACAAAAATTTATCAAAATAGTTAGATTTTATTAGATTTTTACTCTGTGCCAGCCAGGCAAAATTTTAAGTACTGTTCAAGTACTTAATAATTTAATCCTTAAATTATCACCATGACATTGTATTGTCTCCATATTACAGGTGAGGAAACCAATGCTCATAGAAACTAAATAGCATTTATTTAGTTGGGACTTGAACTTGGGACTTGAATACAAGTACTCAGGCTTCAGAACCAGGCTCCTATCTTTTAGTCCCTGTTGCTTCCATATTGAGTAGACATCTGCTTCAGACCATGCTTCATTTTGTTATTGTATTTGTATTAATGTGGCCTTCTCTATTACAGTCCTCTCTATATCTAAAGCTCTTGTGATCCAGATACATTACCTTTCCTTCTACACATATTCATTTCCTTGCTCTGAAATAAATCGACCGAGTGCTGGTACTGATACGAAAAATTGACATGGCAAGAGAAAGTGTCCAGGCTTTGTATCTAGTCCAAATTCTTGGTTTAAACTTGAACGTTCTGTCTGGTTATCTCTGTGACCTTGAGAAAGTTGCTTACCACCCCGAACCCTGGTTCTTCATCTCTAAACACACAGCTGTACAGAGAGTTAATAATGTGAAATACCTCCATAGTCTTTTGGCTCATAAAAGCCAATCACCGGCGCTAACAGTAGGTACAGTGTAGAGAACCCACAATACTTTTTAGGGACCCATGAAAATGTTTCAATTTCTTTTAAAATCAGTAGGAAACACGTGAACTTTCAGTTGAATAACATATTTAATATATTAGTATATTCATCTGTATACAAATGTAATTGTAAAATATAATTTTCAACTCTTTAATGGAACAAAAGTGGCTTGGGTCTATGAAAGTCGTAACATTGCCCTAGTCATCATTTCTTACTTAGATTTCTTAAATCTCTTCTAGTGTCTGAGCCGTAATGCTTTCCCCATACATTTTGTTGGTTGATTCATTAGTCAGCTAATTTCTAGCTTATGTAAACTAAAATAAAGGTAAAATTGATATTTATATTCCCCACCCAACACTATTTTTTTAACACCTCCTTCCTAAGTTGTTCATTATTTCCTCTTCTGGGCTACCTCTGTACTGTGGTTAAACTTCTTACACCATATTTAAACTATTTATTTACATATCTATCTCTCCTACTAGTCTATCAAAGCATCTTGAGAACATGGATTGTGCCTTATCCACTCCTATATTCCCAATAACTAGCAGAGTACATGGAACATATAAAGTAGTTTTTAAAAGTTTGGTGAGTTAAATTTATTCTACTTGCAACACTGACATTGTCCTGCCATCCATAGGCTAACTGCTATCTGTTAAATGTACTTTATAACTAAGATTTCACCGAAAACTTAGGTATCTGAAATGAAAAATTGTCATTGATTCTGAAAGATTAGTTCCTCCTTAGGACTCTTCTATACTTTTCAGCATTACTCTCTACCATCTAATTATTCCATTAAAAATGAGAAGTTAAATAAATTAGTTTGTCAAGACTTCTTCCCTCCTTTGCTAAATTAATTTAATTAACAAAGGGCCTATGAAAATGGTCAAGGTCCTCTGATATCTTTATGGATGCATTCTCATGTTATAAATTATTCTGTGTCCCACTGATCTAATGGGAATACAATGTGAGAGTGAAAAATGAGCCTTAATTCCTCAGTACCAAAGACATACCAGCATTATTTAATTACAGAATGGGAGACAACATATATCACTACTAGCATTTAAGCACCTAATTTTATGGACAATGACTTTTCTTGTTTTATTTTAATATTGCTTATAAAAGTTTTATTTTCTCTGAAGAGGAGCAGAACACATAATAAATTATTAGGTAATTTGTTCATGATTAGTTGGCAACATATAATTGTTTTATTTTTTTAAGAGACTGCCAAATACCTTTTGTTTTTCATTTATTTTTATGTTTCCTACTCTCTGATTTATAACTTTCTTAGGCTTACACAGTTTTTACATCTTAGTACTTTGTAGTCCATAAAAGGGCGAGGTACTAGAGGGGAAAGAAACTGCTTGCAGTTTGGACAATTGTGGATGATGGTACCAATTACATCAAAGAGGTTGGACAAAGGGTAATTTTTGTTCTTTCTCAAGTCTGATCCTGCACAATAGCCGGTAACAGGCTTGGTTACTTGCAGAGATTATTTTGCATTCTTAATATCTCTTTGAAAAAGAAGTGGCTGGTTTTAGCTGTGGAAAACCGATGTGTGCTCATGTATTAAGAATGACTGCAGAATTTTGACATGGTCTAATACTTGGTGTCTCATGGTTATTGGATCCTTCTAAAGTTGTTTAAATTGCTAATTATAAAGGCAAAAGCTTGATAAGAAAAATGGGTAGTTATTACCTTGATTTCAGGTTTTACAAGATGATTGTCTCATTTTAGTAATAACATTCAATAGTATATATTATTAGCATGGCGTTTTTTTGTTTGGCAGAGTACTTTCATATGCATTATTTCTTTGGATGCACACAATCCCACAGGGAGAATATTGTTATTATCAATATTTTACAGTTGAGTAAATTAAGCTATATGGACTTTAAGTAACTTAGACAAGATCTCACAGTTAGTAACTAGCAGAATAAGGACCAAATTCCGGTCTTCTTATTTAAATTCCCTTACTATTTATGACTTTCTTGCTTCTCAGCCCTTTAAGTCAGTAAGATACAACCACAGACCTCCTGACACAATTGGAAGGCAGTCAAACACAACCTTTCTCTGACCCTTTCAAGGCCCACATACCTAAGATATCTTGTCCAACTTCATTGGCCACTTGGACATTAATCCACACTTCTGCTCCCTCTGACTTGGGTGTTATATGTGGTTTCTACCATATTTTGAGTTTAACCTAAAAACATTTCTTTTATTTGTCAAATTAATAGCTTAAGTAATTACATACCAATATATCGGGAAATTTAGTTTCTCCTTCCTAAGATTTTCCTCCTTAATTATTCAGGAATCCTGAAGCTTGCTAAATCCAAAGGGGAGTCATTCTACCTTCCAATTGCCAGCAGAGAACACATTTGAGTTGAGCCCCTCATTCCTATTGTTGCTTCTGGTTGCTACACAGTGTTGCTGTGGTAGACTGACTTTGCACAGCTCTGCTGCTAATATTCATTCCCTGTTGCCTGTTTGCCCTTGTAGAAATAGGTCTCTTACCAGTTCACAGGGATACCTCCTATTGTATGTGCCATGATAACAGCCCTTTTAGTTCACATTTCCAATCATTATTCCCCAAAGCAGGGAGGCCTCGTGGCAGGGTGTGTGAGTTTGAAAGAGCTTCTTGCATAAGCCATAAATTGAAATCATCTCTCAAAAACATACCTAGGTCCTCAAAAACATATCTAGGTCCAAACCTAAGCCTCTAGTTAATGTGCTCCTTTTATGTAAGGCAACTTTGTTTCAGGGTCTCATTGTTCTTTTTGGTGAAGGTCATCCTGAACAGGTCTTTCAAACTTTGAATCGTAGGAAGCTAGGTTCTTTCTTCCAGAAGGATCAAGGGTGTCAGCAGCTGGTATCTTCAGTCATATTCCAAATTCTCTTTCTCCTCTCTTCAATGGAGAAGTTGCCTTGATGCCTCACACTTACCTGATTAAGAGGATACTTTCATGAGGCCAGGAAAATCAGTGTTTCTAACTTTACCTATGGAAAAGCTAGTATCATTTTAAAATAAATCCCTATTGGGCATCCACTTAATCTCTGTCTGACCATGTCTTCAGTACACTTCTCTCTGGGTAATGTTATATAGTTTGCACTTGGATCTTTGCTTTTCAGAAAATCCACTGTTGTAGCTATGACACATATTACTCTCTTCAATTCATTGTAGAAAGAGTGAAGCCTATAAAATTGGACTTATTACAAATAACTAGTTTAAGGAGTAAATTAGTTTCCTGGGATTGTTATAACAAACTACCACAAACTGAATGTCTTAAACAAGATAAATTTATTGTCTCACAGTTCTGGAGGCCAGAAGTACCAAATAAAGGTGTTGGCAGAGTGGGTTCCTTCTGAGGGCTAAAGAGGAATGTATTTCATACCTATATTCTAAGCTTCTAGTAGCTTCAGGAGTTCCTTTGGCTGGTAGATGGCATTCTTCCTGTAGTTTCATGTAGTCTTCCATCTGTGTCCAAATGTCCTCTTTGTATAAAGACACCAGTCATATTGGATTAGGACCATTCTAATGGCCTCATCTTAACTTGACCATCTTCAAAGACACTATTAAGCTTTTTTCTCCCCCGGAGCTGAGCTGGGCCTGCAGGTCTGTGGTGAGCCGCGGACGGGGTGCTCTGTTCACCAGGATGGGATTTGTTAAAGTCGTCAAGAATAAGGCCTACTTCAAGAGATACCAAGTGAAATTTAGAAGACGCCATGAGGGTAAAACTGATTACTATGCCCGGAAATGCTTGGTAATCCAGGATAAAAATAAGTACAACACACCCAAATATAGGATGATTGTACGGGTAACCAACAGAGATATCATTTGTCAGATTGCTTATGCCCGTATAGAAGGAGATATGGTAGTTTTTGCAGCTTATGCTCATGAACTCCCCAAGTACGGTGTGAAGGTTGGCCTGACAAATTATGCTGCAGCATATTGTACTGGCCTGCTGCTGGCACGCAGGCTTCTCAATAGGTTTGGCATGGAAAAGATCTATGAAGGTCAGGTGGAGGTGACTGGAGATGAATACAATGTGGAAAGCATTGATGGTCAACCTGGTGCCTTCACCTGCTATTTGGATGCAGGGCTTGCCAGAACTACTACCGGAAATAAAGTTTTTGGGGCCCTGAAGGGAGCTGTGGACGGAGGCTTATCTATCCCTCACAGTACCAAACGATTCCCTGGTTATGATTCAGAAAGCAAGGAATTCAATGCAGAAGTACACCGGAAACACATCATGGGCCAGAATGTTGCAGATTATATGAGTTATCTAATGGAAGAAGATGAAGACGCTTATAAGAAACAGTTCTCTCAATACATAAAGAACAATGTAACTCCAGACATGATGGAGGAGATGTATAAGAAAGCTCATGCTGGTATACGAGAGAATCCGGTTTATGAGAAGAAGCCTAAGAAAGAAGTTAAAAAGAAGAGGTGGAACTGTCCCAAAATGTTGCTTGCCCAGAAGAAAGATCGGGTAGCACAGAAGAAGGCAAGTTTCCTCAGAGCTCAGGAACGGGCTGCTGAGAGCTAATAAACCAAACAGTTTTCTATGAAGATTTTTCATATAGACATAAATAAAGTTATTAAGCAATTAAAAAAAAGACACTATTAATATAATAATATTCACAGGTAAGGGTTAAGACTTTAGCATTTTTTATGTGGGACAAAAGTCAACCCAT
Organism: Rhinolophus hipposideros; assembly: GCF_964194185.1. Classification (NCBI taxonomy): domain Eukaryota; kingdom Metazoa; phylum Chordata; class Mammalia; order Chiroptera; family Rhinolophidae; genus Rhinolophus; species Rhinolophus hipposideros. The sequence goes on from NC_138068.1 coordinate 34,947,084, forward strand.
AATGGGGAGGGGAGAGGAAGCACAGATTATAAAGTAGGTTATCTGACACTAAATACCACAATTGTGAAGCCTCCTGTAATTTATTTTTTTCCATTAACTGTTAAACATTTGTTTAGGAATATACTTAGTTGTTATAAGTCTAATAGCTTCTGATTCTTCTACAGAATTTGTTATTTTTAAATTTATTTTCAAAGAATTCTTTACTAAATTTGGACTTGCATTAATTTAGTCAGTTTTCTAAGAATTACTTCTAAAAATCCTTGAAATACATTTTTTTAACAACAAAAAAAAAAGGTCAGGCTTTTAAAGAAAAGCAAATAGGAGAACACTATCTGTAGGCAATATAGAATACCCTTATTTGTAATCTTATATTTGTGTGTGTGCGTGTGTGTGCATATGTGTGCATGTGTGTGTGCGTGTATATTTTATCTAGTCATATATCCATGAATTATTGAATGAAAAATTTATTTACTGTTGCTTGGTTTTTCTTGTGGATATAGGTCCCTTATAAGTTCACAGGGATACCCCATGAGAAAGTAGTTTTGGAGTTATAAAATAGATTGGGTGCTTGTTACTGTTTATAAACATTGCCTAAAATAATGAGATGCTCCCTAAATTTAAATAAGTGAATTTAACTGTCATTATATTTTCTACATCTATTTAAGTAAACACTGTACTTAGAAAAATGGGCTTTGAGTAAGAAAACTAAATATGGTTGAGTCTGAACATTATTATATGAGTCACCCAGGACAGGTAATCTAATTTCCAAGCCTCAGTTATCTCATGTTCAAAATTGAGATAAAATGCCATATTTTTCATTGGACTTCTGGCGAAATTGTTTAAGAAAATATATGCAGCATGTTTACAGTAGTACCAGGCACTTTGTGAGCAGACAATAAATATCAACTATGTTGTCACCACAAATTAAATTAATTTGTTCCACTGAAGTTATAATTACTATTTTATGCCATTAAATTAAAACCCTGAGCCTGAAGAGCAGGGGTTGCTGTAACTCCATGCTTAGGCCAATATTTAGAGTAATAGTTGCTAATAAATTGTTTTATGTCAGAGTGTAACTCTGGGTCTATTTTTTTAAATAGATTTTTTTTCTGTACCAATGATAATTTTTATTGAGTTAGAACCTACCCTGAGTCGTAAGATTTAAAATATTTTAAAAATTTATTTGGCATTTGGCTAATGATTTTTGCTTTCTTTAGCATCAGACTCTCTTTCCTGTGCTCTTATTCCCAAGATTTTTGTTGTTTTAATTTGTTAATTAGAGTAGCTACATTTTCTGATGCTATCTACTTTTATTTTCCAAGAGCTGGTTTATTGACTTCAAAAAGAAACACAGAAAAACAAACCAAACCACTATTATATAAGTAATATATGCTCATTGTGGGGAGAAATAAATAAGTGCACACACACACACACACACATAGACACAGAAATCAAGCCACCCATAGCCTGACACTACACACAAAATGAGTGTCTGCATTTGAGATAGCATCTCTTAATGCTGCCTTCTGACTTATACAACCTTTTGGTAAATCAAATTTCATCTGTATTGATACCCTCTTAGCTGGCCAATGCCTTTCTTGCAGCAACACTCATGAAAGAACCCAAGCAGAAAACAGAGTCAACAGGTGCTCTATATCCAATTCCCTGCCCAAGGTACCTTTTATTTAGAAATGGCTCCCAACAGGACTGCTGAAGTAGCAAGAAATAACAAACTAAAAATATTTTCATTGTCTATTGTTGCAACTAGAGAGAAAGAAGCTCTGAGGCACCAAAGTTTTCCAGCTTAGAAAAAATATGATTGGGTGATTTAAGATGGCATGGTAGATAAATGCTGTGTTTGTCTCCTTTCACGATCACATTAAAATTACAACTAAATTGTAGGACAATCAACCTGGGGAATCATCTGAATTCTAGCTGAACAGAAGTTTTTTAACTAAGAATATAAAGAAGAAGTCACATTGAGACTGACTGCAGGGGCAGAGACGTGGAACAGGCTGGCCCCACACTTCATATAGCATTTGAAAACTGGGAGGGATATCACAGCCTTGAAAGTCCCCCACAGAGAAGGTAGGGACCTCAGCCCCACATCAGACTCCCTGCTGGGAGTACCAGTGCCAGGAAGAGGAGCCTCCACAACATCTGGCTGTGTAAAATAGTGGGGATTCTGACCGACCAGGTAACATGAAAGGCTGTGGGAAACACAGACGTACTCATAAAAGTCACATGCACAAACTCACTCTCTCATAGGCACTTACCCTGGGCACTGGTGGATCAATAGTAATTTAAGAGGTGTCAAAGATACACAGGGAGAGACTAATTGTGTGATTTCATGACAAGGACTGGAGGGACAGTTGCCATTATCCCTGTGCAGGATCCTCCTCACATGTAGCTAGCAAGTGGGCACCCTCTTTCCTGTGTTGAGCCCTCCCTCACACAGCCAAATTTGAATCTGCATTGGTAGGTGAAATCTGCTCATTCCACCCTGGTGACTCCCCAGGACTGTGCCCCACCCAACTCTCACAACACCAGAGACACTTTCTCTGGCGAGGCCAGGCTTGCTGGCATTACATTCTTTCTTGGACAACTCTCAGGGGTCCACGGGCACCAGGTGGGTGGCAACTGGCCTAGGTGTGCTCTGAGACTTTTGCTGAGTAGCTCCAGTCTCAGCACTGACACCAAACTAGAATCTACATTAACCTAGTGAACACAGCTGCTCCCACCCTGGTGACTCCCTGAGACCCCCTTCTCACCCAACTCATGTATCACAGAGGACTCTATCAGCAGCTGAGCCTCACAGGAACTGGCAGGCAGCAACAGGCCTCAGGGTTTCCTGGGCTTTTTGTAGAGCTTCACGAGGCATGGTACTGGTGGCAGCCACATTCGATTCACAGCATGGCCTCTCCCACACACCTCCAGGTCAAGCACAGGCAATGACCAATTGTATACTGATTTGTAGATCCTACCAGGTAGTTCCCAGCTGATCACAGTCAGTGGCTGACCTGCATCTGCACCAGTGCTGCCCATGAGGCCACAGAACCAACATACCTGGAAGTTGGATTCAATCACAGCAGAACTCCACCCAATTAGTGCCAGAGGTGGCATACCGAAATGTCGGTGTCAGCAGGCACCAGAGCCTGCTAGAGTGAATCCCAATCTGCAGAGTAAACCCACCACACAGCAGCCCATAAGCTACAGACATGGCCAAACCCCACACCCAGTCAGCCTGAGGGTCAATCCCACCCACTGATGTGCCATTAACAATCAAGGCTCATTTATAACAGGAAGGCATGCACAACCCACACAAGGGACACTCCTGGGGCACCCGTGAAGGTGACAAAGGAGACTATGCTGCTCAGTCCCACAGGACATGTGCTACAAAAGTCATCTGGCCAAGATAGAGAGACATACCAAATGTACCTAATTAATAGAAAGAAACACAGAGAGGCAGCCAAAATGAGGAAACAAAGAAATATGTTTCAAATGAAAGAACAGGAGAAAACTCCAGAAAAAGAACTAAATGAAATGGAGGCAAGATACCAGATACGAGTTTGAAACAATTGTATTAAGTATACTCAAGGAACTTAGTGAGAATGTCAACAGAGAGATAGCAAATATCAAAAAGGATATAGAAACCATTAAAAAAGAACCCGTTAGAAGTGAAGAATACAATAACTGAAATGAAGAATGCACTAAAAGGAATCACCAGCAGACTAGATGAATCAGAGAAATGAATCAGCAATTTGGAAGATAAGTTTGCAGAAAACATCCCATCAGGACAGAAAAAAAAAAAAAGATAGTTTAAGAGACTTCTGGGACAACATCAAGTGTAACAACATTCATATCATAGGTGTACAAGAATCAGAAGAGAGAAAGCAAGGGACTGAGCCTCTATTTGAAGAAATAATGACTGAAAAATTTCCTAACATGGCTAAGAAAAAAGAAATACAACTCCAGAAAGTACAGAGAGTCCCAACAAGATAAACCTAAAGAGGCTCACACCAAGACACAGTATCATTAAAATGGCAAAGTTTAAGGACAAAGAGAGAATTCTAAAAGCAACAACAGAATGGCAACTAGTTACTACTAGGGAGCTCCCATTAGATTTTCAGCTTGTTTCTCAACAGAATCTCAAGGACCTACAACTGAGATTACTCTATTCAGTTAGCCTATCACTTAAAATTTAAGGAGACATAAAGTACTTTCAAGATAAGAAAAAGCTAAAAGAGTGCATCACAACCAAACCAGTGTTAAAATAAATGTTAAAAGGACTTCTTTAAGAAGAAGAAGGCGGCGGGGGAAAAGATAAAGATAAATAATCAAATGGCAATAACTATGTATCTATCAATCACTTTAAATGAAAATTGATTAAATGTTCCATTCAAAAGATATAGGGTAGCTAAATGGATAAGAAAACAAGACCCATACAGATGCTGTCTCTAAGAGACCCACTTCAGATTGAAGGACACACAGAGACTGAAAGTAAAGGGAGGGGAATAGATATTTCATGCAAATGGAAACAGCAACAACAAAAAATCTGTGATAGCAGTACTTATATCAGACAAAATAGACTTTAAAACAAAGGCTATAATAAGAGACAAAGAGGGACACTACATAATGATAAAATATTTAATCCAACAACCTCTTGTAAATATTTATGCACCCAACATAAGAGCACCAAAATATATAAAGGAAGTATTGACCAACATAAAGGGAGAGGTTGACAGTAACACAGTCATAGTAGGGGACTTTAACACCCCAATGACACCAATGGACAAATCTTCCAGACAGAAAATCAGCAAGGAAACAATAACCTTAAATGACACACTAGACCAGGGGTGTCCAGACTGCGGCCCGCAGGCCAACTGCGGCTCGCAATCCATTGTTAATTGGCCCGCAGCAAATTCCAAAAATATATTTAGTTTACTTAAATAAACCAGGTGAGGCAATACATACTTCACCTCTAGTGAGTGGGCCGGCTGTTTGTGTATTTTACCGCATATGGCCCTTGGTGAAAACTGTTGAAAAAAGTTTGGACCCCTGCACTAGACCAAATGGATTTAATTGATATTTTTTAGAGCATTTCACTCCAAAGCAGCAGAATGTACATTCTTTTCAAATGCACCTGGAACACTTGCAAGATCGACTACATGTTAGGCCACAAAACAAGTCTCAATAAATTTATGACGATTGAAATAATATCAAACGTCTTTTTCAACCACAATGTTATAAAGTAGAAATCAATTACAAGAAAAAAACTGAAAAAGACACAAACACATGGACGCTCAATAACATGCTACTGAACAATGAGTGAGTTAACAATAAGATCAAGAAAGAAATCAAAAGATACCGTGAGACAAATAAAAGCAAAAACAAAACAACCTAAAATGTATGAGGACACAATAAAGAAGTTCTTTGAGGGAAATTCATAGCAATACAGGTCTACCTCCAGAAACAAGAAAAATCTCAAATAATCTAACCTTACACTTAAAGGAATTAGAAAAAGAACAGCAAACAAAGCCCAAGGTGACTAGAAGGAAGGAAATAATAAATATCAGCATGCAACTAAACAAAATAGAGTTTTAAAAAAAAATCGAAAGATAAATGAAACCAAGAGATGGTTCATGGAAAAGATAAACTAAATTGATAAACCTTTATCCAGACTCAACAACAACAACAACAACAAAAATAGAAAGAGGACCAAAATAAATGAAATCAGAAATGAAAGAGAAGTGACAACTATCACCACAGAAATACAAAGGATTATGAGAAAATATTACAATTATATGCCAAAAATTAGACAATCTGGAAGGAATAGATAAATTCCTAGAAACATACGATCTTCCAAGACTGAATGAAGAAGACAAGAAAATCTGAACCGACCAATTACTATTAATGAAATCAAATCAGTAATCAGAAATCTCCAAGCAAACAAAAGTCTAGTGCTGAATGGCTTCACAATGATTTTACTAAACATTTGAAAAATTAGCATTTATCCTTCTCAAACTATTCCACCAAAAAAAAAAAAAAAAAAAAAAAAAAAAAAAATCAAGAGGAGGGAAAGCTCCCAAGCTTATTTTAAAAGGCCAGCATTATACTGATTCCAAAATCAGGCAAAGACATCACACACACACACATAGATATAGATAGATAGATGATGATATAGATATAGATATAGATATAGATATAGATATAGATATAGATATAGGCCGATATTCCTGATGAACATAAATGCAAAAATCCTCAACAAAATGTTAGCTGATTGGATTCAGCAATACATTAAAAAGATCATACACAATGATCAATTCAGATTTATTCCTGGGATGCAAGGTTGTTTCAATATCTGCAAACTAATTAATGTGATACACCACATAAACTTATGTTTTGTATAAAACTCTTATGCTCATATTAATAGATGCAGAAAAAGCATTAGCCAAATCCAGCATCAATTTATGATAAAAACTGTCAGCAAAGTGGGTATAGAGGGAACATACCTGAGCATAATAAATGCCATATATGACAAATCTGCAGCTAACATCATACTCAACAGGGAAAAGCTAAAAGTGTTTTCCTTAAGATCGTTAACAAGAAAAGGATGCCCACTTTCACCACTTCTATTCAACATAGTATTGGAAGTTCTAGCAACAGCAATCAGAAAAATAAATAAAATGCATTCATATGGGACAGGAAGAATTTAAACTGTCATTATCTGCAGATGACATGATACTATATGAGAGAACCCCAAAGATTCTACCAAAAAGGTATTAGAACTGATAGAGTAATTCAGTAAAGTAACAGGATACAAAATTAATATTCAGAAATCAGTTGCATTTTTATATACCTATCAGAAACTACAATAATGTACGAGATCTGACAATAACGTTCACGAACTCATCCTAGAAAAAGTGTGACATACCTCATTCTGAATATCACCATGGTCATCTTTGAAGTACTCCCCTTGGGAAGCTATGCACCGACACACCAGTGCCTAGTTCAGCCTTCAAAGCAATTTTGGAACTCTTTTTCTGGAATGGCCATCAGAGCCATCTTCGTATTACCCTTGATGTCCTTAATATCATCAAAATGTCTTCCTTTCAAGACTTCCTTTATCTTCTGGTAAAGAAAGAAGTCATTGGGGGCCAGATCAGGTGAGTAGGGAGGGTGTTCCAATGCAGTTAATGTTTACTGGCTAAAAATTCCTTTACAGACAGGGCTGTGTGAGCTAGTGCTTTGTTGTGATGCAAAAGCCATGAATTGTTGGTGAAAAGTTCAGGTTGTCTAACTTTTCACACAGCCTTTCAGCACTTCCAAATAGTAAACTTGGTTAATTGTTTGTCCAGTTGGTACAAATTCATAATGAATAATCCCTCTGATATCACAAAAGGTAGCAACATCGTTGCAAAAAATTTATAAACTTAATTGTCAGACCATGTATCTATCTATCTATCTATCTATCTATCTATTTATCTATCTATATCTACCTATATCTATGTATCTCTATCTCTATCTGTATCTCTGTCTATCTATCTGTCTATCTGTCTATCTATCTATCTATCTATCTATCTATCTATCTATCTATCTATCTATATATATATATATATATATAAATTTAACCAAGGACATAAGATACCTGTATTCAGAAAACTATAAAACACTAAAGAAAATAATTGAAGAAGATACAAATAAATGGAATCATATACCATTCTTATGAATAGAAAGAATTAATATCATTAAAATGTCCATACTATCCAGAGCAATGTATAGATTCAATGCAATGCTTGTCAAAATACCAATGGCATTTTTCACAGAACTAGAACAAATAATCTTAATGGATCCTAAAAAGCCACAGTAGTCTTAAAAAGAAGAACAAAATTGGAGGTATCACACTCCCTGATATCAAACTATACTAGAAAGCCATAATAATCGAACCAACATGGTACTTGAATACAAATATACACTCAGATCAATGAAACAGAATAGTGTCCAGAAATATACCCACAACTATGCGGTAATATAATTTATGACAAAGGAGGCAAGAATATACAGTGGGGTGAAGACAGTCTATTCGGTAAATGATGTTGGTAAAACTGAACAGATAAAAGTGAAAAAATGAAACCTGACCACTTTCTTACACCATGTACAAGAATAAACTCAAAATTGATTAAAAACTTAAATATAAGTTCTTAAAGTATAAAAGTCCTAGAAGAAAACACAGGCCGTAAACTCTCTCACATTGCTCTTAGTAACATTTTTCCTGATCTATCTTCTCTGGCAAGGGAAACAAAAATAAAAATAAACAAATGCACTACATCAAAATAAAACTACAGCATAGGAAACCACTAGCTGCAAAATCCAACCTACTGAATGAGAGAAGATATTCGCCAAAGATACATCTGATAATGGGTTAATATCCAAAATTTATTTTAAGAAGCTCATGCAACTTAAAACATACACACACACACACACACACACAATCTAATCGAAAATGAGCAAAGAATCTGAATAGACATTTCTCCAAAGTGTACATACACATGGCCAGTAGATAAATGAAAAGATGCTTAACGTCACAAGTCATCAGAGAAATGCACATTAAAACTACAGTGAGATGTCACCCTACCCTTGTCATGATGGCTATCATCAAAAAATCAATAAACTAGTGTTGGCGAGGATGCGAAGAAAAGGAAACACTTGTACACTGTTGGTGGGCTTGCAAATTGGTGTAGCTGCTCTGGAAAACAGTTTGGAGGTTCATCAGAACATTAAAAACAGAACTACCTTATCGTTCAGCAATTCCATTTCTTGGTATTTATTTGAAGCACTATTAAAAATAGACAAGATATCAAAGCAACCCAAGTGCTCATCAATGGATGATTGGATAAACAAATTGTGGTACACTTATACAATTACACAATGGAATATTACTTGGCCATACATAAGAATGAAATCTTACCATTTGCTATAACATGCATGGATCTAAAGGGTATTATGCTAAGTGAAATAAGTAAGACAGACAAATAATGATCTTACTTATATGTGGAAACTAAAGAACAAAATAAATGAACAAATTAAACAGAAATAGACTCATAGATACAGAGAACAAACTGATGGTTGCCAGAGGGGAGTGGGAGTTGGGTAGCTGGGTGAAAAAAGTAAAAAATACAAATTTACATTTACAAAATAGTCACAGGGATGTAAAGTAAAACATAGGAAATATACTCAATATTGTTGCAACAACTGTATATAGTGCTAAGTGGGTACTAGACTAATTGGGGGGATCACTACATAAATTATATAAATGTCTAACTACAATGCTGCAGCACACCTGAAACTAATATAAAATAATATTCAATGTTAATTGTAACTTAAAGAATAAATAAGGAATTAAAAAAATATATTTTCCAGCTTAGAAAAATTGTAACCCAAGTTGATCCCTCATGATTTTACACTTTGTCAACTGCCTGACACTCTCCAACTCTATTCCCATCTCTGGCTCTTTCAAAGTGTGCTAATGGCATTTTATTTCATTGGCATATGTCTCTCTTATTGTGCTAATAAAGATTAAAAATCCTTTATCTGTAACTCTGAAATTTGGATTTTAGAATCTGATATGTAAATACAACCAAAATATCTTCATAACTAATATGAAGCTATTATAGTTATTTTTATCATGTGAATATTTATGTGAATATTGACATGTTTGGCTACTAAAATGTAAATGTGCTTGATTACAGAATATTGCCAAGGTTCCACTGAAGGGTGTCATGCAAATTGTGGTATATGCACTTGATTACCTTTCTAGAATCCAGAAAAGCCTGAATTATAAACACATCTGGATTGCTAATCTTGAATAAGAGTTGGGCCTGTAGAGCATAAACAGGTGGCTAAGGACCAGTATAATGAGGAGGAGGGTCTGAGGGGGCAGTGCTGTCTCAATTTCACCATCATTTTATGAACTTTAATTCTGTTCTGTACTCACTTTGCTCTTACATTACTAACAGTTTAAAATCTCTGCAGCTCCCTACATTTTTTCTTTTTTTCTTTTTAATTAAAGTTTATTGGGGTGATAATGGTTAATAAAATTATGTACGTTTCAAGTGTACAATACTATAATCCATCATCTATATATCACATTGTTTGTTCACCACCCAGAGTCAGTTCTCCTTCCATCATCATACATTTGATCCCATTTACCCTCATCTACCACCTCTCTCCCTCCTTACCCTCTGGTAACTACTAAACTATTGTCTATGTCTATCAGTTTTTTTGTTTGTTTGTTTGTTTTTGTTTTGTTCCCTTGTTGCTTTCAGTTTTATATCTCACAAATCAGTGAAATCATATGGTCCTCAACTTCTGTGTGACTTATTTCGCTTAGCATAATAATCACAAGATCCATCCATGTTGTTGCAAATGGCACTATTTCCTCTTTTCTTATGGCAGAATAGTATTCCATTGTGTTTGTATACCACATCTTCTTTATTTAATCATCTATTGAAGGACACTTTGGTTGTTGCCATGTCTTGATCACCATAAATAAAGCTGTAATGAATATCGGAGTACAAATATCTTTACGGATAAATGTTTTCAGATTTTTGGAGTAGATACCCAGGAGAGCGCTTGCTGTCTCAATTTTCTGAGGAACTTCCACACTGTCTTCCATAGCGGCTGCACCAATCTGCATTCCCACCACCAGTATATGAGGGTTTCTTTTTCTCCACAGCCTCTCCAACACACCAGTTAAAATGGCTATCATCAACAAGACAAATAATAGCTCTCTCTTTTTTATTTCATCTGTTTCTCACCATCTCTTGCAGACCAAGACATGTTTCCTGAATTCCTTAACTTAATTTTTTTGTTTGTTTCCATTAATGACACTTAATAGATTTCCTTCCTCAAATAGAATAGTTTTCCTTTGTGATCAACACTACACAACAGTTAGGTTAAAGTGATCCTTGGCTAGGGTGAATTTATGAATGATACTTATTGTGGGGACAGGAAATCAATACATCCATGCCATAGTTTTGTCTCTGAATTGAAAGAAACTCCAAGGAATGCCAAAAGATTACACTTAAAGGCTATGGAAAGATGAGAATAAAGAACAGAAGCAGAAGACAAAAAATAGAATAACGATATTTTTTTTGTCATGGTGGACAGTTAATTGAATTATTTTTAATGGTTGTTAAGGGTTTAATGTTAAGATTACCTGGAAAATATCTCCCAATGACATATCATGTTTTCACTCTTAACACACTGTAAGTATTCTGTATTGTTTGCACTTTGGCATCATAAATTTCACAGTAATGCTCTTCTGCTGTTGACTGAATTAAGGGAACCAAAAAAGGGGGAAGGGGACATTTCTCATTCCAAGTTGGCCCTACAACGCCACGTGTTGAAACTCAGGCCCAAGTGAAGGCAGAGTTCCCGCCTCAGCACTACTGACATTTTGGGCCAGATAATTTTTTGTTCTGTAGGGCAGACTGTCTCATGCATTGTAGAAACTTAGTAGCATTCTTGGTCTCTACTTTTTAGATCCCAATAGCACTTGATCCCCTCCCCAGTTGTCACAAGGAAAACTTTCCCCACGTGTTGTGAAATGCACCCTGGAGGCAAAATCACTCCTGCCTCTCACATGGTGGACCACTGCTATGAGGTAGCTCCTGTGTGTTCTGGAGGTTTCTGCAGCTAGAGGAAGTGCTGCCACTGGGATAGCTTTATAGCCCAGGGTAGGAATAATCCAGACCAGCATGTCTTTTTGGATTTTTAGTTTGCATCTCATTCATTCATTTGACTGATTATGTATTGATCACTGACTATGTGCCTGGGCTTTACTGGGTGGTGGAATAGTAGTGAATAAGAGAGTAAGGTCCCTATTCTCATGGAGTGTACCTTTTGGACGGTGAGTGGGGGCAGGAGTGACAAGTGTAAATAATCAGTAAACAGTTTGTAAATAGTTAGTAAATCATTAATGAAGTGTATGAATAATATAATTTCAAACAATGAAAGGGACTGTAAATAAGAAAGATAATTGGGCAAAGTGACTGGGAGATAGATGAGTACTACTTAAGATAGGATGATCAGAGAACGTTTCTCTGAGGATATAACATTTAAGATGAGAAAGACACAGATCTAAGGGTTGTGTATTCCAGAAATGGGGGATAGGAAATATGACTAACCTTAGATATATAAGTTAGTTCTGTTTAAAGGCATTGACAGGGTCACTGTGACAAAAACTGAGAATTTAAGGAGCGATACTTAAGGAGTTTCAGTGTTAGGTGGGATCTGTTTGCCACAGAAAGCCTTTTGATCTCATTGTAATGGCAATGAACAGTCATTAGAGGCTTTTAAGCAGAGGAATTAGCATGTTCTCTTGTAAGGTTTTAAAAAGACCTTTTGGGGGACAAGAGTGAGAGCAGACTAAATATATTAAGAGTTTTTGAAGAAGTGAGAGATGTTGGCAGTTTGAGCTAGAGTTGTAACGTTAGAAATAGAGAGAAATTGAGTATTCAAAATATATTCAAGAAATTGAAGTGCTAGTTGTATTGACGTTTGGGTGAGGGAATTCAAGGATGATTATTGGGTTTTGGGCTTGAACAGTTAGGAAGATTATCTTGCCATTTCCTGAGATAGGGAATTCTTGTTGAGGGACTGGCTGGTTTGATTTGTGTGTGTGGGGGGGTGGGGGGTGGGGGGATGGTGAGGTTACTTAAAGGTCACCTCTTTCCCCTCTTGTGTCCTTTTTGCCTTGTGGTTATTTAAGAAGTTAGAGTGTGCGTCTATTTTAGATAATGATCTTTCATGAACCTTCTACTCTAAACTTCATTGCAACACTGAAGCATTGTTCCTTTCTTTGCAAAAATATTTATGTATATGAAGATTACACAAATGTCCAATTCTCAGTAAATCATGTGTTCAGACTTGTAGTTCCAGAAAAAGTGATGGATTTATATGGAAATAGACATCCCCATGTTGCTTCATCTGCCCTGTGATCACTGACTCATATAGATAACATAGCTGTCTGGGGTCATGGGCCATGCAGCAGAATGAAACTTCTTTTTCTATAATGGAGAGAAAAATCCCAAGAATTAGTGTTTTAACATATGAAATTACCCAGAAAAAAATCTTCAAGAACATAATCTCTTTCCACTGAATGATTAAGAAGTTTCTTGTTTCCTGTGTCCTTTTATTTCTTAAAAATTGTCTAAAGCTCATATATACTGCAGGGTCTTACAACACTGTCTTTAAATTTCAAGCAGCAATAAGCAGACATTTTCTGTAACCAGATCCGAGTGCTGTGCTCTCTGCTTTAAAGGGAGAAAATCTGATTTGGCAAACAAATGAGCAACAACAAAAAAACAAAATTAAAAGGATGGATCACGTACTTTAGAAGGAGGTTTATTATAAGATGTCATTAAATAATAAACATTAAAGGATTTAAAATATAATTTTGTATTTTTCTTTTCTGAGACACATCCATTTCGTCTAAAATGTATTGGATCTAAAAATCTTAATATATAGGTAAAGTTGCCATGGGAATTTTGACTTCATTTTCCAAGGAAACACAATATAATCTTGTATTTCATTTTCCTCAATTAATAAAATATTTGCCACTGTTAAGTTTCTCTACTTTTTATAAGGGGAGCTCTCTGGTAATTTTCAACTTCTACCTGGGGTTTCTTTTTTATCCACCGATGAACTTATTTCTCACGTTGGCAATAGTGTTGGGATAAATTCATAAACAGTTATTTTTTGAACGCTGAAAAGAAAATATCTTTTATTCATGAGTAAGTACAGTATTTACTTGTTGTGGATATTGTATTTTGGTTAAAATACATGTTCTCTTTATTCCTATTATCTATTTTAAGTGATTCTGGAAATACAGAAGGTCAGATTTTAATCAGTAAAGCCTAGTATGGCTTGACGTGTTTTTTGTTTGTTTATTTGTTGTTTTTGTCTAAGAGCAAGATATTGTATGTGAAAGCATATGTTAATAACAACAGTAGTTTGAATTAAGATAAAAATGCTTTGAAGATGGTAAAAGTATGAAAATATAAGTTATTATGATGATTCTTGGCGCTTGTTAAGGTGTATAAGATAATGATATTAGCTCGGTTTGTAATTTAAGCATTAGTCAAAAAAGACAGAGTAGTTGATTCTGTAGTTAAGACTCACTTTATAGGCGTTTTTTAGAAGTACTTTTTTGGAGATTCACAGAAAGCTTTAGTGGAATTGCATTGTTTCTAGACTAACATTTTTGGAATACTTATCTTCGGAATTTTTCATAAAATAGTATGGTGGTTAAGAATGTGGCGTAAAGTGCCCAACTGCCAGGATCCAAATCCCACCCAACCCACTTATTAAGTATAAGAGTGTGGACAAGTCTTATAGCCATAATTGTACTTGAATTTTCTTATCTGTAAAATTATGATAATAGTACCTAGTTTTGAGGAGTGAACGAATAATACTTGTTTAAATAAAATATTAGAAGAACGTCCAGCACATAGTAGAAATAAAAATGTCAGCAATTATTATTTCTTGCAAAACCCTGGTAAAAATTCAAGTTTACTGGTTATCAAATTGCAGTGGCCTTTTTTGGGTCTTCTTCATTATGTGTAGAGATCAGTCAGCAATGACCTCTTTTTTGTATTTTGGGTATTTTGGGTCACATTTGCCTAGTTATTACATCTGTTGAAAAAAAGAAAAATTGAAAAAAGAATTTGGCTTTCAAAAGGGAAAAGCGAGGCAGCATCTTGAATCTGTGTTCAAGTCTGGTGTGCAAAAAGCCCTCTGTAGACCGGGGTTCACTCCACGTTATCTCTGCCCAAGACTCTGATCTGTGATAATGAAGGGCCTTGTTTCTCTGTTCATGTTCTTAGTAAATCTGTGTAGCTTTCTTATCTTAAATTTGGCCTTTAGCCTTAGGAAAGTCAGGCAATTTGAAGTCATACTAGTCTGGCAGAAATATTAAGCTTTTTAAAACATGCTTTAATTCATTTACTTGTCTAATATTTTCTCTTTTCCTAAATTGCTTACGTTTAAAAATGAATGATTTTAAATTGCATAGTGGATTATTCAGGTACTCATCTAGCATTTAAAATGTAAACAGTGCCAATTTTTCTAAAAGGCAAAAGGTAGGAGATTATTATATGTGAAAGTAAGTAGAATTGTCTTCTTTTTTACTCTTGCCTGCCTTGGATTTTGCAGTTTTAATCAATTTGGCATTTAAAAATACTGGGCTCTATCTGTTAAGAACTGTGTGCTGTTTATAGAGATTTTTAGGTACGAATTATCTAACCAGATGTTTAAACGTTAATAAAAAACAAGTTAAATGCAATTAACACAGTCTTCATTTATCAAGTAGTTAATTCTCAGCAGTAGGCCACAAAATCAGGCTTTTGATCTCTATAGTATATATAAATATAACTATTTAGATAACATAAAATGAAAGATATATACAAAAATCTAATTTTGAAACTATAACTTTTGCAAAATTAGGAAACCTATTCATTATAGGTGGCTTCCCAAATTTTGGATATTGATTGCCTTTGTCTCTGTCTTTTATGATGATTCTAGATTTTTATGGATAGTGCAACAAATATAATATTGCATTATAATTTCCCAGCAGATAAATACCAATTGATTATGGATTTATGAAAACAACTGAGAATGGGCCCAAGGTGGGCATGTGTGGGATATACATACACACATAGCACACACAAATATTAAAATAAAATTGTATAATATTGCATTTCAGTTGCTTAATTGTAGCTCAACTCTTACATAGTTACCTATAACGTTGGATTAATGTAGAGTAGGTTATTTCAGTATCTTTAATATGCCTTGAGGCATATTAAAATAATCACCTCCTAAAATAATCACCCTGAGAACTACCAAAGCCTTAAAATAGTTCTGATTATGATGAATTTTAAACTGTTCTTTATATATATATATATATATATATATTTTTTTTTTTTTTAATATATATAAAATATGAAATTACAGCAGGCTTGGGTTTGGAAAATAAAGAGAGGAAAAAATCAGCTACTACTTAAGAATCATTTGTGCTCTACTCTATATCTATATATTTATAGCTAAAGCCATAGCTGTGTATGCACTTAAATCTCCCATTGTATTTTCAATTTTGTGCTTTATTTTTTATAAGTATTTACAGGGCAGTTTTAAATATTCTCAGTTATATTACAAAGGTTCTGAGTTCTTAAATCTTCCTGAGGAAAAGCTTAAAAATATTTTCAGTTTTACAAGCCTCATTGGAGACCTAGGGAATCATTCCCAAATATTAATTCTGTGCTTCACTTTTAATAGAGCATTAAAAGCAGTGATATCATAGGAATTGTATTAAACATCAGGAGTTTACGTTCGAGTCTCGATTCTGATCACATGAAGGGTTTGAATTTGATTATTACAATCTCCTTTAGTTCTATCATTAGAAATATGTGTGTGATACATCTATGTTCATGAGAATTGCACATGTGGAGCCATGAGAATAAGTTATGACCCATATGCCTTCCCTAAAACCATGCTCTAAATGTAAAAGCGATTTATGGACATTTTTTCTTGGGCTTTTATTTCTCTGTTATAGAGTAATTTATTTTGGGCAGAGAGATGCTTCTGTTTCTCTTAGTTAATTTATATTAACTAAGTGCAGCAGAAGGTAACAGGGATTCAGAGGGAGAAAAAAAGAACTTTGCAAGTGTGGGTGAGAGCAGTGAAGAGGAATAAAGCGATTTAAGGATCCAATTATTTACCTGACAAGTCTGTTAATTTGGAGTCTGTTAATTATGGAGATAAGAAAAAGTTGATAAGAAAAAGAGACCGGGGTGTTAAGGAGACAAAATACTGAAGAGAGAGGATACCCCAGTGTTTTTCTCTGGTTCACATGGCTTCCATTATTCCTGTTTCTTTGCTTGTTGCTACTTGTTTCTGGATATGAAGTAGGAAGTAGCTTAAAATTATTTAGACACAATTAACTCAGTAGAACAATAGTTTTAAGAAACTACAAGGAGTATTTCATTTGTATCACAGAACAATTAAATAAGAATCCACTTTTAGCCATAAGTTGCAAAGTACTAATCAAATATTGAGTTTATTTATCTAGTTTATTATCAAATAGGGATCTGTCTACGTAAACTCATTATTCTCAGTCTCCTTTAATAGATTAAATTAGATTTCCTTCTTACTCTAATTTAGAGTCAAAGTGCAACCCAAATGTCAAAGGTTGTTATTGTTATTGTATTTCAACCATAGAGGCCTCCCAATTTTCAAATGATAAAATTTTTATGTAAAATTATACTAAACATAAATTAGTTTACATTTAATTCTGTCTCTGCAAGTGAGGCAGCATAATATAGTGCTAAAGAGCCACTAATAGAGCCTGAGTTTGGGGGTTTGGATTCTAACTCCACAAGTAACCAACTGGGTGACCTTGGGCAAATTGCTTCACTCTTTTGTGCCTTAATTTCTTTGTCTATAAAATGATGGTAATTATAGTAATTTGCTATTAATGTTGTTATGAAGATTTAGTTAATTTAGGCTAAGCACTTAGAATAGTACTTAGAACATATAAGCTCTTCATAATTCAGTGGTTCTCAACTTTGGTGACACATTAGAATTACCTGCAGAGCTTGATACCCAGGCTGCACACCTGACCAATTAAATCTGAATCTCTGGGGATGGCACCCTGTAGTGGGAGTCATTAAAACTTCTCAGGTGTTTCTAATGAGCAGTGAAACTTGGGAACCACTACCATAAATGTGGGCTGTAATTATCTTGTTGGCTAAATTATAAACTTTCTGAGGGCAGGGAATATATTACTTCTTTTTATACACTCTGCCCGGAGCATCCAGCTCAGTGCCTTATTTGTAACTAATGCTCATTAAATACTTATCAATTAAGGAAAACATGTTGATGATTCTTTGGATGTGTAAAAACCTTGTAGTACTACAGAGGTGCTAATTTTAAGCATTAATTATTCTTTCCCTTGTTTATTCATTTATGCATGACACAGTTTTGAGTCTTGATACACCATACTCAACACTGCAGGTTTATACAAATTGAAAATACAATCCATATTCTGAGGAGTTTATAATCTAGTGTGTGATGGTGAACATGATAAAATACAGACAGGACTCTAAAAGGAGAAAATTGACCATGTTTAAGGGCCATATTGCCATTTGGATTCTCTAGATGAAGCATGCAAAGTATTAGAAAGTGCTGCTCGGATCAAAACCTCTGTGTGTGGTGGAGGGAAGGGAGGGACATGGAAGAAGCATGATTGGGCAGGGAGAAGTTAAATTGCAGTGCATTCTCAGCAAAGTTTTCAATCAACCCCACAAGGAGTTTAGGGCTGGGGCACCTCTTCAGAGTTATCTCAAATTGGGCTGACAGGGGTCAAGTTTTTGTTTCTCCATGTTGATCAGTACTTGGATACAGCTGCTGGAAGAAGTGACCTTGGGTAAGACCTTTCTTTAGCTGAAGCAATCCCCAAGTGGAGCTGACAGCTTAGGGTGTCTTCTGGTAGCTCTCCCAGCAGTAGGAGGATGCATTCTTCATTCCTAAAGAGAGGTTTGGGTGGAATATCATAACTTCCACCACACTCAATAAAATACATTAACAACAACAACAAAAGTTATGCTGAGTCAAAAAAGAAAGCGGTCACATTTATTTAGGTGGACAGAAAAGAGCCAGGGGTGAGTTGGGCATTGCTTTCTGAAGTGGATATCATTTCAATTTGATGTTTAAAAATAGTTAAGATTTTGAGTCTGAGGAGAGGTTCAGAGTATTCCAGGTACAGGAAACAATAGAGGTAAAGGTGAGGAAATAAGAAGTATAGATTTGTTCAGAAACTCGTAAGTCTAGAAGGCCAGGGTAAGCAGTTTAGGATTAATTCGGTTTCTATTCAGGAGAGAGAGGAAAATGGACCAGTATGCTTTAGAAAGATGAATCTGGTAGCAATATGGAGAAATTGGAGGGGTCAGAACTTGAAATCAGACAGATAAGGGAGCAAGCCAATGCAGATGTACACCGAAAACCAACATAAGGAGGAAGTGCCTAAGGGAGGCAGAGAAATACCAAGAGCTGGGTAGGTTCAGAATGCAGTGTAGATGTGGAACTGAAAGGTTCGACAGCTGACTGCATGTTTCTGTGTGTGTAAGATGGAGTGGGTGGTCAGCAGACAGGGGAAAACCATAGTAAAGGAGAAGATGGCTTAGAAGGGCTGTGGCTTTAATCCATTATTAGGCAAGGAGGAGACAATGTGACCAAGTTTTTCATACAGCTTTGAGAATACATGAAGGCAGATGGTTCAGGGTGATTTAAATCCTCTAATCTTATATTACTCTCTGGTACTTTCCTGATAACATCAGGTCATTTTGTCCTAGCAATCAAGGAAAGCGCATCAGTGGCCTGAGCCGTCATGTTAGAACACTGTCTTAGATGGTGCTGGATAAAACTATGAAATAACTACTGTTTGCTCTCAAAATGCCAGCCATCTCATTTTCTAGCCATCTCTTTCATACCTTCAGTGTATTTTTCTTCTGTCCATCTTCCCTATTCTCTGTCAAAACTGGTCATTTATATCACAGTGTGGGGACAGAACCCCAGATAGCAGTTTCCAGGCTCTCGGCCTCACGTGGAAAGGTGCTGGCTCAGGTAGTAAATGGCCGTCAGCTGTGGCTAGTTGGCCATCAGCTGTAACCAGTGAGCCATTGGCCACTAATATAACTGCTGTGGCTATGCTAACAAAAAATGGGGGTTAGCAAGCAGATGGTGGCTGAGCTGGTAAGCGCGGATTGCAGTTAGGATGGCGGGTTGCAGACAGTGTGGATCCAGCCTCCAGTGAGATTATAGTGGTATGACTCCCCTATCTATGGCTCCATGAGTGTTCCTTTTTGGCCTCTCCACATCCTGAGTTCTTGTGTAGGGAGTGGGACCAGAGACCCCGCAGGCCGCCCCGCACGACAAATGGCGCAGCGAGCAGGGTGTGGTGTCCGCCGAAATTCTCCGGAAGGTAATGGAGTAGTTTATGCTTATGAGCTCTCAGTCTCAGGAAGACCAGGAGGAGCAGCTCCTGGAGAGCTCGACCCCCATGGAAGGCTGGGAAGACATGGACGGCTCTCCACCAGCATAGGCTGGAGAAAGCGAAGGTCGTTGCGGCCCTGTAGACTGGGAAGTGCTTGCTGAGGCAGCCTGGATGCGAGACTTATCCCAGGAGGAAACATTTGCTGAGTCCTCCTTGGGAGATGAGGGTGAGGTCAAGGACAGCCACGGCGAATGACTAGGACACCCCTAGGACAGCCCTGGCGAATGACTATGTATTATGGGGAATTGCCTTCTATCCTTAATTTAATGGACCACTTGACTGTTTGCTTGGGAACATACCACCATGTAGTGGAACTGGCGGATACTTGCTTTTGTGTCTTGACCGATCACCATTGAGAATATATAAGCACCTTGATGTGAGCCACTGTTGTTCCAGCATGGTACCCTGAGAGGCCCAGAGAGAGTGGCAGTGCCCTGAGAGACCTGCCTGAGTCCAGGAAGTCGGGCTGTGCCCAGAGAGAGTGACAGTGCCCTCAGAGGCCCTGGCTGTGCCCAGGGAGACTGGTGTTACCCTAAGAAGCCCAGGAAGTCTGGCTGTGCCCAGAAGTAGTGGTGATGCCCTGAGAAACCCTGGCTGTGCTCAGAGAGGCTGGCTGTGTCCAGGATATTGCGTTCACCTCAGGATCCTTGCACAGGACCCCTCGCGGAAGACACTTGTCATGTAGATTGCAAGGTGAGACAATGTAGGGGTGGAGTGTGGGGACAGAGCCAGGAGTGCAGTTTCCAGGCTCTCAGCCTCACATAGAAAGGTGCTGGCTCAGGTAGTAAATGGCCATCAACTGTGATTGGATGGCCATCAGCTGTAACCAGTGAGCCATTGGCCACCGATATAACTGCCTCGGCTATGGAGGGAAGCCGAGGAGAGTGGAGGAGAGTGGGTCAGTTGGCAGCAAAGTGGACAGCAGGTCACACGTTGTGTGAACCCAGCCTCCAGTGAGACCTTAGTGGTATGACTTCCCTACCTATGGCTCCGTGGGTTCCTTTTTGGCCTCACCATGTCCTGCGTTGTTGTGTGGGGAGTGGGACCAGAGACACCGCAGTCAGCCCTGCATGACACACAGTGTTTGTTTCCCTAAAGACCTATCACTCCTGAAGTATCTGTAGTTGTAGAATTAAACTCTAAGTCTTTTTAAATGAATTTCAGTGAATGGTATTATTTTAAACAAGAAGACTTCTGAGCCCCTGAAAACAATGTTATGTGTAGGGTCACTCTCATTGATTTAGTTTTGAGGGCTGGCATTTTTAAGGTTTGGACAGAATGGAAAATTAAGTCATACTTGTAGCTTCTTAACCTTAAAAGGAAGTCCTGGAATGTTATAAGCACTGCCTTACAGGGCTATCAGCTGTGGGACATTGTATGTCTCTATACTGTTATAATTTATTTTTTGTCCTCTCTCTCTCGCACAGAAATGAAATGGATGAACTAATCATATTGTAATTTGCCACAATTAAAGAACTTTTCCTGCTTCATCTTAATGTCAAAGGTGTTTCATTTAGGAACAGTTTAAATGAGCCCTATTTCAAAATGAACTGTGGCATAATATCATTAGTTCCCAACCAGTCACTTTGTGAAGTAACAGAACTCTGCACAATCTTTTTCCTTTCTAAAACCTTGGAAGAAAGTATTTGAGCTGTAGACAATTGAGAATATTGATTTTATTGCCTTGCAAAAGAAATTTTAATTTAGTGTTTAACTGATTATAGTCCCCAACTATTTCTCTAAGGAGGATAAATCAAGCTTGTTGGGGAAGTTCCAAGTTATATTTGATCCAGTTCTATTACCTGAACTACTGTGTTTGACATTGTCAATCTGAGCACTCCTCCAGCTGTGATTAGAACTCAACTTTGATTTGGCTGGCAACTCACTCTTCTTACTTATCTCTCTCTCTCTCTCTCTCTCTCTCTCTCTCTCTCTCTCTCTCTCACACACACACACACACATTTAACTTGCAGATTCAATGAAGTTCTTTGAAATGATTCATATTTCATCCTAAGTAATTAGTGTGTGTTTCCAAGTAGCCAATCTTTCCTTTTTTGTTTGTTAATGTTTACCAGAAACCTCTTGGAGTAATGACTCACTGTAATAATTTGTCACTCACCTGCCTCCAGTATCAGCGATGAGCTTATACTTGAGACTTTACCTTTCTCTGTATCTTTAAAACAAATTCTGTTCTCTCAGTGGTGAATATGATTCTGTAGCTGATCTACGGGGAAACACAAATCACTCTCCACTTATTAGCAAAGATAGATGTGTGCTACCCTGCTCTGTTTTTCTGCAATAATTGTTCTTTAATCTAAAGACCAAAAAACCTTAAACATGTCCCATTTTGGTTAGTTCAAAGATGCTTATTAGTACTTACTTTACAAGTCATATTGAAGGATAATAAATAACTATTCTTTTAAAGAACTAGTTCTCCTTTTTAAATAACTAGCTCACTTCAAGTACTTATCTACTTTCATGCCTGGTAAATTAAAATAAAATCTACTTTCTTTGCTCAGTAACAGAGTCAAGGTGCTATGAGACTTTGCTGAATTTGAATTCTGCATATTACTGAACTCTGAGCTCTTTTGGATAATGTTAAAGAGAGTCTTCTTCAAATGACTTCAGTAAAAGTCTCACAGTAATGAAGAGGACAGAGGAATATTTTGGTAGTTACATTATGTAGGTGATGAACTCTACCCAACGAGGCTTCAGAATCTTGGGGCCGAAGGGAACCATGAAGGGAATTATCTTCACTCCTCTCTTATTCTAGGCAAGAAAGAATATCCTCCTCTCTGATGTGATAAGGCAACTAACAGTCTGAGTACTTAAATGCTTTAACCAAGGTCACTAGAAGGCATCTGCAGTCCATGATCTCCCCCACCCCCATAACTGTTATCTTCACCGGTGTATCCAAAGTACCTAAAATAATGTTTGATACTAGAAGGTTCTGAAGGGTCTGTGAATGGATCAAGGAGCAGAGCCAAGGGGAAAAGGGACTTTAAAATGGCAGTTGTCTTCCTCGTAAGGAAACATTATTTCACCTTTTTTTTTTTTAATTTTTATTTTGCAAGTCAGCATAGTAGAATGGTCAAGCCGTAAATTCTGGAGCTAGATTTCCTGTGTTCAAATTCCAGCTGTGTGATCTTCAGCAAGTTACTTCACTATGCCTCAGTTTTCCTGCAGCATAGATAATAGAACATACCTCATAAGACTGCTGTGAGATTGAATGAGTTATAGTGTAAAGAATTTAAAATAATACCTGGCATAAATAAATACCTAGCATAAAATAATGCCTAGCAATACCTATGGTTAGCATTCAATATTTATTACATTAGGAATGGGCAGTCAGAGGCACACTGTATAACTCACAGGATTGCCCCCATGGAGGCAATTCTGGCATCTTCAAGGGCCTCTTAAGGTAGAATCATAGGGTTTTAAGGCGGGCCTCTGAAGACGTGCAACTTTGCATCAGTCTTTTCTCATATTTCATATTAAATCTTAGATTTCTGCAACCACAGAAATTTAACAGAAGCTATGATGAAATTTTGAAACCAGTGTAAATACAGTCATATGGTAAACAAGTGAGCATTTGAAAATGAAGCAATGAGATGCTCAGGAAATGTGGGTTTTAGTGCTACCCAAACCTGCTGTTAATACTGGCTCAGCTGCTCTTAGCTGCTTTTTCTGGTGAAATATTCAAACTCTTGGAATCTTAGTTTCCTCATCTATAAATGGGATAAAAATATGTCTCATATCATATAAAAGATTATATAAGATAGTATAGACATTTAAAATGCCAGGTTTACCACAGGGAGATGATAAATGATTCATCTTGTTAATAATTATTATAGTAAGAAAAACATAGGGTCCAATGGATTGTCAAGAAAAACAATACCCATTACCATGCAAAGGTACCACTATTTCATTTACTTGCTTCATCAGAAAGTAAAAAGATGGACAGGTTTCTAGATAACAAATACTGTGAAAGTAGTTTGTCTCTGGAGCAATACCTTTGTTCTTGGAACTTTCAGTCCCTTATCCATGAACTGCTTGTTAAAATGATTCCCTGACTCCAGAGACATCTCTGATTCCAAAGCCTCACTCTAACCAGGTTGCTTTTAGAAGGTTTTCAGTGCTTTAAGAAAAATGAAGGAACGAAGGAAGGGAGGGAGAAATCGAGGGAGAGAGGGGAGAAAAAGAAAGACAAGAAAAGAAAACAGAGCATGGAGATAACTAGACATAATGGATATCGGGGCCAATTTTGTCACCCTCATTGAACTTAATTTTCCTCTCTTTTGGGGCTTGTCGATTATGAAGCTTTTTATCTGACTTTAGTGAGGACAATATGGTTTCCGTCATCAATTCATATTATCTGATAAGATGATGCACAAGTTAGGACTGGCCATGTTAGCCTATAATAACCAACACCACCAGAATCTCAGGACTTACATCAACAACAACAAAAGCTTATTTCTTGTTCATGTGGTAGTTCCACCTTTGATGGGATAGGAACTTTGCCACCTCATCCTGACTCAGGGATATAGGCCAACAGAGCCTCCACCGTTTGAAACATGCCAGTTGTCATGAGATGGAAAAGGAAAATAGCAAATTGTGATTGTGCTCTTAAGGTGGTCTCTTTGACCAAAGGAACCCAGCCCTGGCATTTTTCACTTTGAGGCTTAAGCAGACCAGAAGCCAAATATCCTATGACAGTCATTATTGTGATCCCCACATGTTCTGCTCCCCTCCTCTGCACACATGGTGGAATTGTATGTCTCTGTCCACCTGTCTGGCCATGATTATTTAATTTGCTTTGGCTGATGAAGCATGAGTGAGGATAATATGTCACTTCTGTGTGGAAGCTTCAAGATCTAGCGTGCAGTTTGTAACATTTTTTCCTCTTGTCGGGGTAACCCAGATGCTCATGGCTCTCTCAATCTGGGTCTTCTAGTGAAGTCAAAATGGAGCAGAGCTCCCCCCAACATAAGGTGGACACAGAGTATGAGCAAGAAATAATACATTTGTGTAATGTCATTGAAGTTTGAAAGTTGTTTGTTACTATAACATATCTTTGCCTATTCTGATTTAGAGGGGGAACGTATTAGAATAAATTTCCCAAAGTTAAAATATAGTTTTCTTCTGATTATGCAGATTTATATATCCTCAAAGTTAAAGAGCTCAAGGCATATTTTTTTACTATCCATCATAGGGAGAAAAAAATTACCTAGGCACCTCAGATTGGTTCATTTGACCAGTAGTTGTAATACTAGTGTTAGTGAGTAGTCATATTTAAGAGTAAGGAGCAAGGAGGCTATATTAATTAAGGCTTCAGGGTAGGATTAGGGTGTCAACTTCTTTTCTACTAAAAATGAAACATCATTTAGTGAACCATCATAAATATATCTGGCCTAATGACAGTGATATTGGAGCCATATATGTTTTTAATATGCTGGATTTTCCTTTTCTTTTTATTTGACTTAAATGAGTTCACTGTGTACTTAGATATTTAATAGGGAAGATTCTTAATTTCTTTGTTCTATAGAAATCAATGAAAAAGGAGGGTACCATTGGCGGATGGGGATAACAATAGATTTGTAATCTAAGCAGAAGATTTGTGGACCTCAAAAATTGCTACACTCTCTGCTAGTCCCGAAAATGAGACACAGCATTATGAACTCAGGTACAGATCCTAATACGATTCATTAAGTGGCCTTGGGCAAGGCACTTAAATCACTTTGGATCTCAGTTTCCTCATCTTTAAAATGAGGATAATAATACTGGCATAAGTCATAGGGATGTTGTGTGGATAAACTAATTAATGATTGTAAAATGCTTTGAAAGTGCAAAGCGTTGTATAATTGTCAGGTGCCATTATTAAGAAGTATTATTAGTGTGTTGTGTTTAATTTTTATTAGGGCTTCTCTCTGCTTTGAAGTCAGAATCCACGTGGATTGTAGGGTAGGGATAAGTTTACAGATGTGCTGCTCTAGTATTTTTTTGACTAGAGAAAATATTTGGTAGCTAGGGTAATTATCATTATGAAGAGTATCTCTTCAAGATAAAAAGATAGCAAGTGATCTTCCTTTTAAAAAATGGAAATTGCTCTAACTTTAAAAGTATCAATCAATTCTTTAGAACCTCATACAGCCCTATGTTTCAATAAAGTCTAACAACATGCAAAATTTGAAACTTCAGGCATTTTTTGCTTTAGCATAACAGAGGAAATGTTCTTGCTCAGATAACTTGAAATCAGCTGAAACAGCTTTTTCCAATTTTCCCACAGTGTTTGTTTCAAGGATGAAAACAAGAGACGTATTCTCTCTGGGAGAGAAATTCTGATCGGTGGCTGTGTTTTGCATTTGTAAAAAGTTTAAACTCCAACCCAAATTAATTTCATTTGCTTTATAGTCTCCTTTTGGGAAATGTGTTTGTAGGTGCATAAACAAGCTATGAAGGTCAACTATACACCGTGTTAATATATGACTATATGTTTCAGGTAAATAACACTGGCTTTGAGGCAAAAAATTTCATGGTCAGGTCTTCAGAAGATTTCTCATTGGATGTGCATGTTTTTTAAAAAATAATTTCATATTTGCTTCAGTTTCCATATATAAATATGTGTGTGTGTAAAGTAATTCCTGCTTACCTAACAGCTCTGGAAAGGGTCATAGAAGGTAAAATCTTTGAAAAATGATTTATAAATAAAATAAGCTATTTAAATTATATGATATTATTTAACATTTTATTTTATTTTTTAAATTGAAGTTTATTGGGGTGACAATTGTTGGTAAAGTTATATAGATTTCAGGTGTACAATTCTGTAATACATTACCTATAGCTCACATTGTGTGTTCACCACCAGAGTCAGTTCTCTTTCCATCACCATATATTAGAACTTGTGTGGGGACAGAGTCCCAGAGAGCAGTTTCCCGGCTCTCGGTCTCACGTGGAAAGGTGCTGGCTCGGTTATTAGATGGCCATCAGCTGTAATCAGATAGCCATCCGCTGTGTCTGGGTGGTCATCAGCGGTTACCTATTAGCCACTAATATAACTGCCATGGCTACGCTGGCAAGGGGGTTGGTTGGTTGGCAGAGAAGCGGATGGCAGATTGCAGATCATGTGGCTCTTGCTGCCTTTGTCTCCACTCCAGCTGCCAGTGAGAATATAGTGGTATGACTCCCTTATTTATGGCTCCATTGGTGTTCCTTTTTGGCCTCACCATATCCTGAATTCTTGTGCGGGGAGCGGGAGCAGAGTCCCCGCATGACACCCTGTTTACCCTCTTTAAAAGACCCCTCTCCCCTTACCCTCTGGTAAGCCCTATGTCTCTATGTCTGAGTTTTTGTTTTTCATTTGTTTGTCTTGTTCTTTTGTTGTTTTCAGTTTTATATACCACATATCAGTGAAATCATATGGTTCTCTACTTTTTCTGTCTGATTTATTTCGCTTAGCATTATACTCTCAAGATCCATCCGTGGTGTCACAAATGGTACTATTTCATCTTTTCTTACCACCGAATAGCATTCCATTATTTAACATTTTAAATAATCTTACATTTAATTTGTTTTTGAGTTAACAAGCCTCTAAATATATTTTCATGGATCATAAAAACTCAGATAAGTTTCCTGAAACTTTCTAAACTTTAGCCTTAAATCCTGTACATAGTATGATGAGAAAGAAGTCAATATGCACTTTATGAGAAGTTGTCCATCAAGTAGCTCAAACAGGTGTCAGAGATTTGAGTGGGAAGCTTTGGCCATTGGTCTTGCTTTGCTACTATTGCATATCCTTTTTTTTGTTTGTTTTTTGTATTTTGTGTACAGACCTGTATAGCATTACATTTTAAAACCACGAGGAACTGTGAATACAGGAGAAGCTTCTGTAGTATGAAAAAGAAGAACAGTCTTACCACGGAAATCTAAAGTTTAAGTCCAAGTCACAGAAAGAGTTTTTAGAATTTGATCTTATTTTTCTACCATAGGGGATAAACACTCCGAAACTTCTGAGACTAGAAGTTTTCAGAGCCTACCTTCCAGGATCAGAGGACTCAAATACTTAGGCTACTTTAGGCACCATTAATTTCTCCCAAATGTTCTACTTCTTATGATGACCTAAATCTTTCAGGAAGAACAAATCCTACAATCTATTTACTATCCTAAGAGTGTTGACCTCATGAAATGACAGCCAATATACCAGAGCTGTTTATCCCTTCACACATGCCAGAGAAGGGGGTAATGGCGGAGCTTTTAAGGTTTGTCCCATTATTTTTAGGCCCATTGGCATGCTGCCTAGAAGTCAGTACTCTGGTTGTCATTCCACCTTTCAGAACTGAAACAGCAAAGGGAATGTTTGCTGTCTGCTAAGGACTCACAGCTAAGCCCCTCTACTGGACTGGACTTCTGTTGAAGGGAACTGCCCTTCCTTGGTCATACCTGCCTTCCTTAGACTACCTTATATCCAGTGACCATTAATATAGACAATACAAAGCCACAGCTCCTTTCCTTGATGGGGAATAACTATGAAGGACTATTCCAATGCCAGTTTCCTGAAGCCTCTGTTACAACTGAATTGCAATTCCATTTCTTTTTTCAACCATTCTCCAGGTTATCAGACCAATATCTAGGATTAATTTCCAACACAGCATGTTCAAGGAAGAGCTATGTCTGCTGTAGGAGGAAGCCTAAAGAGTTGCAGACCTTTACTAATATGTACTGACAGGAACTAGGAGAGTTATATGGGACTGGCCAGAGAAAGCTGGATCAAAGTGGCTGGAACACAAAGTTGAATAGGGAATGTTTATTAACATAGGAGGACTCTCCTATGATAAGTAATTTAGTATCTTAGCAATGACTGGAAGTTGGTGTTAACATATGACTAGGATGGCTCTTGGATGCTTGGGAAAATTATGGCCTATAGAATGAAAAATGGAAATGTCAGGATTGCTGTGGTATACAGTAGATGAAAGAATCAAAAAACTCAGAGAAGTTGGCTTGATAGATTACATAGCTATTAGGCTGGAAACCCAACTAGATGACCATATTCTGCAGGAAGACCTAAAAGATGATCTATTTACCAAAGTGATGAGAAAATCACTAGTGAAAGGAATACTGTTTTCTCTGAGAAGCCCAGGGGTAACTATTTTCTGTTACACAAGGCTGATTGAAAAGATGCTGTTACAGAAGTGGCCCCTGATAGCAAAGTGGACGATGATGGACACCTGTCTGACCCCTACAAAAACCAGATAAATCCTGGAGAGTGACAGAGTACAACCACAAACTCAACCAAGTTTCAAGTACATGGTTTGCAGCAATTGATCTGGCAAATGCATTCTTTCACATGCTTATCAGGGAAGAGGAACAGAAGCACTTTGCACTGAGCAGTAAAAAATTTGTCTTGCCCCAGGGCTATGCTCTCTGTCTTGATCAGATTTTCATTTTGGAGTTATTACTCTAGTCCAGTGGAAGTATAGAGAATAGAATAAAGAGGAGACCAGTTAGGAGATCCTTGCAGAAATATAGCTAAGAAATGCTGGCTTAAACTACTTTAGTGATATAGGGGATGGAGAAAATTTTAAAAAATGAATCCTGGGATAGAAAGGAAGTTGAATTAGTCAAAGTGGATGATGGATTGATATGGGAATAATAGAGAGGTTAAAGTTGTCCCTAGGTATCTCTCTGGTTTGGGCAAGTACCACTTACCAAATAAGTGGTGATGGTGGGTGTAATGGTGGTACATGTGAGTATGTTCGTATGTATTGGGGAGAATGTAGAAAGGATGAGGTATGATGACTTTTATTTTGATATTTCTTTTGAGAAACTTTGAGATATCTATCCAAAAGCAATTGGATGTGTGGATAGGGAGATCTGAGCTTAAGAGACCACAATGTATCAACAGTAGTAGACATGGGATGATATCATCCTAGGGTGAGAAGAAAATGGGAGCTGGCATTGGTTTTAGCAAAAGTAGTGGCAGGAGCTATCTGTGTTCATCATCCACTCTGTAGGAATTTTGAGTCGCAGGACTGTATTTCTCCTGTGGTCTCTTATCCTCTTATCCTCTTATACTTCTAATGGTAAATTTCTTTGGAACTTTAGCCAAGTTTGCTATCTTCCCATTTAGTTGTATAGACTAGAATTAGGCACATTATATTTATGTTATCGTATTTAATATCATCAGAATTAAGAAGCCTTCCTATATAGCATATGCTCTACTGCCCCAGGAAGATATGAGTGCTATTTGTGCCTTCTCTAAAGTAAGTACCCCAAAGGCAGTTCCTGCATGTCGTAGGAGAGTTGTGTTTTAAAAAATCGATGCAGTCCTTGGACAAAGCAACATGATAGGACATGTTTTTAGGATGTCATTGTTTCTGTATGTCCTATCATTTGAGTACAAAATGCATTTAATAATTTTCACCCCTTGAATAATGTTTCTCTACCTCTCCATCTAATGAACTGGATTTTAAACAACAATTGAAAAATCCCTCAACTGTAATCCAAAATACAATATACAGTCTTTTGATTTGTGAGAATTAACTGTTGTACTTGAAAACAAAACTTTGTTTAAAACTTAAAAGCAGATGACACAAAATTATCTTTAATAATGAGACAATTTTCATGCATTGCAATTTTTGTTTATGAATTATCTGCAGAGATGTTAAGTGATTTTTTAAATTGTTTTTACCTGATATGCATATAGAATTTATGTGTAGAGTATTTCAGTTGCATGTAATGATTGTGCATCTGTAGGAAAGGTGGCTTTTCTAAATCTTGAGTGTCTGATTTCAGCTCTTCTCCCCGACTCCTTATCTCCAAGTCTTCAGAACGGGTAATGAATGCAAGGATGCTGGGAAGAGTCACATCACAAGTCACTCAAGAATTAGAAAAGCCACAAACCCTTTTAAGAAGCAATCTGCATATATAATTTATGTTCTTTAGAAGGCCTACATCATTGCTAAGAGTTACATGGATTTTTAGAAAACAATTGTTAATTTTAATTCTCTTCAATTTGATCCCTGAGCCTCTGGGGCCTACTTCTTAAAACCACAAACAAGTTTAGCTAGTCAAAATTTTCTTACTGTACAGTGCAACAACTTTAAGGAAAATAAAACAAAATGAAAACAACAACAAAACCACACTTCTTTTTACTTTCCTTACAGCCTAAGGTTTAGAAATTGTAGATCCTCTTGGGCTCTTTTGATCTCAGCCACCTGTGAAGAATTTCTCCTTTTTTTTTTAAAAAAAAATCTCCATTCGTAACCAAATCCTCCAATTGCATTTTGCAGCACACCAAATATCTCATGTTGTTTTAAAAGCTTACGCTGTTAAAAGACAGAATAATCGGAGTTTTGGATTTATCCGGGTAGATGCCTAGGAGTGGAATTACTGGATCATAGGGTAGTTCCATTTTCAGATTCCTGAGATACCTCCATACTGTTTTCCATAGTGGCTGCACTAATCTGCAATCCTATGTTTATTGCAGCACTTTACACAATAGCCAAGATATGGAAACAACCGAAATGCACATCGGTAGATGACTGGATTAAGAAACTGTGGTACATTTATACAATGGAGTATTACGCAGCCATAAAGAAGAAAGAAATCTTATCATTTGCAACAGCATGGATGGATCTAGAGAACATTATGTTAAGTGAAATAAGTCAGAAAGAGAAAGACAAGTACTATATGATCTCACTTATATGAGGAATCTAAAGAAAAGAGTAAGTGAATGAACTAATCAGAAACAGTTTTGGGGACAAAAAGGAAAAAAATCGAGAGTTGTTAGATGGGCGGGGGGGGGATAAGGGGAAAGGTGAAGGGATTAGGAAGCAGCTGGTAACCACAAGATGGCCTCAGGGTTTTTGAAAATTAATTTGGGGAACGTAATCATTTATGTTGTAAAGATTTTGTAGGGTATCCGATGGACATGCGCCCTATTTGGGAGACCACCTCAGGGATACTGTGGATGCCTGATCATGGCATTGTACACCAGAAGCTAAACAATAATGAATGCCAACTATAATTTTATATATATAATGTGATGGCTCAGTGCGAGGTCGGAGGGGTAGTGGATGGGGGGAGGGAGGTTCACAGTGTGAGAGATATAAATGATGAACGTCTAAGCATTACCTTGTCTTGTACACCTGAAACTAATAAATTAAAATTAAAAAATTAAATAAATAAATAAAAAGCAAGAATCACAATAATAAAAAATAAAAAAGACAGAATAACATGATGCTTAAGAGGGTTGGCCTTAGAGCCAAAGTGCTGAGACCTCAATCCTGGTCCTGCACATTTTAGCCATGAGACCTCCGTCAAGTTACTTTACCTTCCCCTGCCTCCATTTTCTTATCTATCAAAGTGGGGATAATAGTAATGCCAACTCATAGGATTGTCATGAATCTTAAAAGGTTAATAAATTTTTAGAGAACTTGACACAATCAGAACCGGTAAGACGAGCTCATGCTCTGACTGCTTTTTATATGGTCTCTTTGAGATAGAAAAATGAGGATAAACAGTGTTTTAGAGTCGAACATTATACATGTAAGATTGAAATAAAAAGATGGACTGCCGTTCTTTAGGATGAAAAAAGAAAAAGAAAATGGTTGGCTAGAAGTAGAAAGGGAGAACACCAGACTCTGTAGCTAATTTACAGCATGTCTTTGTAGTGTGACTCTGCCCAGTATCTGTGCATTCGTTATCCTTTCTGAAGACCTGGAGAGAGGGAGTCAGAAGAAGAATTAAAATCAGTCACTCTTTAGCCTGCCTCAGCCTGGCCCTAGTTTACTTTTTCAGCTTTATTTCACATGTCTTTTTACCTGATCCTTGGGTTCTAGGTAAACTGCTCTGTTCACATATTTCTGAATGTTCCATTTATTTTCCCATCTTTAAGTCTTTGCATCTTCTTTCTCCTTCCTGAAACGCTTTTTCCACTTTGCCTTTTTGTTTCCTCACCTTTCAAGACGTTTCTGAAATATGGCCTGAAGTACGGCTTTTTCCTTTCACCCTCATAAGTAACATCTGTAGTGTTACTTGAGTGGCACTTATCAATGAACAAGTCATCCTTTTAGAAAATGGGCACTTAATGAATGGGATCATGCCTTGTCTATTGTTATAGTTCTTTATGGAGTTTTGCACAGAGTAGGCATTTAATAAATATTTATCAAATGCACTTTTAAAGGCCACAACTTGAAATAAATTTTGCCATTTGCACATTGACTTGTATATTCCTCTTTTGTTCCATGTGTACATCTGATCACATATTGTTCATGAACCTGGTGACTATTTTTTTAAAATTTAAATCAACGCACTTTTATTATTGACGTTTTTTTCTTGAAAAATAAATTCATTATATTTTAACCTCATATATCTATGTTAAATGGAGAGAGAGAGACAGAGAGAGAGAGACAGAGAGAGAGAGAGAGAGAGAGAGAGAGAGAGAGAGAGAGAGAGAATGAGAATGAAAGAGAGGCACATACATCCTGAGAGGAAATACGGAACTTAAAGCTTCTCCTCAACTGTGGCAAATATTATGTCTTCTCATATTCTGTTGGTTTAGAGCATGCCTTGTGACTTTTTCATGCCTAACATTTGGCCACAATTTTGTCTCTCTTTTTGTTATGTCCCCTCCCAGCTGGGAGTGTTTTCTTATATGGTCCCACCCGCAGAATTGTTCAGAGAACTGTGCAACCAGGACTTCATGAGAGGGTTTTATATAACATGCCTATAAGGTTACAAATATTGTGGGGCCTGGGGTGATAGCAGATTCTATAGGAGAGGACTCTAGTTTTGTTGCCAGAGGCTCATGGGGGTGGATGTCCAAGAAAAGACTGAATCCGGAGCAGCAGTGACCAGATTCTTGCATAAGAAAGAATTCTGCACAAGAAAGAATTCAAGAGCGAGACAGATGCAGGAAAGCACAGGGAGTTTATTGAAACAAAACTACAGTCTTGAGAGGGAAGGCTGGTAAACTCAGAGCTTGAGTCGCAGAGGAAGTCCAGATCAGGCGTATTTATCCCTTCCGGGGTGGGAATCCTGATGTTCCATTGATGTGATTCATTCATCTCCTTCCCCTGGGCGAGACCCTCTGTTGCCCACTTTTTCTTACTTATTTGGTTCCTCCAAACTGTCATGACGTCAGATACATGATGGGAGTCGTAGTAACTACAATGTAAATAACATTTGAATAACATTAAATTAGCTAAAGTTCTGGTCATAGAGATTAGTCTAGCTGGATGAAACTGGTTCTTGTTTTTAACCAGCTGCAGGTGCCGCATACAGTCACTTACTACTTTTGTCAATTTCCTAAACTACTTATCCTGCGTTGTTTTTTAATATGGAAGGCCCTTTGTGTGTGTGTGTGTGTGTGTATACACGCGCGCGCTCAAGATACTCAAAATAAGCATAGCATTGTCGTTGAAGTAAAATCCTTAGACCTATATTCTCTCTGTAGTCTGAAATCATGTGTTTGCCCTGGACAGGAAAAGCTATGGGCTTGAGACCCAATTCTTGCAAGGAAGACAATAAAAAGGTTAGACCCTTGTTATCCCTCAAGATCAGTCTCCTTTACCTCCTTGTGGTCTGCAGAAAAACGTTTTGCTGTAGGCTTCCTCCCAGGCTGAATTCTGTAGTTAACATTTTGGTCAGCAATCCCTTTATGAATACTTATTGAGTGCAAAGTGCAATGAGGACAAAGAGTTGAACATGCATCTTCAAGGAGCTATGTCTTTACACTTGTCTGAAAAAAAAAACACTATAGAAAATCCTAAAGAAAATGTTTAAAAATGTGACTGTTTCACTTGTGCAGTCACTATTGAGTTGCTTGTGTTCAGGATCCTGGTGAGTACAGGCAAGCTGGCATTGTAGTGGTGTTACCCATTTTGTGCTTGTTGTTGTTACAAGTTATTGTTTCTAACTTGTAACAGGTTACCCTAGTGCTTTGATTTAACTTGTCATAGTCTAGGCTAAGGGCTGTTTCACTGAACCCACTAGCAAAGGTCCAACAGAGCTAGATTTGTACCTGGAAAAGTCACAAAAATGCTTCTTTTACAGCTTTCCAAGAAACAGAGGCAGTAGTCACCATGCTTATAGTAGCTAAAGCTTATTGATGTTGCATTTTCTGTGCTCAGAAAGAATGTCACCAAAATAGTGCCCAGAAATGAGACGGCCTCTTTTATAATACTAACATAAAATTGTTAATTGTGCTGACAATTCTTTTTAATTAATAGATCATAATAATAGTTTTCTGATTAATAGATTTATAATTGAAACAAACATAAGGCATTATTTCAATCTTTCAATCAGTCCTTTATTTTTATCAATAATTTATTCATGCATGTAACATCCTTATTATATTGTAGTCTTGATTTAGATTGAGGTCTTGAATGACAACTGTTACACATATAATAAATGTTAACCATTGGGTACATGCATCCTTTGAAAAATGAAGAAGCTGAAAAAAAGCCGAGTGTAAAATTAAATCTCATATAATATTGGGATAAAAAAATGTAAGGATGTGATGACAAATGGTAATAAATTCTGAGTTTTCCCCAATGATATGAGATGCATTTGACAGAATACAAAATTTTAAAAACAAGTTTATAAACTAAATATATCTAATGTTTAGTCAAAAAAATGGAATTTGATTTACTTATATCTTGCTTTACTGAATCTTTTAATTTTTAAATACCACACAATTTGTTTTCGTTTTTTTATGTCCCGATATATGGTTTATCCTTGAGAATGTTCCATGTACACTAGAAAAGAATGTACAGTCTGATGTTTTAGGATGAAGTGCTCTATATATGTCAATTAATTCCATTTCATCTAATGTGTTATTTTGGGCTGCTATTTCATTATTTATTTTCTGTTTGGATGATCTATCCATAGCTATCAATGATGTATTTAAGACCCCTAGTATAATTGTGTTTTGGTCAATTTCTCCCTTTAGTTTTGTTAGTAGTTGCTTGGTATATTTCAGCGTTCCCTGATTGGGGGCATAAATATTGATGACTGTTATGTCTTCTTGTTGTATAGTCCCTTTACCATTATGAAATGTCCATCTTTGTCACTTGTTATCTTTTTCACCCTGAAGTCTATTTCATCTGATATCATTATGGCTACACCTGATTTTCTCTGGGTACCATTTGCTTGGAGTGTCAATTCCACCCTTTCACTTTGAGTCTATGCTTGTCCTTGTAGCTGAGATGTGTCTCTTGGAGACAGCAAATGGTTGGGTTTAGTGTTTTGATCCAATCTGCTACTCTGTGCCTTTTTATTGGTGAGTTCAGTCCATTTACATTTAGGATGATTATTGATATATGAGGATTTCCTGTCATTCTATCTTTAGTTTTCCGGTAAAACTGTGTCTCCATTGTTTCTTTGCCTTTTTGCTGTTGTCTATTATTTCTGTGGTGGTATTCTATGATGTTTCCCTCTGTTTCTTCTTTTATTACAGTACATATTTTAGTTCTGGGTTTTTTTAGCGGTTACCCTTAAGTTTATGTAAAAGAAAGTTTGATATTTAGAGTATTCCATTTTCTTCAGCACGCTTACTTTCTCCATTCCCATATTTTGGTTCAGGCTTTTACTCTCCCCCTTTTTGTGTTTCGGTTGCCACAAATTGTCCCTGTTGATGGTGGTCGAATAGCCTCCTTTAGTATTTCTTGTAATGCAGATCGTGTATTAGAAAATTCCCTCAGCTTCTGTATGTCTGGAAAGGTCTTTATTCCTCCTTCATATCTAAAGGATATCTTTGCTGGATATATTATTCTTGACTCATAATTTCTCTCTTTCAATAGTTTGAATATTTGGTTCCCCTCCCTCCTGGCTTGTAGAGTTTCTGCTGAAAAATCTGATGATTATGTAATGGGCTTTCCTTTGTAGGTTACCGTCTTCTTTTCCTTGGCTGCCTTGAGGATTCTTTCTTTGTTGTTGATTTTAGACAGCTTCAATACAATGTGCCTTGGAGAAGGCCTGTTGGGATTGAGGTAATTAGGTGTTCTATTTGCTTCTTGGATTCCAAGATCCAGTTCTGTCCACAAGTTTGGGAAGTTCTCATCGACGATTTGTTTGAATATATTCTCTGTTCCCTTCTCTCTTTCTTCTCCTTCTGGTATGCCCATTATTCTTATATTGCTTTTTCTGATGGAGTCAGAAAGTTCTTGTAGAGTTCTTTCATTTCTTTTAAGTCTCAAGTCTCTTTCTTCTTCCATCCGTGTAATTTCCAAGTTTCTATCTTCGATGTCACTGATTCTTTCCTCCATCTGGTCAATTCTACTACCTAAGCTGGCTATTTCATTCTTAATTTCTTCTATTGAGTTCTTAATCTCCAGAAATTCTTTTTGGTTCTATTTTAAAATTTCAATCTCTTTCGTAAAATGCTCATGTTGTTCTTTGATTGTGTTTCTGAGTTCATTAAACTGCCTTTCTGTGTTTTCTTGAATCTCGTTGAGTTTTTTCAGAACTGCAATCTTGAATTCTCTGTCATTTAAGTATTTTCATATCTTTAAGTTTCTTTTCTGGAAACTTCACTTTCTTTCTGAGCTGTTTTGTTGCCTTGGTTATTCATGGCCATTA
Source organism: Rhinolophus hipposideros (assembly GCF_964194185.1). Lineage (NCBI taxonomy): Eukaryota > Metazoa > Chordata > Mammalia > Chiroptera > Rhinolophidae > Rhinolophus > Rhinolophus hipposideros. The sequence continues at coordinate 34,984,771 of NC_138068.1, forward strand.
CTGATTTATTATTTCTCTTCCTAGACATCTACAGGAGTGGCTTCTGCAACAGGTTGATAGGAAGAGGTCTTTCTTTTGTTTTCCAGTACTTGTTGGTAGAATGTTTTATTTTCTCTCCGACTGCAGCCTTTTTTTCTCTCTCATATGGTAGTGCTATGTTTTATCTGCACTATTCCAGCTTCTCACACAATGGGAGGGATTCCCTGGGAGACGGGCTTCTCCTCTGTTAATAGTCCACGTGGGTCACAGGGTGCAGTGTACGTGTGGGTATGCAGAGAGCTTTTGAAGTTCCAGAGCTCTTCCTGCACCAGATTCAGAGCCCGTATGTTTCAGCAGTTTTGTTTTCACTCGATTTGTTTTCAATGTTTATTTATTTTCACATTTACTTGCTGTAATTCTATTGCTTATTATAATACACAGAGCCTCTCATCTATAAGAATAAGAATTCTATTAAAATGTCATTTTAATGTGATAATGAATGGAAAAGGAGTTTAACTCCGTTTTATTTTTCATGATAGAATTTGTTTCAAAGTTCCTCTTAAGCCCGAAATATTTGGGAGTAATGTTGATATGGGGGATAGGTGCTTTTTTCCTCTGTCAATTCATCTGTAGAATTTAGATGAAATGAATCTCTAAGTAGATATCTATTTGTTCCCTTAACTGTTTGCAGAGGAGATAATTACTATTCCCTGAAACTCTATAGTTCTCCCCACTTCACCTTTAGTATTCCTCCACTTTCCAAACCACCCTCACATAAATAAAACCAGAAGATATTTGGAGCCATATTGTCTAAAGCTAAACAGACCTGTAGTAGATAGTTTGGAATTGAGGGAGTAGTAAAGTTGAAGTGGGGTGATGGATACAAAAGAGTACTTTTCTTCTATGCAGTTCCATTAATCTGGAATTAACAAAGAGTTAGAATATTTATTTGTCTTTCTCTCTCAACTTATACCACAACATCCCTTTCTGGGACTCTAGGGGAAACACCTGTGATGTTGAGATAAGGCAGGCAAACATTATCTTGGAAAGCCAAATGGGAGCCCTGTAGAGTGAGGAAATGATGCATAGTGATTTTGTTCTGTTCCATCACCAGGTTGACTAGATGCCCAGGCTTCACACTATTCATGGGGTCTGCACCTGTGTTGCAGATATTTCTTATGTTATATATTTTTGTGAGAAAAAAGAGGATAACAACCAAATGTTCTGGACTTTTTTCAGAGCGTTGTAGTTTATACCCATAGCATTTTTTGAGCACCTCCTAAGTATAAGGAACTGTGCCTTTGTGTCAGAGATTCAAAAATTAATAAAATATGATGCCCTCTCTATTTGGGGAAGATCAAAAGCAGATCAATGACTGGTAAGGTTAAGGAAATCCAAAAGAAGAAAAGTCATTCTGATGGAGTCATATGCTTAATCCCTGAATAGAGGAAGAGTAAAACACATTGAAGACTAGAATTATAGATACGAAAATCCCAATAGCCAAAATGTAGGATAATGCTAGTAGATTATAAAGAATAGAATCATTGAATTGAGATAGCTTTTCATGCTCTACAAACAAGATGTGATTTGTTAATGTAATACGCCTGTTGGAAAATGAAAAACTGGAGAGAACCAGAGGAGGAGAGATGATATGAGAGAGTATAAAGGGAGGAGAAGGAAGTTCTGAAAGGTTTTCATTGAATATTCCTGTAGCTGCTTTTCTGCACTGGTTTAAAGGATTAGCTTGCCTTGACTTAGGTATTTCTAAGAGTCAACTCTACTGGTATACCATGATTTATCTAGCTTTAAGAAGAAAAAAAGTTGCTCTCTGATAGATAGTATAGTCACTTAGTTAAAATGCTCTTCAGATACTTGTTAGTGTTCTAGTTGAGATGGGTAAGACTTGTACAAGTTGGCAATCATAACAGAGTCATTGATGTATTATCATTAAACTGCCTAATTAATAGTTACATTGAAAAGAAGACTGAGTAAAATGTTAAAGTGAACACTAGAGGGAAACAATCATATCTGAGGCTTGTAAGCTGTCACCTTGCTCAGCATCTCTATTTCTCCAACACCCTGAAGGCCTAATCATGCCTTCTTTGTAGTACATGTGTAGACTCTTTGTTCACTTAGATTTGCCACTTCCCTATTGTTCACACTACTGCAGCAATAATCTTTGTCATTTTTGAGTTGGTGTCCAGGTGGCTGCTGTCATATTACAACAATATTTAGATCTTCCGCAAACCTACTGAGGGGATGCGTGGTTTTCCAACAGTATGATTATTTTTTAAGTTTTGTCTCTTCACTGCAAGAAAAACTTGCTGTCGTCTCTGACATCTGGACAAGGAGAAACTGCGATCTCATTTCTCCCTCAGTATTTTATACCTTGGCAGCATCGTGAATAAGCAACATTTTTAGATGGTTGAATTCCAAAAAATGTTTCTTGTCAATCTCCTGTGAGGATTTTGGAAGTCAGAGAAAAACTTCTTTTCGGTTGTGATTGAAAAAATTAGTTTGCAAAGTCTAAATTATGATTTTTTTCTTTCTAAAATTCATTTCTTCCATAACCTAATCCTGGGAAGAAAAGGCAGCTCAATTCCTTGTTGTGTTTAGTTTGATATTGAGGGTATCCTCTGTCTCAGTGTTTCTCTATATGGATATTATCTACAGAGAGAATTCTATGATGGAATTTTTTCTAGTCATTTATTTATTCATTTATTTATTTATTTTTAAGATTATTAATACACTATAGCTAACATACAATATTATATTAGTTTCAGGTATATGCAATAGTTATTCAACATTTATATACCTAAAGAAATGATCATCATGGTAAGTCTAGCAACCATTTCACACCATACCACATTCACAATAGTATTGACTATTCTTTATGCTATACATTACATCAGTCATATAGCATAATGGTTAGACATTTATATAATTTAAGAAATGATCCCCCTAACTACTCTAGTGTACCTGGCACAATACATAGTTATTACCATGTTATTGATTATATTCCCTATGCTTTACATCCCCATGACTCTTTTGGAACTTCCAAATTGTAATTCTTAATCCCTTCACTTTTTTCACCCTGCCTCCAACCCCCTCCCATCTATCACCTGATAGATCTAGTACCCATCTGACACTATACATAGTTATTACAATATTATTGACTATATTCCTTATGCTATACCCTACATCCCCATGACTACTGTGTAACAACAAATTTGTACTTCTTAGTGCCTTCCCCTTTTTCACCCAGCCCCAAACCCCTCCCATCTGGCAACCAACAAAATGTTCTCAGTACCTATGAATTTGTTTCTGTTTTGTTTGTTTATTTTGTTCTTTAGATCCCACTGATAAGTGAAATCATATGAAATTTGTCTTTCTCTGTCTGACTTATGACACTCAGCGCTCTAGGTCCATCCATGTTGTTGCAGATGGCAAGATTTCATTCTTACTAATAGCCACATAATATTCCATTGCATATACAAGATATGACAAGTTTGCGAACTTGTTGCAATGATGTTGCTAATCATTTTTTATATCAGAGGGATTATTTATTATGAATTTGTACCAATTGGACAGTTAACTAAGTTTACTATTTGGGAGTGCTCAAAAGGCTGTGTGAAAAATTTAGATGACCTGAACTTTTCGCCAACAATTCATAGCTCTTGCATCAGGACAATGCACGAGTTCACATGGTACTGTTTGTGAGGGAGCTTTTAGCCAGTCAACAAATAAGTGTATTGGAACACCCTCTCTACTCACCTGATCTGCCACCCAGTGACTTCTTTCTTTACCTGAAGATAAAGGAAATATTGAAAGGAAGACATTTTGATGACATTCAAGACATCAAGTGTAATACGACTATAGCTCTGATGGCCATTCCAGAGAAAGTTCCAAAATTGCTTTGAAGGGTGGACTAGGCGCTGACATTGGTACCTAGCTTCCCAAGAGGAGTACTTTGAAAGTGATTATAGTGATATTCAGCAATGAGGTATGGTAGCGCTTTTTCTAGAATGAGGATGAACATGTGGATAAACACGTCAATTCAAAGTAACATTTTGGGTTTCTTTGGGTAAATCCCCAGAAATGGGATTACTGGATCCTTCTTTGTCTATTATTATAGCTTTTGTTTTAAAGTCTGTTTTGTCTGGTATAAGCATTGCTACCCCACACTTTTCTTTTTCCATTTTCATGAAATAACTTTTTCCATCCCTTTACTTTCAGTCTGTGTGAGTCTTTTGATCTGAAGTAAACCTCTTGTTGGCAGCATATGTATAGGTCTTGTTTTCTTATCCATTCAACAACTTTTGATTAGATCATTTAAACCATTTACATTTAGAGTGATTATTGATAGATATGTAGTTATTGCTATTTTATTATTCATATTTTTTATCTTTTTTTGTTTTTTCATTTTAAAGAAGTTTCTCTAAGATTTTTTAAAATACTTTCATGTTCCCTGTTTCCCTGTTTGGTGGAGATGAACTCCTTTTGCTTTTTCTTGTTTGGGGAGCTCTTTATCTGTCTTTCGATTCTAAATGATAGCTTTTCCGGGTACAGTAATCATGGTTGTAGGTCCTTGCTTTTCATCACTTTAAATACTTTGTGCCAGTCCCTTCTGGCCTGCTAAGTTTCTCTTGAGAAATCAGCTGACAGTCTTATTGGAGCTCCCTTGTAGGTAACTAACTGCTTCTCTCTTGCTGCTTTTAAGATTTCTTTCTTTGTCTTTAGCCTTCGACATTTTAATTATGATGTGTTTTAGGTGCAGGCCTCTTTGGGTTCATCTTGCTTGGGACTCTTGCTTGTGCTTCCTGGGCTTGAGTATCTATTTCCTTCACCAGGTTAGGGAATTTCCCATCATTATTTCTTTAAATGGGTTTTCAATTCCTTGCTCTCTCTTTTCCCCTTATGATACCCCTCTGAAGCAAATGTTGGTACACATCATATTGTCCCAGAGTCCCCATAAATTGTCCTCATTTTTTAGGATTCTTTTTTCTTCTTGTTGTTCTGATGGGATGTTTTCTGCTATCTTATTTTCTACATCACTGGTTTAATCCTCCGCTTCATCTAATCCACTGCTGATTCCATGTAATGTATTCTTCATTTCAGTTGTTGTATTTTATTTCTGACTTATTCTTTTTTATGGTTTCTATCTCTATTTTCATGTTCCCTATCTCTTTGTTGAATTTCTCCCTGAGGTAACTGAGCATGCTTACAATCAGTGTTTTGAACTCTGCTTCTTATAGATTGCTTGTCTCCATTTTGTTTAGTTCTTTTTCTGAATCTTTGTTCTGTTCTTTTATTTGGGACGTGTTTCTGTGTCTCCTCATATTGGTGGCCTCTCTGTGTTTATTTCTATATATTAGGCAGGGCTGCTATGTCTCCCAGTCTTTGTAGAGTAGCTTTATATGGTAGGTGTCCTGTGGGGCCCAGTGACACAGTTTCCCTGGTCACTAGATCCGGGTGCTCCAGGTTTGTCTCTTGTATGAGTTGTGTGTGTCCTCCTATTCTAGTTCAGCCTTGGTTGCTCTTTGCACATCAGTGGGAGAGTTTGAGCCTTAGGCTTTTTCGTTGTGAGAACTGGCTGTGACTACAGTGGAGAAGCTGTTGTGCAGGGGCTGACCCTTCACAACTCTACAGAGCAGAGTTTGCTTTATCAGGGCTCTGATGCCTGCCTGATATACCCCTGGGGTGTATCTTCTTTGAAAGAGGCTGGGTGATGCTCCAGCTCAGTTTGAAGTTGGCCACTGGACCTGCCATCTGCAGAGCCACCTAGGAGGGGACCTGCTGCAAGCCAGATTCAGCAGCAGGTGTGCCCTGCCCAGGGCCACCTGGCATGAACCACAAAGCAATCCACAGATGGTCACCTGCATTGTGCTTGTAGGTGCTTGAGAGCCCAAGCTGCCAACCAAGGCCGGTAGCCACTAGTACTGAGCTTAGGGCTGCTCAGCAAGAGGTATGAGGCATGCCAACACCAGATGCTGTTTATTTGGGTTTTGTGAACCTTTGAGAGACTTTAGAAAAGTCTGAAGTATGAGCCAAGGCAGGTGGTTTGTTCAAAAAAGCCACTGGAAGCAGCTTGGGTCTGCCCAAAAGTTGGGTAGGGCATGGTCTCAGAATCACCCAGACGTGGGGAATGAATGGAGTTAGCCAGGTTGATGGAGACTGAGATATGGCCTCCACCTACATCTGCATGCCAGGAAGGGGAGGGTTCAACAAAGAAACGATAGCTTCAGCCACCTCTTCCATCCGGGAGAAAGCTGCCTGTCCAGCCCTTGCTTTAAAACCAGACAATTCATTTCTTCCCTGTATGTCCCTGGTGACTTTCAAGCTGCTGCCGTAGCACTGGAGCTCAGAGTGAGTGAGTCCATCATTCAGTAAATCCATGCATGGGGTGCTTTAAGAGGACTGGCTGGGACTCCTGTTGCCCTCTGTCTCACTCAGCCACCGTCTCCACACCCAGAAATTATGGGGATCTCTCTCCCCAGCACTAAAACCCTGGGATGGTGAGGTATGTGTGGCACTGAGTCCCTTCATTCCTCCTCAGCAGAGATATCCCTCTCAATACTCAATGGTCACATGAGGGTGGAACCAGCTTGCTCCGCATCTCTGCCCCTTCCACCAGTTTTGAGGTTGCTTTTTCTGTATGTTTCCAGCTGTAGGGCTGTGTTTCAATAAGATATCAGGTCATGCTCAATGATGGTTGCTCTGTAGTTTAGTTGTAATTTTGATGTAGTTGTGAGAGAAGGTAAGTATAACGTTTACCTACTCTGCCATCTTCATCTGGTCCCTTTTTTCTAGTAGTTTAAATTATTATTGTTATATTTTAAATTAACTTCTACCTATCAAGAGTAAATGTCTAAATATCCAGTCAGTGATTATTTTAAAGATATCATGTTGTTTTTAAAATCCCATTATATTTCATAAGAGGTGTGATAAAAAATACAGTGAAAGTTTAAATTTAAAAAAAAAATATTATAGTAAATGATACATTGCCATTAATCCCCCTCAAAATACATCCCCTCACTTCAAACACACTTATTCTATTGTTCTTGCCACTTTCTGAGCAGTTCTGGAAGTCCTGTTTTGCGAGTGTCTTTAGTTGTGCTGTCCTTACTGCCTCGATGTCCTGAATCAATTCAAAACATTTACTTTTCATGGTCATTTTGACTTTGGGGAAGAGCCAGAAGTCACACAGTGCCAGATCTGGTGAATAAGGTGGCTGAGGACAGACCTTAATGTTTTTGTTTGACGGAAATTGCCGTACCAGAAGCAATGTGTGACATGGAACCTTTCTCGTACATTGAAAGGAAGTAGAAAAGGGAATATTGTCCCAGTCATTTAAACCTTTCTTTCCAACCTTCTCTATTTTCTTCTCAGTTCCTAAAGTTGTTAGGTGAAATGGTGGAAAAAAAATTGGGAAGTGAATTAGACATTTCAGAATTGGTTTCACTTACAACTAAGACAATGAAATTAAAGTCTTTTAAACATACCTGAAGTCTTTTTCTGCTGCTTCCTTCCCTACATCAAGCCATAACTTTCCGTGGTTCTCGTTGTGCATTCCAATTTAGGCCACTCTGTGGTTATACCTCTTCAGGATTATTTATAAAGAGGGAGTTCAGCATAATTGTTGAAAGCATGGTCCTAGAAGACCTGCTGGCCGCTAACCTGATTCTGCCAGGATTTGTGTGACTTTGAACAAGTTCCTTACCCTCTCATTTCTTCAGTTTCCTCATCTGTATAATGGGAATAATAAAAAATAGTATTCATGTCATCAGGATGTTGTATGAATTAAATGAGGGAATATATGTAAAGTACTTAGGTAAGCAGCACATAGTAGATATTACATGTGTGATAGATAAAGAAATATATACACACTTAATTTATTGCCAGCTTCATATTTTGGTAGAGGGTCACTGGGCATTTCATCTACCAGTGGCATTTATATTTTTAACATTGGCAACAACACATTTGCTAATTTGCTTCCAACTAAGTACTCTGGGTTTCCTGACTAATGTGGAGGAATTAATAAGTATAAGCTGTTTGCATTTTAGCAGAGTCTAATGTAACCTCATCCCTTTTTCTTCTTGTGAATAAAGTTAAAATTGTTTTTATTAGAGTTCATTTCTTAAAGGAGTTAGCACATCATTAAGATCCAATTATTTTCTCCTTGAACTTACTTAACTCACACGTTCCATGCCCAATTTTATGTAACTCAATCAATTCCTGTCTGTTCTACATTGTTTATTATTATTTATCTGTCTTAGAAGGTTGTAGTCGAGTTAGTTCCTGTGGCTAGGGAAATTCCTTTAATCAATAGTTTTTCAATGACCTATGGCCAGGCAGGACTGTTTTTTTCGTCACCTGCAATCAGGATACACTTACACAGCCCAGTGGGGATTTCTCCACAATTTCCCTGCCTCAGAAGCTGATTACAGAATAGATATCATTCAATAAAAAGTCTAAAGTCTTTAAAAAAAAAGTCTTGTCTAATTCTCTTCTGGTTCACAGCCCTTTAGTCAACAACAGCTGCACACCATCAAAATTAGGATTTACTGAGCTATCACTCAAATTCCTCTTTGATTCAAGTTCTTAAATTTGAGGATTGCTTCTGTATTAAGAATGATACATCAACGCTCTGAGTACTGCACAAGCATAGTTCAAGTCAGTCTAATGGGGGGCACCCTTTTTTATAATCTTAGAGTAAGCCATACTTTTTGTCACTGTCTCAAGTAAGTGGACCACCAACAGGATTGTAAATAGTTCTTCTCAGCGCCCCCTCCCTTTCCTTTCATTCCACATCCAGGCATTCAGAGGGGGTTTCTTAATATTTTTTTGGTGTGTGTGTATGCTGTTGACTTTGTTGAAATTACAGATATTTTTCTATTGCATTCCAGTTAATAAAGAGATCCCAGAATATCATTTACATCTATCACTACTCAAGAATTGTATAGCAACTTTTAGATCTACTGTCAGTTCTTATTATTTACTGTTTTAATATAAAAGCACATAAATTACTATTCATGAATTTATTTTCAAATTATGATAACTATATTTTTATTATATATAATTAGTAACCTAAATAATTATTTGCATTTTGTCTTATTCTTTTACAATGATCAGTTCCTCATCTGCGACATGGGAATAATAATACCTATATCATGGGATTTTTTTTAATGAGAATTAAAAGTAATACTGTATATGAAGTATTTAGCAGATAGCTAGTACATAACTGCTAAATAAATTATAGCTTCAATGCAATATAATCCTGGTTATTTTAAGTAACTGTGTTTTTGCCAGCCATTAAAATTGTGCTCTCGTGAGTCTAAGAAACAGAAGTTAATTGGGATTATATTAATAGTTTTGTATTTGTCGTACCTTGAAGGTGATGCTTCGTCATGAGACGAGGGCTTTCTTTTCATGGCTAAGAGCTCGATGCAGCTGCTCAACAACTGTTAGTAGCAGTAAAAGGATCTAAGTACTGTAGTCTGCTAGCTAGAAAGCTGTGATCAAGAAATGTGAATACAAATCTTCAAAAGCCCATTTCAAAGCTGTCTTGCTACTTTGTAGTCATTTAGTTGTCTTTTGTTGGTAGCTCATTAAAATAAAAATTTGAATCCAATCCTCATTGAGTTTTCTAAAATTGTTTTTATAATTTATAATTCCAGTGACATTTTATATATATAGATTGTTATATAATTTTTGTCCCACTGTCTCACCCCAGTGTAGATTAAATAATATGTCCTTATTATTGCAATTTTCCAAAATTCTCCAGATAAATGTCTTTAAGATTCAGGGTTCTGTTTTAAATTTGTCTATCAAATATGAAATGAATGAACTATAGCAATACAATATTTAAAATTAATGCTTATATGACAGAACGTTGAGGCTTTCCATACTCTGTATATATCATTATGCTATGTTCATCTCCTTGCCTGATTTTTGGCTGCACAGGTAGAATTGTATCACTCTTGTGTTCACATGACAAATACAATAGTAAGACCAGATACCATTTGTGTTTGTGTGAATATGAAGTGGGTAAACAAAATAAGCAACACACAAAAACACACAAACAAAAACAGAAGGGGAATGGGTAGAATCAAAGCCATAGTAGGGGACATGAGAAGAAAAAAAGGCCAAATTGATGATTAAAGCATTCTAAATTCTGGATGATGTTACATTTATGTATTGAGAGATATTTAAAAAGAGGCCAAAACATATTATTTTCAAATTATCATTTTAAATTATTATGCCGCCCAAACAGGATAATGATTATTTTAGACTTATTTTTTATCAGTGATAGCTTCATTTAAAAATAAAACCCTAGCCACTTTGGGGATGATGTCATAGAAATGGCAGCATGAAGTGAGCCTCTTGAAATCTCCCCTGGAATTCACAACAAATTGAACAACTATAATTTCACAAAGGATGCCCTGAGCAGTAGACAGGCAAGACTGAGAGACGCCCAACTGAAATCACCGAAAGGTGGGCATATTGGGTGAGTAGGAGAGGAGAGAAGCGGGAAGTGCGGATACCTGGGCTGCACAGATGCAAGACGCAGACCAGAGCTTGAAGCTCCGAGCTCCCTGCATTCCTGAGATACTGGAGCCATGGGAGAGGGAAGAATTCAGACTGCTATGGTCTGCTTATGGCCCATAGTCCCGCCTGAGGGATCAGCATATAACAGGCCTGAACCCAATACTCATGGCAGAGACCTCAGAGCAAAGACTGAGGGAAGAAGACTGAAAATGGTGGTTTAAGCCTTCATTATTAAGCAGAGAACTGAAGCCTTAGGTACAGAGCCTAGCCACCCCCTCCTTACCTTCCCAGAGATCGCCCCATACCCACCTGCCCAGGGCTAGAAGCTGAACAGTAGCAAAGTCAGATCAAATGAACAGTATTTGTAGTTCTGAGAACTGCGGCCCACAGCCATAGACTCACAGCTCAACTAGTTCCAGCAAAGGGCAGGGAGCCCTAGGTGCAAGACATGCCGTGCTGGTGATTTCCACTGTTGCCACGCAGCAGCTTACCCGTCTGTCTCCTTGTACCTGCCCCTAAAGAAAGGAGTCTGTGAGACGGATCCTTTCAGGGACTTTGCTTCACCTTTGTGCTTTCACCTTATGTCTCCCTGTTTGGCCCCAGAAAGATGGCTGGTCAGTCAATGACTGGTACGACTTTTCATGTGGACAACCTAAGAGGTGGAGCCACGTGGGGACCAACAGGAGAATCCACGGGGGTGATAGAGGTGGGCACAGCCCCCCACCTTCCCCCTGCTAAGGACAGCCTCTGCTTCTGTGGCTGCATTCCTTCCAACAACATGCAGGGGAATTGACTCAATGATGTACTCTCCATCTATTCATATGCATAAAGGTTTTGTCCCTTGGGGAAATACATACATTCTGACTTACGGTTCTGCTTCCTATAGGCAAGGGCGATTGGCTTGAATCAGTTTCCTATTATGATGTGTAGGATTCACAGATCTTGAGATTGACAAGCTTCATCTCCTTTACTTCCCCACTTAACTAATAAAAACTATGCGTAGTCCCGGTTCGGGGGCCCAGTCCTTGATGCTGGAGTCACTTGGCCCCACTTGCACTCTATTCATGGCTACTATCTTTTCTTAACCCTGCGCCGCTCACTCCCTACAACCCTCATCGCGAGGGACGTGACATTCCACCATTGCTCACAGCCACCCTCACAACCCACCACCCTCACCCCCCCAATCTGGGCAGATCCCTGCAGGGGTAAACACAGCCTCACAAACACACAGGCCCTGAATCTGGTGCAAGAAGATCCTCAGGACTTCAGAAGCTCTCCACATCCCCCAACAGAGATGGTGCCCTGAGACAGAGGCGACCTGCTCAGAGAGAAGCCCACCTTCTAAAGAATCCCCCCATTATGTGAGAAGCTGGAACAGTGAAGAGAAAATATAATACTACAGTGTGAGAGAGAATTAAAGGCTGCTGTTGGTAAGAAAATAAAGCATTCTACCAACATCTAGTGGAAAGCAAAGGAAAGACCTCTTTCAACCAACCTGTTACAGAAGCCACTCCTGTAGATGTCTAGGAAGAGAAATAATAATTCACTAATTGCCATGAATAACCAAGGTAACAAGGCAGCTCAGAAAGAAAATGAAGAGTCTCCAGAAAATGAACTTAAAGACATGGAAATATGTGACTTAAATGACAGAGAATTCAAGATTGCACTTCTGAAAAAACTCAACGAGAAGCAAGAAAGCACAAACAGGCAATTTAATGAACTCAGAAACACAATCAAAGAACAACATGAACATTTTACCAAAGAGATTGAAATTATAAAAAAGAACCAAATAGAATTTCTGGAGATTAAGAATTCAATAAAAGAAATGAAGAATGAAATAGCCATCTTAGGTAATAGAATTGACCAGATGGAGGAAAGAATCGGTGACATTGAAGATAGAAATCTGGAAATGACACAGATCAAAGAAGAGAGAGACTTGAGAATTAAAAGAAAGACAGAAATCTACAAGAAATTATTGACTCCATCAGAAAAGAAATATAAGAATAATGGGCATACCAGAATGAGAAGAAAGGGAGAAGAGTACAGAGAGTATATTCAAACAAATAGTCAACGAGAACTTCCCAAACTTGTGGAAAGAACTGGATCCTTGAATCTAAGAAGTAAATAGAACACTTAATTACCTCAACCCCAACAGGCCTTCTCCAAGCACATTATATTGAAGCTGTCAAAAATTAATGACAAGGAAAGAATCCTCAAGGCAGCCAGGGAAAAGAAGACAGTAACCTAAAAAGGAAAGCCCATTAGGTTATCATCAGATTTTTCAGCAGAAATTCTATAAGCCAGGAGGGAGTGGACTCAAATATTCAAACTATTGAAAGAGAGAAATTATGAGCCAAGAATAATATATCCAGCAAAGATATCTTTTAGATATGAAGGAGGAATAAAGATCTTTCCAGACATAGAGAAGCTGAGGGAATTTTCTAACACATGACCTGAACTGCAAGAAATACGGAAGGAGGCTATTCAACCAGCCTAAATAGGGATAATTTTTGTGACAACAAAAACATAAAAAGGGGAGAGTAAAGGCCTGAACCGGAATACAGGAATGGAGAAAGTAAGCATGCTGAAGAAAATGGAATACTATCAATATCAAACTTTCTTTTACATAAAGTTAAGGGTAACCGCTCAAAAAAAAATCCAGAACTGAAATATGTAACATAATAAAAGAAGAAACAGGGAGGAAAAAAATCATAGAATGCCAATGCACTGAAATAATAGACAGCGACAAAAAGGCAAAGAATCAATGGAGACACACTTACTAGAAAACCATAGATAGAATGATTCAAAATCCTCATATATCAATAATCACCATAAATGTAAATGGACTGAACTCACCAATAAAAAGACACAGAGTAGCAGATATGATCAAAAAACTAAACCCAACCATATGCTACCTCCAAGAGACACATCTCAGCTACAAGGACAAATATAGACTCAAAGTGACGGGGTGGAAATTGACACTCCAAGCAAATGATATCCAGAGAAAAGCAGATTTAGTCATACTGATATCAGATGAAACAGACTTCAGGGTGAAAAAGGTAACAAGAGACAAAGTGGACATTTCATAATGATAAAGGGGACTACACAACAAGAAGACATAACAGTCATCAATATTTATGCCCCCAATCAGAGAGCACCAAAATATACCAAGCAACTACTAACAGAACTAAAGGAGAAATTGACCAAAACACAATTATAGTATGGGACCTAAATACATCATTGAGAACCATGGATACATCATTCAAACAGAAAATAAATAAAGAGATATCAGCCCTAAATGACATATTAGATGAAATGGACATAATTGATATTTATAAAGCACTGCATCCTAGAACATCAGACTATGCGTTCTTTTCTAGTGTACATGGAACATTCTCAAGGACAGACCATATGTTGGGACCTAAAAGCAACCTCAGCAAATTTAAGAAGACTGAAATCATACGAAGCATATTCTCTGATCACAAGGCTTTGAAATTGTATATCAACTGCAGAAGGAAAACAGAAAAAAACGCAAATATGTGGAGATTAAATAACATACCTTTAAAGAACAACTAGGTCAAAGAAGATATAAGAGTAGAGATCAAAAGGTACATAGAAACAAATGACAATGAAAATACATCCTACCAAAACTTTTGGGATGCAGCAAAAAAAATTTAAGAGGGTAATTTATATCATTACAGATCTATCTCAAGAAACAAGAAAAATCCCAGATAAATAACCTCACATTATATCTTAAAGAGCAAGAAAAAGAAGAACAAATGAAACCTAAAGTCAACAGAGGGAAGGAAATAATAAAAATCAGATCAGAACTAAATGAAATACAGAACAAAAAGAGAATAGAAAAAAATTAATGCAACATAGAGCTGGTTCTTTAAAAAGATTAATAAAATTGACAAACCTTTGGCTAGACTAAGATAAAAAAAGAAAAGACACAAATAAACAAAATCAGAAATGAAAGAGGGGAAGTTACCACGGATGCCACAGAAATAGAAAGGATCATGCAAGAATAAAGGAATAGATGCCAACAAATTCAATAACCTACAATAAACGGAGAAGTTCTTAGAAACATATAGCTTTCCTAAGCTGAATCACTTTTCCTAAGGAAAATCTAAATAGACCGATCACCAGTAAGGAAATTGAATCACTCATTTGCAACCTTCCCGAAAGCAAAAGTCTGGGACCAAATGGCTTCAGTAGTGAATTCTAGCAAACATTCAAAGAGGATTTAATACCTGTCCTACTCAAACTCTTCCAAAAAATTGGTGAAGAGACAGTACTCCCTAACTCATTTTATGAGTTCAACATTACCCTGATACCAAAACCGGGTGAAAATAACACACAAAAAGGAAAATTACAAACCAATATCTCTGATGAATACAGATGCAAAAATGCTAAACAAAATTCTAGCAAATCGAATACAACTATGCATTAAAAAGATTATTCATTACGACCAAGTGGGGTTCATCCTAGGGGAATAAGGATGGGTCAACAAGCAAATTGATCAATGTGATACACCACATAAACAAATATAGGATAAAAAATATATGATTATATCAATACATGCATAAAAAGCATTTGACATGATACAACATCCATTTGTGATTAAAACACTTAATAAAATGGGCATAGAAGGAAAATACCTGAACATAATAAAGGCCGTATATGACAAACCCTCAGCTAATCTCATAATTAACGGTCAAAACCTGAAGCCCTTTGCTCTACGTTCAGGAACACGACGGGACTGTCCCCTATCACCTGTGCTTTTCAACACAGTATTGGAATTCCTAGCAGAGCAATTAGGCAAGAGAAAGAAATAAAAGGCATCCAAATTGGAAATGAAGAAGTTAAATTGTCACTTTTTGTATAGATGCTATATATAGAAAACCCTAAGACTCTACCAAAAAGCTATTAGCAACAATAAATGAATAGAGTAATGTTGCCCACCACAAAATCAACGTCTAAAAGCCCATTGCATTCCTATGTATTAACAATGAAATCTCAGTAAAAGAAATAAAAAACAGAAACAATTTCTTTTGCAATGGCCAAAAAAAAAAAAAAAAAAAAAGAGTAAAACACCTAGGAATACACTTAACCAAGGATGTAAAACACCTATATACTAAAAATTATACAACATTTTTAAAGAATTGAAGAAGACACAAAGAAATGGAAAGACATTCCGTGCTCATGGATTGGAAGAATCAACATAGTTAAAATGGTATATTACCCAAAGCAATATACAGATTTAATGCAATCCCGATCAAAATCCCAATGGCAGTTTTTAAAGAAATAGAAAAAAAATCCTCAGATTTGTATGGAACCACAAAAGACCCCAAATAGCCAAAGCAATCCTAAGAAAAAAGAACAAAGCTGGAGATATCACACTCCCTGACTTCAACTTGTACTACAGGGCAACAATAATCAAAACAGTATGGTACTGGCAGAAAAACAGACGCACAAACCAATGGAATAGAATAGAGAATCCAGAAATTAGCCCACATAAGTATATACAGTTAACTTTTGACAAAGAAGCCAAAAACATACAATGGAGAAAAAACAGCCTCTTCAATAAATGATGCTAGGAGAATTGGAAAGCCATGTGCAAAAGAATGAAACTAGACTGCTACTGTCACTGGGTACCAAAATTAACTCAAAATGGATCAAAGACCTCAACATGAGACCTGAAACAATAAACTGCATAGAAGAAAACATAGGTACTAAACCTATGGACCTTGGGTTCAAAGAGCATTTTATGTATTTGACTCCAAAGGCAAGGGAAGTAAAAGCTAAAACAAATGAATAGGATTATATCAAAGTAGAAAGCTTCTGCACAGCAAAAGAAACCATTGACAAAATAAAGAGGCAACCAACTGAATAGAAAGTTTTTGCAAACAGTTCATCTGATAAGGAGCTAATATCCAAAGTATATAAGGAAATCATACAACTCAACAACAAAAAAAGAAACAATCCAATTAAAAAATGGTTGGAGGTCCTGAAGAGACATTTTTCCAAAGGACATACAAGTGGCCAATAGACATATGAAAAAGTGCTCAACATCACTAATTACTAGAGAAATGCTAATAAAAACCACAATGAAATATCACCTCACACCGGTTAGAATGGCCATCATCAAGAAGAAAAATAGTAAGAAGGGTTGGAAAGGCTATGGAAAAAAAGAAACCCTCATACACTGTTTGTGGGACTGCAGATTGGTGCAGTCACTATGGAAGGCATACGGAGGTTATTTTTAAAAAAAATTAGAATTACCATATGCTCCAGCAATCCCTCTCCTGGGTATTCTACCCCAAAAATCTGAAAACATTTATTCATAAAGACACGTGTGCTCCAATGTTCATTGCAGCTTTATTTGTTATGTCCAAGTCATGGAAACAACCAATGTGTCCTTTGATAGATGAATAAAGAAGATGTGGTATATATACACAATGGAATACTATTTGGCGTAAGAAAAGATGAAACAGTACCATTTGAGACCAGATGGATGGATCTTGAGATTATAATGCTAAGCGAAATAGGTCAGACAGAAAAAGTAGAGAATCATATGATTTCACTGATATGTGGTATATAAAACTGAAAACAACAAAAGAACAAGACAAACAACTAAGGAAACAAAGAATGAAGACTCAGACAATAGTTCAGTGGTTACCAGAGGGTAAAGGGGATCCAATATATGGTGATGGAGAGAGAACTGACTCCAGGTGGTGAACACACAATGTGATTATAAATAATGTATTACAGAGTGGTACACCTGAAATCTATGTAACTTTACTAACAATTGACACCCCAATAAACTTTAATTTAAAAAAAAGAAAAGGAAAAAAAAATAAACAAAACTCAACTTTTTGAAATTATTTTACCCTTCAGTGATATTTTGTCAATTTAACAATTTCTATTATTCCAAGATTAAATATAACTGTAAAGCTCTTTGAAAAATAAACCATATTATCTAGGTGCTTCTTTTTTAATTTAATGAATATTAAATATATTAGCCATACCTATGAAATATAAATAAGATATGAATTTGATGTCTGTTGAATTTGTCATGGTAGCTGAAGGAATGAATAATATCTTCTAGTCAGTTTTTATATTTTCTGATACTTCTTTTTACCCCCCACAATTGCAACTGCAACTTTTTCTCCTCTATATCTAGTTTAAGGGAATAAAATGTGGAGAACTTAGAATTGACTTGTGAAGACTGAGGACAATATACGTAAAGTCATATAATGCCTCACTTTCTTCTAATTTCATTTTTTTGGCGTGTGTTCATTTTGTAATATTTAAAAAAAAATTATTTTACTAAAATACATCTATACTTGCTTTTGACACCCAATTGAAAGCATTATTTAGCTATGATGTTTCCACTTGTAAGATTTCTAGAGCATTGCCCATAATTGTTTTTTCAGGAGGGAAATTATGACAGTGAATTATATACTTTGTATGAGGGTGAAATATGGTTAGTATTGGTTATATTTGAAGGATCCTTTCAAAAGTACGGTGCTCAAGATGGTTTTAAATAGAACAAGCAAGAGACAGTAAAAACAGAGGGATCACATTCTCTCTATAATTTATTTTAATGCCATCACACAGGGAATTCAAAGCAGATAAAACTTCTCCATTTACAGAGACCAAATGTGCATAAATGGATTGTTATAATTCTGGATGAATCAATAATACATACTCTCTGGTATACTTATTAGAAATTGCTTGAAAAAATATATATTGTATACTAAGTAAATGTATGATCATAGGCTTATGATCATGCAATGTTAATTTCCCCTTGATGAATTACAATGCAATTTTCTAGGCTACTAATTTCACTAAAGAAGGTAATAACTGGAGCAAAAGTCTAATCAGCTGCCAATCAGGATTCCTTGAAGCACAGAGTGTCAACTATTGAAGCAATTTTTATAACTCATAAAAGCACTTATGTTATATGATATGTCATAAAATCTGTGATGAAAATATAACGTTGATGAAGCTACCTTATTTCTCAAGTGTTTTTCCCCAAACAAACAGCTTTCACATTTAACCAAATCATTCATTAATATTCAAGTCTATGAATATAGTACCATTATATTATCCATTACAGTGCCATTATATTATCCAACTAGCACAGGATAATTAGTTATATATAAATGTCAGTCACAGAACTCATTGGATTCATTATAAAAGTTACAAAGATACATTTTATTTTTATAGGGAAAGAAACTTGTCTTCTTAAAGAATGAATTTTTTGTTTTTATGTTGTAGAAATGAAGCTACACACTTCCCTTTCACCATTTGAATCATTTATGTTGTCATCAAGCCTTTATTCCTACATAATGGTATATAGTTTCATGAAACTAGAATGCAGTTACTCTCCTGTCATGCCTGAAAGTAATCTTTGAAGGTACTGTTTAATTACATTTCTTCACCATGTCATCATCCTTTCTGTTAATATACAGCCATTACATGTATGTTTATATGTTTCTTTATCTGCCTTCATACATATAAATATGTATAGGTTTCTGGGGTTTTGTTGTTAGTTGAAAGATGCGAAGCGTTTCCACATATCTAAGTAGTTATAGTCTACTTTGATAATCTTTTTGTTAATGTTTTCTAGCATGCTGGCACACCTCATGTGCAATTATAATAAAGTAATCAACATTTTGCCTCTAAAATAAGTTTGAGAGAACCCTGCTTAAACTTCTTTCTCCTACCCTTGCACTTCTTTGCTGTACAGCTAGCAGCTACTAATTCAGGAGGATTTATTTGGCTTTTCCTGAGTTCTCTGAAAAGTCTGTTTGTGTCAGAAGAACATAATGCACAATCCCCAAGGTTCCTGGAGCTGAGAATTTAAGGATTTAGATTAAGTTATCCAGTTTGTTTAATTATTTGAATTTGTTTCAGCAGCTGATGCTTTCCATTCACATTTTAGGGGAGGTAAGAAAT
This sequence comes from Rhinolophus hipposideros, assembly GCF_964194185.1. Taxonomy (NCBI): domain Eukaryota; kingdom Metazoa; phylum Chordata; class Mammalia; order Chiroptera; family Rhinolophidae; genus Rhinolophus; species Rhinolophus hipposideros. The sequence goes on from NC_138068.1 coordinate 35,004,265, forward strand.
CTCAGATGAACCTTAATAGTAATGTTTATGGGTGCCCATGCAAAATTTTCTCAATAACCTTGAGGGTGGTGTTAAAAGGGACAATGTTTTGTTTCCTGAAAAGAAAAAGCTAAGCAAGTATCATTTATAAAATACGTGAACATATTTCAGTGCATTGCAAAAGTGAAGTAATTTTCATGGTTGTCACCTCAGTCTCAGCATTTGTACCCCAACTGTTTATCAGGTCAAGAATCTAGGAAATAATGGATGACGTTCTCGCTGGGTCCCTTGATTCCTCAAAAGACATCCAGCCCTCTAGGCTCTCAATTCCATTCTTTAATGCATCCCAAAATGATGGCGGACCTCCTTGTTACTAGAACAGGTAAATATTCCTGTCACTTTTGACTGAGAGAGTTCTCCACACCTGGGGAGCACCATCATTCCTTCCTGTTAATTTTTTTCCCTTTGTCCTGGGATTTTCTGCTTTCAGGACTACCTCCGTGTTACTCTTCTCTCAGGAGGACCATATCTTATTTTCCTCACTGAATCTGAAAACTCCGGTTCATCTCTTTCCCACAGAACAACCGATGCATCCTATCCAAGTAGGATAAAAATGTTTTCCATTAGACTAAGGATTTCTAGAGTCAGTACCCAAGTTTTATTTATCCTTTTCTCCATTATGCCTCACATGTAGTGCTCAATATGTATGACTGACTTGTTACTGCTTAGAATAGTAATAGCTAATATTTATGTGACATTAGAAATGGATGGACTAGTAGAACAAGTAAGGGTTATAGCTCAAAATCTCTGCACGGTGATTTTTCACTGGGAAAAAGGACATCTGAAAATCAGAATAGTTTATTTAGGTAGGATGACTGATAGTACGATAGGATAGTTCTCTATTCTACATAAATGTGAAGATCAATATTTGTATCATAAATTAGGTCATTTGTAAAATGTACAAAATAGTTCTTATAGGACTCTCTAACTGAAAGTACCTATATGACATCTGATTCACTTTCAATGTAATCTTTCCAAAATTTAGTAAATTAAAAAAAATATAGGTTAAACCATGCTCAATGTAACAAATGAAATTCAACCAGGAAGTATCAAAATGTTTAGGTAATAGAAGCAAGCTGTCTAATATGAATCTTTCTACTGCTCTCTGTTTGCTCATTTAAATATATATAGGTCCCTCATACACAGAGGATATTTGTTTTGTTTTATAAAAAATGGAGTCATACTATACATATTATTCTTAGATATGATGAACATTCATTGAGGTCTTGATAAAGAGCTGATTTTTCTTTTTAACAGCTGTATAATATTCTGTAGTTTATACCACTATATATTGAAATGAAGAACATTTTTATTAAATAAGCTTCACCTATGCCAATTAATTTACTATTCCTAAGGATTTCAGCTCTTGTCTCTCATCTGGAATATAGAGAAAGACAAAGATAAAAGCCCACAGTTTCTTCTCAAAGTGCCATGTGAGGTGAGTCCAGGAGGAGACCCCTGAAACTCCAATTAATTTACTATTCCTAAGGATTTCAGCTCTTGTCTCTTATCTGGAATATAGAGAAAGACAAAGATAAAAGCCCACAGTTTCTCCTCAAAGTGCTATGTGAGGTGAGTCCAGGAGGAGACCCCTGAAATTCCAGAGGTCCAAAATCCTCCACATTGAAACCTCTCCATACTTACGGCTCCTACCTCCTTACCCAGTGTTCTTAAAGAATGTTTACATCTTAAGACATAGATAAAAAGAAAAGGAATAGCAATTGTGTTCTAATATCCAGTACGCTTTTCTCCTGTCATGGGCTCAATTAGCACTGCCAGGAAGCAAGGGCTGTCTGGTAGGAGAAAAACATTTTATAGATTAGTGAGGTCAGGGTTAGTGGAACTGGTCCCAAAGAAAGCACGATTTCCTCAGCTATAGATCAGCACTGATATCTCCTGGGCAGGTTTATTTTCATGGGCAGGGGTATCTAGATAGTAACAGTTTAAGTCTTGAGAGGAGAATATCTTCATTGCTTATAGCAAGGTTCTCCTGGACTGAGTCATGGCCATAGCTGTGGTGAGAGGAGTAAGCAAGATCCAGCCCCTGAAGAGACTGGGAAGGGCATCCAAGATCTTAGCCCAGCCAGCCAAGCTTCAGAACAGGACCGCAGTAATCTCAAGAATTAGTGGAGTTCTAATGAAGACTGAGGTTGTAGCTTGCTCATAGGGCTAGACACATGTATTGGAGACTAGCCTCTAACTGTAGCTCTGTAAGTACACAAGCCCCCAAATGTTTGCTCTTGGCATACTGAATGTGGGGTTTAGGTTACAGAGACTAGTGCCAGGACCCTCCTGTTAGAACTCCACATCGAATACACACCCAGGCTTGGTTTTCATTGAGTCACAGGCTGGGTGGCGCTGGGCCTGCAGGGTAAATAATCTCAGTTCTTGCCCTGGATCCAAGTGGGGCATGCATAGACTGATCATGACTTGTTTTTGCAGTTCTTCTGCATATTGAAGCCTTGAGTTGAGCCAACCACTTTCTTCTCAGAAAAGTCAAATAAACACATTCAAAATGGAGGCAAGAAGTAGAAGGGGAAATTTTGTCACCTCTTTGGAGTATTTAGACTTAATACATCCTTTTATCAATTCCCGTGGATTTCTTCCAGGTGCTTGAATGACTGAGATGCAAAACCCTGTGTCTCCCACGCTCCTTGCTAGTATATTTTGGTGAGCAAGTTTTCCTACTTGGAAAGAATGAGTTGAGTGTGTCTGCAATTTAAGGAGTCTGAGTGCAGAAAGCCTAAACATCTTGTCATGTAAATACTCCAGATCTGACTTCCAGCTGTTAAACAGTTGGCTATCATTACTGACTTCCTATTCCCTTCAGGACAAATTGTTGATATCCCACTATCTTGATCTATTACCTTGCACTAAACTGGAAAAAGAACAGTAATTGTCTCCTTGCCCCTGCCCCTTCTGTGATATTTAGGCTTTTAAAGAGTGATAATGGAGATCAGAATTTATGGCATAGTTATCAATCGTTTTCAGCCATAGGAAGGTTGGAGTTACACTGTCAAAAGTTAGTAATTATTGTTTTACTTATAGGCTGAAAAATCAAATGGAACTTTTTCTGTCTTTCAGTTGTCCAGGTAGACTGATAGCAAATAGGTAACTCTTCTTTCCTATTCACATATTCCCAGAGATTAGTTCCTTTTATTCTTTTATACCAGGTCTCATCAGATGATGAGATTTTTGAGGGACAGAAATAAACCCGTTCCACTGTGCAAAAAGTTAGTCGTTAATACACCTTCACATCAAACACCAATATGTCAGAAGCAGTTAGTTCTGAGTGAAACACTGGAATGAAAAATGAGCTCATGTCATTTGGTCTATGACAAGCATTCAGAGCAAAAACAACATGGGTAGGGAAGGTGGAAGAACTATTTCCAGGCTGAGAGCTGACGATTATAAAATGTGGAAACGAGATCAGTGGAACAAAGGCAGCATAGAACAAATGAAGTAAGAGTTTCCATGCCACTCCATAAAACGCTAGGCCCTTGTGATACTAAGAGGGATTATGTCCTACATAGGGTTCTGTGATCAGGTAAGTTTGAGAAATACTGAATTAAAATGTCATTAAATAGTTTTTATTTTTTCCTGAAGTACCACTTACTATACTAGTGTGCACTATTAGTCTCCAAGACAGGGACAGCATATGCTGCGTTTCCAAATTGTGTGGTCTGAAGATTCCACTTAAGACAGTGTTGTTTTAGAAGGATTTGATGAAATGCCTAAGAGAAAAGAATGCAGGAAAGGAGTCAGCATGCCAAGATTACTAGTGTTTAAGGACTTACAGAGAACTAGTAATAACTGGACCCTGATCTCAACGCATGTAAGAAAAGAACCAGAAGAAGAAAGGATAAGTAAGGCAAGAGGAAGAGAGAACAGGGCTGCGTGTTGTGGCTTTGACTGAGCCATAGTTTTTAAATCCTTGGTGATCAAAGCTGAAATCAACTTAACCAAGGGTTAAGGATTAATACATGATGGGAGTGAGGCGGGAGGGCGGCAGCAATGCAACGCAGAGACTGGAAATCCTGGGTTGTTTGACTACAAACGTCAGTCCTCTGACATATTGTAATACTATAATAAATTCAAGAAATAAAGGTAGCTGCATAATACCGCTAGGAAGCCCAAGTGTGGACAGCTGCATTGCTCTAGGCCTAATCCTGTATCAGGATGTGTGTCTCTCCAGATCCTCTAGGCCTCACTTGTCTCTGATTCCAGCACAGATGTGGCAGCTAGTGCTGCATGGGCTCCAATTAGCTTCACACAGGTCCAGCCCACAGGACTTCATCGAAACCCACTCCCATCCTGAATATCTGTGTTGATGCTGTTCATTCTTTCGGGAACTTGGGCTGAGGCTGTTTCTCAGCTTTTTAGCAGGTTCAGTTTGTTACTTATTGACAGAATAATTATAAATTCATGAGTACAATCCTGTTATTACAAATCCCAGCAGAGGTTCTGGTAGGAGCCTGGTCATATAATAAACAACTGCAGTTTAAAAAACCTACAAACTCTCTGATCAGGAGACAGATATCAAGGCAGGGACACAGTGATACCCAACTAAGGTGGGTTACCCGATCGATATTTTGGAAACATGATTATCTCACATTTTATTTTCCTGCCATTGGTTTATTTTAATTATTTTCATAAAAGTTTAGATGGTTGACTTTTGGAGATCCTCATTTCGAGATTTCTCTCCTTAACCTTTATGTAGTGACTCTAGTGTTCTGGTTATAATATTAATTTCACATCTTTCAAAAATGCAGTGGAAAATAGCTTTGTCATAATATTTTATCTCATACAACAACAACATGATAGTTCTCTTCCAAACTATAGATACCTGCAGCATTCACAGCTACTGTGGACTTTGTTATTAATTTCTACAATCAAACACATATCTATTCCACTAAAATTCTATTTTTTCTTGTCTAATTTCTCTCTCTTTTTAATATTGGGAAAAACAGTGTCAAATTACTTGACCACTGAATTTAATAATACCTTAAAACACTAATCAAAAACTTGGAAAGTTAAAACCACCACGATCTACCAGTTTTTCCTACACTTGACTTAAGAGTTGACATTTCAGCAAATAGGTTGGTTTTGTGTGCCACGTAAGAAGGACCTGGGCTCATTCAGAACGCTGATCTGAAGGAATTCCAAAACTGGAATTCCTTTTGGCAAAAACGACTACGTGATTACCTAGATATATAACTACCTTGTTTCCCTGAAAATAAGACCTAGCCGGACAATCAGCTCTAATGTGTCTTTTGGAGCAAAAATTAATATGAGACCCAGTGTTTTATATTTATTATATTATATTATATTATATTATATTATATTATATTATATTATATTATATTTATTATATTATATTTATTATATTACATAAGACCCGGTCTTATAGTAAAATAAGACCGGGTCTTATATTAATTTTTGCTCCCAAAGACACATTAGAGCTGATTGTCCAGCTAGGTATTATTTTCGGGGAAACAAGGTAAGGATGATAGTTCTCAACTGTTTGCTTGTGCTTGGCAAGGTCCTCATGGTTGCATATGACCTTGCAGTCATTTCACTCAGTCCCAGTGGCTATTTATTTTGCCAGTGGGAACGAAGTTGTCTTTTAGCAATGTGACTCTCTCTTTCATTGTTGGGCTTCCTGACATGTTATAATGGACCTTATGTTCATTTATCCCTGTACAGTGTATCAAGACGAATGTTTGGAGTCAAACCACCCAGGACTTCCAGTCTCTGCCTCATCATGTATTAGTCCTGTATACCCTTCTTTAGACTGCTTAACCTCCCTGAGCCTCAGCTTTCACTCATGTGCATTGTGGGTCTTATTATTAGTCAGATCACTGTGAAGTTTAAATGACATAATGTGTTATAGCAGACTGTCAGGGTCCTGCCTGTATTTTCTGGGCCTTCATTTACACACCTGAGACTCCACTTACTTACTGGGAATGCCTCCTGCTCCTAGCTTCATTCTGGCTGCAGGAGCATGATTGGCTCACTCGCAAGGCACACTGGAAGGCTACAAAAGTGATACCTCCAACGGCCAATTTTTATTGGCAGTACCTCTGAGGCATGTTCTACACAGTTTCCAGAGTTTCAGGATGCAATGAGCTCCAATTTCTTGATAGCACTCCTTCCTTTTCCTTCCCTGTCTCATTTATGCTTCGCCTACTAGTTTTTGTGGGATCGCCTTTCAAACAAATTATTCTCACTTAAATCCATGTCTCAGGGTCTGCTTCTCAGAAAACTGAAAATGAGATATGTGAGAACTTACACAGTATGTGGCACATAAGTGATAATAGTTATTAATTCCAGAAGACATACTTATAAAAAAACACCAGGATCTGTATTTTTGAAAACTACCTGTATGTATGCCTGCCATATCTGTTACTCTTATTTTTTTCACCCTTCTTCCTCTTGTTATTTCTGAAAAAAATCAATTTTTGAAATTTTATTTCCTGTTTGAATTGCAACAACATGTTTAGCAAGTGAATTTGGGCAATCACTTTGCACTAATTTTTCTGCCTTTTAAAGTAAAATTTTGTGACATCTATTTTGGTCTGGCAGTTCATCTGAAAAATAATAAAAGTAGAATTTCAAATGTGAATGTCAGAAAAAATATATTGGTATCTGATAGCACTGTAAAAAAGCAAGAACTCTCTATTTCACAAAAAGGGCTTGGTTTCCCCCTTTTAGTGAACACTAAACATTGATAGTATGTTATGATAAATTAGCTATAATACCTTTGGAGGCCAAGTGTTTCAGAAAAAAAGCAACAGTGACATCTTAGGAAAAAATGAAAAGCATAAGATTCCCACCTGTAACTCATTAATTTGGACCAAGGGTTGGATTTCACAGAAAGCAATTACTAGGATGGATTGAGTTGCTGTCTTTTTTTTTTTTTTTAATTATAAGAATGTGTTGAATATTTTCTCTGACCATAACTGCCCTCAGCAATATTCAGAATTGGTGGCCATAGATTACTTTAGTGTTTCTTTCTTTTCAGACTAACTGAGAATGGTTAACTATTTATTACATTAAAAATTTAGATTAGAAGAAAGGATGTCTCTGTTCTTTTTATTCTTAAAGAAGATTGGTTATTGTCAATGGAATAACAGTGTGAGAAATGCATTCACTACTTTCAAATACAATACATAAGTATAAATCAAAAGTGGATGTTTTGTGTGCTTTGAGTGTGTACTTATGTGTGTACATGACTGTGTTTTGCTTCGGGTTGTTCAGTTGTTAATAGTTAACTATTTACACACAAGTCTTTAGGGATGAATAACTTAATAAAAATGAAATCATACTTGAGTGGGTCTGTGTGTTAGAATTTACCTCTCTCTTCTCAAATTTCATTATTTACAAATTCCAGTAACATTACTAAATTAAAAGAGCAATTTTGAGCTTATTTTTGCTATGAGTTTGTGTTTATCTAATTTTAATATTCTCTTTTTCTCTTCTCATTAATAAAGCAGTATTCCTGTGTGTTAATTTCAGGGCTATATGTAAATGCAGCTCACATTATTGTTGATAAATTATGATAATGATCAAGTAGAAATTAACCCCCTGAAATTAACCAGTAAAACTCTATTGATCTACTTTCACTCAAAATTGCTGTTGCTATTGAACATTTTAGTTATAATGAGTTAATCGGCTTTCTATGAAATCATGGAGGCTATCCTAAATCCCAAAGTTTTCTGCTGTCTTTTCATTTTCTGAGTAGCCATTTGTCACTGTTGCTTAACACACACTGGCTGATTATCACTCCCTGGAAATATAGTTGAGGGAGCTTTAGGGTCACCTGTCTGTCACCTGCCTCTCTCTATTAATGAGGAAATCAAGGCTTAGAGGGTTTCTGAGACTTTCACAGAGTCACGTAGCTAAGTAAGGAGCATGACTTGAACTAGAACTTGCTTCTCCTGTAGCCAGTCCATTTCTCTTTAATCTAGTTTTCCTCTCAGGTGTCTGTGCATTTCTGCAGGGACTAACTCTCGTCTTCCCACATCAGGTCTGATGTAATAGGATCATGGAGATCATGGAATACTGGAGCCACAAGTGACTTCAGAGACCTCCTGCCTCTACCATATTTACTTCAGAGGAGGAAACTGAGTCCAGAGAGTTGGGATGGCAAAGAATTTCATATATCCAATTTGCGATCTCATTACATCCATTCTAACTTTTAAAAAGTGGGTATTAAATCTGCTTTCAAAGCACAAGCTGGACTGTTTCTCCATCCAAGTTTAAGACAGAACTTGTGACACCATGGATAACAGCTGTTCATTTCCTTCTGGCACCAATGGAAGTTTCCTAGTTCATTTACACATGTCCTCCATGATACAGGTTAGGTGGTTTATTTATATTTCCCTGCCAAAATAGGCCATGCATGTGGACTAAACCAGAGTTCATGGAGAAAAACACTATTTGTGTTTTATTATAATACATTCAGCAGCCCTTTACTAGCATTATGACTAAAATCTGTGGCTCAGGGTTGTTGTTGGGGAAATGCCAGCCATGAATTTGGCTTGAGCCTGGGGACTGTTCTGGCTGATGTGAGAGGTGTCATTACTACAGGGATTAGATTGTTGTCCTCTGTTTGTTTTCTGGTACTCTTGGTAGGGAAGTTAGGACTTTTCATCTTTAAAACTGCTGTGTTTCTATGGTGAGGTAATATTTTCTCTGTGCTGTGTTGGGTTTCTTTGTTTCCTAGACCATCAAGAATAGTTAAGATATACCTGAAGGTCCTCCCAACCTCCTCAGAGGAATGGTGTACTACATACCTGTTTTAACATGTATATAATACAACACACTCTCACACATATACACATAGATCCACACATCCTCACAATAGGAGGAATGCATACTGGTCTGGCCATATTGTTATTTTCAGACATCTGCACTTTATTTTACATTTTCAAATGCATTAGCAATCATTATAGATTTTAAAATTCATGTACCAAATTACATTTACATAATTTTACATATTTTGATTCAAAAATCATTTAAAAATGTAATCTAATAAGTTACGGCACCTCATTCAATGATTCAAGTCAGTATCCGTCTCTAAGTATGTCATTACTTATTCATTAATTGAAGCCCTTTAATTTTATATTCTGCTCTTGGCAATTGTGGCTTATTTGGTGCTTGTTACAACCACTTTAGACAAGTAAATAAAATCAGATGAAAAAGCTCAGCAACAGCTGGAAATAAACCAGTAGTTTCTGTTTGGGTTTGGCCGAGTCAAGCACTGCAGGGCTGCACATGGAGAAATATCAGCCAGAACTGTTCACACTGTGAAAAACGATTACATATCTCTGGGGTTCGGGCCTTCTATTTACTAGGGGTTTTCTTTGTCCATGAAAAGTGCCACCTGTGTGGCTGGGCAAGAATATAAAATAATTAAATCATTATCACAGAGGTAATAATGTACATCTTTCTGGCTTACCTGTGATAAGAAGACTTTAAACCGAAATACATAAAACGATGTTGAACAATATGAAAAGGCTCTTTGAGAGGCTTATTCTTGTTATTTTTCATTTTCCTTCACTGGTATTTAGTTCAAGTACATGATAATTCTGGGGAATTACCAGTCTTTATCAGACCACCCAGGAAAGAACAATGCCTTGCCAATAAGTAAAGCCATTAGCTTGTAATAACTTGTTTCTGACTTCCACGTCACACTTGTTTTGGTAAGCAGATGTCTTCTGAAATGTCTGTATGGTTTAGTGTACTAGGCTTATTTCTTTCCTATTCTTAGAAAGTATGGACATAGTTTTTTTTGTTTTGGTTTTGTTGTTTTTTTTTAAGAGACTGTGAATACCTGATAATTTCCATAACATATTTGTAATAACTGCATTGTTGTTTAACCTTATTATAAGGGAATTATCAATTTGTATACTCTTTATTCAATAAACAATTTCACTTCTGAGATGTGATGGAAAAAAGAAAAATACGGTTTCAACTTCTTGCAAGATTATTTAAAATTAGTCAGTTATACCTAATTATGTACTTTAAAATTTTGGAAAATGGTAATTAATGTTTATGCTCTGATTAATTGTTCTTTTCTTCCAAGTTATACTCACTTTGGAGAAATCAGGTTAAACCATAGCATATGAAGCCCTTAAAATTGTCTGTAGACAAATACCTTAATTTCAGAAACTTAATTCATTTTAATATTTTCTGGAATAAAACCAAGAATGGGGGAAGGATAACACACAAATTTTGGTTTTTGTTTTTTCCTAATTTTATCTTTTTCTTTTAGCAGGGGAATTGTACTCTTACTACTAGGGGTCAGAGCCTTTGTTCTACTGATGGATTTCTCTCTTAATCTAAACCCAGCACTATTTATTTTTCAATTTAAAAAAAAAGATGATAGCTTTGGCCAAGATTCTTCACTTATATGTGTTAAGAATATCTTAAAGCAGTGGTTCTTAAACTTTAGCATGATCACAGTCACTTGAAGGGTTTGCCAAAATCCAGATTGCTGGATCCCACCTCCAGAATTTCTGATTGGTCTCCGAGGGGATCCCAAATTTGCATTTATAACAAGTTCCCAGGTAATGTTATTGTCACTGGTCTGGGATTACACTTTGAGAACAAATGCCTTAAATGAACCAAAGAAGAGAATGATAAGAAAATATACCACGTATTCAGAGAAGGTTCTTAACGCGTATAGTAAGCGATATAAGTCACACAGAAAAAGTTTAGAACCCTAGGAATTCACTGATATGTAAGATATAAAACTGAAAGCAACAAAAGAATAAGACAAACAAATAAAGAAACAAAGATTCATAGACTCATAGACACAGACAATAGTTTAGTGATTACTGGAGGGTAAGGGGAGGCGTGGTAAGTGAGGGTAAACGGGGTCAAATATATGGTGATGGAAGGAGAACTGACTGCGTGATGAACACACAATGTGATATATATGATGTATTACAGAATTGTACACTTGAGATCCATGTAATTTTACTAACCATTGTAACCCCAATAAATTTTAATTAAAAAAAAAAGTGGTTACTGTGGGTTGTGGGAGTATGAGTAATTTTGTACTTTGACTTTCCTGTATTCTCTGCATTTTCTTAAAGTTATATGTAATATATATGATCAGAAAAAAAGATGAACTTTTTAGAAAAATTCTAGTGGAACTAGTAACTCATTAATCTATATTCACCTTTCCCTTTTGTATAACTTGTAACGATGTTCTAATGTCTGTCCTTCTTACCTACTAGAGGCAAACATTCTCTTCCATGTCTTCCGAGGTAGCTTATACTCAGCAATCACCAGACAATTGTTTAGTTCCTATTATAGTACAGTTCTGATTGTGCTAACTTAGTACAAAGGATGCTGGCTCCCCATGAGTTAGCAAATCACTTAATTATACTTTAAAATTTTTCTTTTTTTTCTCTCCACCCTCTACCCCTCCACCTCTCCGTAGGTTATAATCCCCAAAAGTTCTGTATACAGTAATGTTAAAAAGCATCTGGTGGGTACCAGTATGATGAGAGATTGAGAAATTCTTCTCTCCCTTTTGGGACTGAATTCATTTTTGATAAATTTGCCTCTATCAGAGCTTCTTAAAATAAATCAAACAAAGTAATATAAAAAAAAAATAAAACATTTCTTTTGGTGTTTTTCTTCCAATAACCTTCTCCTAGTCATCTTTGCTTTGTATTTTCATTTCAGATTAAAAACAAAACAAAACAAACTAAATAAAACATCCTAAGGAAACCATTCAAAGATCTTGGGTTCTTTTATTGAGGACTCTTAGAGCCATGTGAGAGGAGGGGGCCTGGTTAGACGGAATAAAAGGTTATAACCTGACCTGTCTGTGGAGACAGTGATTTTAATTCTATTTAATTCCCATTCATTCTGTGTGTTACTTGATCCACTCATTGGTTTAAAAGCATATTGATAAATACAGCCATGACTTAACCTCTTGCCCTTCAACTCGTCTAGAATTGCATCCAGGCTTAAGTGAGTTTGCCACATTTAGATGTCATACTTTGTTACTCTGAGAAAGTATTGAGATCTCTGCTAGATAGTTGAGCCTAAGCTTTTCTAAAGAAAAGTCCACATTCCATTATCAAAATAAATAAATAACTTGTTGTAGAAGGCTTTCAAGATGTTGGCTTATAGTCAAACTGTAAGAGATAATTAGAAAAATTTTAGTCTCCATACATCTCACATACAAGTTAATGCCTATTCTCCTTCACAAATGCTTTAAAATGTTTCAGTAGATATTTTTCTAAAGACATTTAACTTGTTCGCTAATTTATTAAATAATTATTAAAATACGTGTTGTATCTGACACTATACTAAGCATATGTGTATAATATCCAGTTGAGGTTTGGGAGCACAACTGTACACATGTTTAAAATATGTTAATAGTTTAACACATTTTTATTCAAAATAAGATACAATAGAAAATTAAAATAGTCACATATTTTAATAGATGCATGAATTCAAGCAATGAAAGATGATTGATAATTTCAACATCTTCAAAAACATATTTTCCTTCTTTTCTAGATTTTAGTAGTTTATTTCCAAGTGATATGGAAGTGCTTAGCTTTATTATTTATAGATATGTGGTGTCAGGATGGGAGGATGCCAAATCTGGTGACAACGAAGTTTAAAAATAATATTTAAAAAGTAAACAATTGTGAAGAACAGTTATTCTAATAAGAAATCCTCATTCATAAATCACTCAATTCTAAAAAGGTTTTAATTACACTCATGCTGAATTGGATTCTGATACAGAAAGCAAATAGGTGCATTGCTGGAGAAATTGACAAAATTTGAATAGGATGGTAGGGTTGTACCAATATCAGTTTCCTGACTTAGAGGGTTATAAGGTGGTTATGATTACCCTTGCTTTGGGGAAATATAGACTGGAACATTTTGTAATGATAAGGCATAAGGTCTGCATCTTGCTCTCAAACTGTTTAGAAAAAAGGTTGTTAATGAGAATGAGAACAGATATACATATTTTTGAATATATATAAATATATTATGTAATATATTTATGTTTTACATACAATATTTTATATAATTTATATTTACACATATTTATAATATATATAAAATGTACATATACATATAAAATGCATCTATATGTATAATAATGAATAATATGTTATGATGGATATATATATATATACATATATATATATACTGAAATATACACATACACACATATATGTGGTTACAAATGTGGTAAAATATTAACAATTGGGGAATCTGGATGAATAACGTATTGGAGTTCATTACACTGGCTTTGCAAATTCTCTATAAGTTTGAAATTATTTTCAAAACAAATTATTTTAAAATACTATACAATATATAATTATGCATTAATTGCTGCAATGTTTCTCAGATTCTCTGTATCATGGTATTTAGCTTGATTATATATGTCATAGCATTTAGTTTTATAATTAAATTATTAGTGCTAACTCTTTTGGGTTTCTAATTCTAGAATATAGATTATAATTTCAAGATGTATTTAAGGTACTTTATTGCATATTGTATTTTCCCTTTTTTCTCCACTGTCAGGCAATACATTTTTACTTTCTAAATTCTCCATGTTTGTTACTAAGGGTGAGAATTAGATAATTGTTGGTTTCACAAAAATCACAATAGATTAAAAAAAATTGTATTTTCTCACATGTGCCTCAAATACCAGGGTTCTGGCTCATAAATCAGGAAGAGCACAGAAAGATACAACTGGAGTCCTTCCTAGTTCCAATGTTACAGCCAAAATCCTGACATTCAGGAATATTTACAAGACCCATGTTTCAGTAAGCCCTCATGTGCTTTGAGTGGGCTGAAAAGAATGTGAAATAATTTCACATGACTACTTTTTCAGAAGGCTAGATGAGGAACATGGCATCCTCCTCAAAAGAGAAAATCATCTTTGCTCATATAATAACTTGTTTTCTTTCCTTTTGGTAAGGCATATAATAACAATGCAAAATTTCATTTGGAACATTTGTAGACTGTTATCAACACATGCTAATTTTTGGGGGGCGGGGGTGCATGGTTTCCCTCACTACCTTAGAGTTGTAATACCTACAAGAGGCATCACCCTGACTTGGGACTGAAACCAACTCGAACCTTTAGATTCCCCTCTAAACCAACACCAGTGCAAAAGCCCCCTGATATTAAATAAAACTTTGAAAACTAATGGTACTTATACCATGCACTATTTAATGAGTGTTTACCATGTCCTAAGTGTTTTGTATACTTGATCCAAGCTAATCTTCAAAACCACCCTTAAAGATAAGAATTATTATTTCCATTTTATAAGTAAGGGAAGAGGCTCAAAAGGGCTAAAGAGCTTGCCTAGAATCACCGATAGTAGTGATGGACAAGAAATTTGCCCATCCTATCCGAATTTGGAAACTGTACCTGTTTTCAACTCCCATCCCACCCACACCCCCACCCCTGAGTCAGAGGGATCACAAATGGGTAGTGGTATGACTGACAGAAATTACACAAGGACAGCGTTAAGATTTCAACTGGATGGCAGATTTTGCTGACTGCAGTGGAGTGGAGAGACACTAACAAATCCTCTGATATAAGAGCAAATAAGTTTGCTAAGGTATCCTAATTGTGACATGTAACTCTGATGCCACTTTGTTAAAGCCTTTGCTTTTTTATATTTCTGTCCCCATGCTTGTTAATACATGGTACATGGTAGATGCCTGGGGAGTCGGTTAATAAAAGAGTGAGTAAATGAGCTAATAGAAGAGTAACTTATTGAACAGCACCTTACTAACTTTAGTGACCAGAAGTAACTGGTTGAAGCATTAGGGGAAATAACCAGTTAAGACTTCAAGAGCAGCTTAATTTTTTAAAACCAAAGTATTGATGAAGGGGTCAGGGAGGTAGAAAGGTTTACAAAGAATTAGGAAGAATTTTTTAAAAAAAGGATGCCAAGCCCTGACCTAATGAATACATTTGTAAGCATTACTGTAATAAAAAAAAATAGACATATCTAAGTAATAATTATCTTCTTACTTCTTTACACTTTCCAAAATTGTTGCATTTTTGGCTTTCTCCTTAGTTGTAAATGCCTAGTTCCCACAGATATTATGCCTGCTGACTTCATATTGCCTAAGTCTCATGGCTTTTTCTTCAATCATCAAGCCATCTTTACCTAATTTCAATCATACTGGTATAATTTTCGTGCTTCTAAATTAGTTTATTAGAATTATTTTCCACAAGCCATCTTTCCTAGCATAATTAAATTACATATATTCATCCTTTGAATTTCATTCTCTCTCGCAGCCCTTGGACCTGGCATCAAATTCTCCAGGGCAGTTTTATTTCCCCATTCAAAATATCACTTCCATTTACACCCTTCCTGGATTATCTGGTATCATGTACTCCACATGAATTTGAAAGCACCATTTTCTTCAACCTTCTTGTAAATTTTTATTTTTTATCAGTTCAAATTCTCATTTTCAACAGAAACTATTGAGATTGTCATTTTACTATTTGCTAAAAGGAGCTACACCCTATTAAATGTCTTTTAAAACAAAGAAACAAACAAACAACTGATTCCTTTGCTACAGGGCCAAAATTAAAGCAGGCTATAAACACAATCCATGAGGTGTGGTTTTATGGCTCTGCAAAAAAATCTAAGCTTTTTGCTCTTTCCATTGCGAGTTAGGAACAAAATATGTATTAGTGTGATTGATGAAACAATGATGTCCCAAACTGTATTCACATTAATTTTTGGTTTCACAGAACTTACAGCAAGATAAGCCCCAAAATAATAACGTTCTCCAGATATTTATGGTGTATATAAATTCTTTATTACCTAGCATAGAAATACCATAGCATAAAACTAATCAGTATTTTCTCTAAATATTTAGATCATATTTCTGAAAATGTTCTTAGCAGAACAGTTCCCAAATTGTTGGAGGCTTTCTGTGTCCCATGACCTTAGATTCCTGTGCCTCAGAGCCGATCGTCCTCCTAACCCTCATTTACCTTCTATAATACTGAGCCATTGAACAAGGTTTTTGAAACATCTTGTATTTCCAGACTTTGCTACATTTGCAAGGTTAAGGACACTGAAATATTAGAGAGAGAGAGAGAGAGAGAGAGAGAGAGAGAGAGAGAGAGAGAGAGAGAGAGAGAGAGGAAGGGAAGAAGGGAGGAAGAAAGGAAGGAAGAAAGAAAAGACTCCAAGTGATACAGTTAAGTCTGAATACTACATAATTTGTGTCTCTACCATTTAACTTTTGAATCTTTTTTCTTAATATTTTACTTCCTGAGGTTTCATGTGATATACTGGAAACTAATTACCACAATGTGGGCAGATGGCAGAGGGATAAAATGTTTTCTTCGTAGCCTCTTTAAAAATCGTTGCTGTGGAGGCTGGATTACTCTTGTTTCATCTTCACAGGGATGGTGGATTTAATAGGTTCCTTGGAGCTTTTCATCACATTATAACTCTTTCTGTGATGGTCAGTTTTGGGTCCCCATTTTGTGACCTGACTTTCAACTTGTTTGAACTGCTGTTAGGCTGCTCAGGAATTGAAGGCTACTGGATGGTTCTGTTGTTTTCAACTGGGAAAACAATAATTGTGTGTGAAAACTTCTGACAAAGTCCAGACTTGTGCTCTTCAGAGCAAAAGTGAGTCAGAATGAAACCTGGAAGCATCTTTACCTGCTTAAAGTAATGTGGCTGGAATGCCTTATCATAATGTAAATCAGTGTTGCTTTGCTCTATAATAACAGCATGTCTATCTCTTGCCATCATTCATTCCCTGAGGTTGAAACTGTTATCACATCAATGGTGCTGCTTTCTTAGCTTGTATTGCTCCTTAGCACTCCTACAGAAAGGACGATGTCTCCTAAATGTTCTCCCTAGACCTAGTGTGTGGTATTTAAATTAAGGAAGCTAAGACATGTCTAAAAGGAACTGAAATATTGCATCTAGCCTTGCCAATCCACTGATTAAAATTCTTGCCAAGTGTTGCATTATGCACAGCTTCCTTATTTTGGCTGTAAATTCCATTGCATATTATCCAGGATGAGAAAGTTACTACTTTTTATTTCATAAGCCCTCATAATAAACACAGCTTTCTTTAAAACCGTTTGAGGTGTTGGATGTGTGTGCTATTAAATATAGGGCTCCTTTGTGGAGGAAAACACACGTGGCTCATTTTAACTTCTCCTACAAGCATTTTAGATGGGGTAAAATGGTTCCGCTAGAGATAAAGAAAATAGACATTTTGATGAGCTGCAGGATTATCCCAGCAATGGCTTTATCCTCTCTGAAGTCTCTTTTCTATGAACTTGAAGAATGAACAAAACTTTCTTGTTTGGCACAGAGAAACCCATTCACCCCTCCCCCACAGCCACCACTACTTGTTCTGCCCTGTGTTTTTGAGAGAGCATGGGTATGTCGAAGGACATGCGTGGGTTAGGTCTTAAAGTAATTTGTTTACCATAAAGTTCACATCAACTAAATATGTCTTCATCATGATCTGAGTAGCATTTTAATCAACTTGACTTTCTCACTCTTAAACCTAATGATGAGCTAGAACTCAATTCATTTTTTTGCTAAGAAAAATCTGGGGTGGCCTACTGTAACTATTTCTGAGAAATATTCTTTTATTCTCACTTGGAAATTGAAGTTCAACAAGAGAAACAAAAATCACTGTTTCTTGGGTAGCTGCACAATTATCTAAGTTTTAGATTCTAGGAGATAGAAATGTCTCCTGATTTTTAAAGATCAATCCCGAAACTTTTGGATTAGAGATGATGAAGACTACCCATGTGACCCAGAGCTGAAAATTGCTCCAGGTTCCTGAGCTAAGAAATGTGTAAGGGCTTCTTCTGTTACATTTATCATCTTCTGGAATCACAGCCCAGATCTCATTGTCAAATTGACCAGCAAGGTAGGAGGTTCATAACAGAAGTTAATTTTTCAGTCAGCCCAAGGCTGTTTTAAATAGCTAAATTCCTTACATCTGTGAAGCTTCAAGCTGTGAATCTCCTTATCATTGGATTGTATTTTCTCAGAGATATTTCTTCTCTTCCCTAAAGGAAATATTGATGCTATTCAGTACCTGACACATACATCTTTTGTGCAGGCTATAGGTGACCTCTAATGGAATCAAATTTTTACCTGATTACTTCAACTATATTGCTTTTCTTTCCCAAGAGTTTAATATAGCTATTTAATGGTATTCCTTTGTGTCTTCACTTGAGAGTGGATTCTTGCTTTGTATCATTTTGATGATAATGGCTAAGTATATCTGTTAGCTCTTTCTGTGTAACAAACCACCTCCAAAGTTTAGTGGCTTAAAACAACAACTACTTATATAACTCATAATTGTATGGGTTTATCATATGCTAAATAGTTCTTTTCATCTTAGCTGACCTTATGCATGTGTTTGTGCCCAGTTGCCCGGAAAGTGGAGTGCTGGCTAGTCTCAGATGGCCTCAGCTGGGATAAATTGTCTTTGTTCCATGTGTTCTCTTATCCTTGAGCAGGCTGGTCTGGGCTTGTTCACATGGGCACTGAGCAGGGTTCCAAGAGAGTGAGTATAAGTGTGAAAGGCCTCTTGAGGCTTAGTTAGGGCTAGAACTGGCACAGAGTCACTTCTACATCATTCTATTGGCCAAAGCAAGTTATAAAATCAGCTTAGATTCAAGGGTGGTGAAATAGATTACATCTTAATGGGAAAAACTATAAAGTCACATTGCCAAGGGCATAGATACAAAGATGGGAATAATTGTAGCAATTGCTGTGGTAGAAAGATCTATCACACTAAGATTCTCTGAGTGCTTATATAGGCACTGCACAAGCCAAGCACTGTACAGATGTTACTTCATTCAATTATCATAAGAAGCCTACAAGGTAAGTAGTAATATTATACCCATTATACAGATGCAGAAATTCCAAGTGACAGAGACCAGCAGTTAATAACCATGTCTTAATCACAACATCTGTTGACTCTTAATCTCCACGTCTTTTGACTCCAAGTTTTTTTTTAATTGTGCACCTCTTTGAGCACAATTTTTTTGAGTGTGTATCTACATTTATTTGTGTTTATTTATAAATTATATTCAATCTACATGTTAAATGTAGTAAACTTGAACTTCATATCTTTTTATATAAACATTATAAATATCAATAAAAGTTTGAATACATTCTTCCATCCCCCACATGGATATCTTGTGGCCTTACTTACTGACCAGGAACCCGGGCATGCCCAAGGCATTTCATGATTACCATATCTATCTTTGAGCGAAGCAGTATTTAATGAAAATCTACTTGCTACTGGAGTTCAGTTCTAATTTCATTTAATATTGCCTGCTTTAGGTGCAAACTGTTACGGGTAGGGACCGTTTGAATATTTGATTAGGATGAATGGGGAAAGATGAGGATATGGCTCTAACTCAATTTAAAGGAGGTGTTTCTGATTTATAGGAACTGGGGCTCATGATTTTGTGGACCCAGTGACTCCTCAGGTTACTGACCACAGACTAAACTACTCATCACTTTTTGGAGTTTTGACAAGAAAGCAAGTTAGCGTGGAGGAGTGATTCTCAAAGTTCTCAATGAGTGCTGTATTACCTGTGCTGTACTATCTGTGGAAATTATTAAATGCAGATTATAGAATGCCACTGCTAGAGAGATGGTTTATAGATTTGGGGTTAGGTCCAGGAATCCACATTTTAATTAGTCTCCCAAGGTGATACTGACCTGACTTTGAGAGCCCTAAAACTTAAACTCATATCTGCCATTTAACAGGTAGATATTTTCTTGCACTTGTTGGGTTTCAACTATAAAAGTAATAAAGTCCAAGACTACCTTATAAAATTGTTTTGAGAAGTAAGTATGTGGTAATTCTGTCAGTGGGCTTTATAAAATGCAACATGTTAACATGTGACATATTCCCAAAAGGTTTATCGATCTATTGAAAGATATCCTAAGACATTCTATGTGTTGTCGATTATGTTTAATTTAATGAAAACAAGCTTCTGAACCTTTCTGACCTACTCGCTTGGCTCCCAAGGGAACAGACCGTAGTTTCTATTTCTTTGCATTAATGGAGGTAGGAGAGAGCAGAGATTAAGAACGCAGATCTTCAGTGTAGGCAAACATGGGTTCTAACCCCAGCTCCAACATAACGTTGCACTAATTCTTCTTTATTTGTTGAGTAGTCATTGTAATACATCCTATCTGTAAAAATTTTTATGATGGTTAAATGTAATAGTGTAACCAAAATTTATTGCATACTTGCTACAATGCCAGACATCATTCAAAGTACTTGTCGTATAATAACTAATTTATTCACACAAAAAAACCTATGATTTTTTGAATAGAAGTCCTATGAGGGTCCCTGTTTTGCAGATGTGAAAATCAAAGCATAGGGAGCTGAAATGGTGGTACTAGGATTCAAATCTCTGCCTCTGACTCCAGAAGCATCCTCACCACTTTACAACACTCTTAGAAGGTGAAAGCTTGAAAGTTGCTTAGCACACCAGAATGTGACATATTATCATTATTTGATTCCTTCACAGCTTTCTTCAGAATGCTTTGTGCAAGGTAGTTTTTTAATAAATTTATGTTGATTTGATTTGGAAAAAAACTCTGTTGTATCCTCTTGGGCTTCTAAAAGATATATTTAAGGAGAAAGACTCTTATTTTTCAGACTAATATGATTTGTGTGGCTGCTTTTAGATTAAGTTACTGTCTTTTATTTACAGAAGAAGATTAAATGAATATGTGCACATCTAGGAACTTCAAAATCCTTGTTGCTAAAAACTATTTAGAAAATTGTCTTTGTAAGACAAGAAAGAGACCTCATAGGGCCAATTTCTAAAATAACTGGATTTCACTAAATGTTGCTTTTAGTATTTTTCAAAATGTGTATTTAGAACTCTTTCCTGTTTTTTTTTTTTTTTTGCTTTTTTCCTTTTGCTACCTTTTACACTCACTTATATCTGATTCAGTACTTTGTGGTTTGTTTTTTCCTCCACTGTTTTCAGTATCAGTTTATTCATTTGCTTATAAAATGGGGAGATTTACCTGAGGAATACAGCTTGGAATCATGGAGTAAAATAAATCTTAGGTCAGAAAAATTGATGTGGTTTTATGCTCCAGTTTTTTTGTCTTTATTTTAGATAAATAAAGGGGTAAGATTACCCCATAAAACAATTCTCAAGTTCTAGACCCCAAGGTAATTTTAACAAAAGTGAAAAACAACTCACCACAAACACAACTGAAACCCATCTTTTTACCCCACCCTCAGACAGTCTAATTCTCTAGGCTATAGTGTAAGGAAACTTAAATAAGATGGCTGAATTTATAGGCTGAAGTCTTCCAAATTTAGTCTTGTTAGAGAATTAGAGAAAATATGTTGGGCGTAAAAGGCCCTTGTCTTAGTTAACCATCTGCATGCAAGTATTTTGTCGTTGTCAGGATGATAACTGACAGATGTCAGAACAGCAAAAAGCCTGGTCTTTGGAAGAAGCTGCAGGCAGATTCCTCTTAGTCTTGTTGAAGACCAGCCCTATGAGTGACCTCAGTGTTCACTCCATCACTAGCTGACCATAACCGTAGACAGTATTTAGGCAGGCCTCAGCTTTTATCTTCTGTTAGTCTGATTTCAATCACCAAGTAGGAGGAACAACTATTTGAATCAATAGGACAGGATGGCTTTGCTGTTCCTTGAGTCCTCAGAGTCTAGTATAGTTAAGGACTCTGAGACTTACCTAAGGGAAAGAAGTTGGTCAAAATAACGTGTCCATTCTAGTAGTAAAATCTGAATTTTTGCATAAAGTTTAAACATAGCAGGGATCAAGCCGAATGAAAAATTACCATTATAGTATTTAAAATAGAAGTAAATATATTAGTCAAGACAAACTGCTATGATAAACATACCCAAATCTCAGGGACTTTATATAATATCACTTAATTGACAGTCCAGTATGGGAAATAGGGGTAAGGGGAGCACCGTTCCACAGAGTCATTTAGGGATCCAAGCACTTTCCATTTAGTTGCTGTATCATCTTGTGGGGAACTGGAGTCTTACAATGGATCCTTTGCATGTAGCCTGCAAACAATAGAAGATTTTGTGGAGTAATGCATGCAGGAGTTTTAGGGATAGGATGTAGAAGTAGTTGCATACATTTTACTCAGACCTTTTTGAAGGGAACTCAATCTCATGACCCCACATGAGAAAAGCTGCTTAGTGTTTTCTACCTCTATGTCCAGGAAGAAAAACAAATGGGCTTTGGTGCAGATATTTGTTTATGGAGTTTAGTTGTCTTTTCTTTTTTTCCTATAGGAATATTTCTAAGCTCCTGTAAACTGGAGATAATAAAATTGGTGTCTGCCTTATAAGGTTGTCCTCACTACAGCGTCTGGCTCAGTACATTTAAGCCACAGTCATTATTATTAAATAGGCCTTCAGCTAGATTTTAAGCAGTCAGGAATCTGGTATAACCATGAAGATTTTGAGAATCAGATATCACAAACTGCATTAGGCTGCAATCTAAGTAATGTAGACATATTTCACAGCATATGATTATGTACGGTAGCAAATTTTATTTTAGTTATCCATTTCAAACTAAGTAATTATCTCTTTGCCAAGAAAAATATATTCACTTTAAAAATCTTAAAGTTCTTGTAAAAAAATTCAAACATAGAGAAATTAAGTTCTAATTTTTTCCCTAATAGTCTCACCCCCTGTTTCTTATCCCATAATCACTTTTTACATTTTGGTGTATATTTTTTCAATACCTCTACATGTGTGTATGTGTGTATATATATATATATATATATATATATATATATATATATATATACACACACATAGATAGATAGATACATATGTATTAATGTATATGTATAAGTGTGTGCGTATAACTTTGTAAACAAAATTGTGACTATACTCTTTTAAACCTGGCAATTCTCTTAGAAATCTTTTCATGTTTAGGACTCTATTTCCATGTAGAGTTGGCCCATTATTTTTAACAACTGTATAATAGTTCATTGCATTGATAGACTTTGATTTATTTAACCAGCTTTCTATTTTTCTGAGTAGTTCCCAATTTTCACTATTATTTGGCATATCTTTTACTTATATCTTTTGCACGTGTGTTAATTATTTTATAGAATAAATTTTTTTAAGTAAAATTACTATGTGAAAGAGTGGGAACAAAATTTATCAAACTTTTTTTTACAAGAGAAAAATTGCATGTGTGAGTGTGTGTGTGTGTGTGTGCATAAACAGTGAAAGAATGAGCATCAGAATGTTATGTTCTCTGGGTGGGAGAATAAATGGTTGTTTTCATATTCTTCCTCCCTTACACTCCTTATTTTTAAATAAGGAAAATATTTTAAAATTTACACAAAATTTCCATTTAAGGAGTTTAAGATGATTAGCATTAATGGGGCACATAACACAATGCAAACATTATGTTGGTGCCTCTCATGCATTATATTATTCAAATTCCACACACAGCCATGTGCAGCAGTTGCCACTATTGAGACTGCTTCCTAAGGAAACAGGCTTGAACATCAGATTCCTAGTAAAGGTAGAGTCTGGATTTCAACATAGGTTTTCCAAAACACTGTAGTTTACAGTAGTCTGGAGTGAATTCATTTTGTTGTGAGGGTCTTTGAGGCCCAGGTTCATTCTCAAAGTTTGCAGGTATACAAGTGGTGATGTAGGAAAGCCCAGAGAAGCTTGTTTCCCTAGGAAACATTCGACCAAAAGTGATGCCTTCATGCCAGTCAGTGGCATGAAGTGGACATTAGGTAAGTTATATGTTCCTCCATGATGACCTTCTGTGAAATATTTAATTTCCTCTCAAAATAATATTAAAAATAATAAAAATAAAAAGCAACAATCAACTACATGCTGTTGTGAACTGTGGAGCGAGGGGGAGGGCTTCAGACCACTAATATCCTGGTCTCTTTTCACATTTCACATTACTATGACTCTCTCATTCTGTCTCATTACCCTTCTTTTTGCAATCTTGGATTATCTTTCTGTCCAAGGGGCCCTGTCAATAACAGCTCAGAACCCAAGTTCTCAATGTCCTGATTTAATGTGCATATGGTCTTTTAGCCTTCCACCTGTTCATTCATGCCCAATCCAGTCATATAAAGTTTTCATTTCCAGTGGTATCAGCTTTGTGTTTTCAAAAGTTGATTCTCACTGTGAAGGCCAGATGTGAAGGGGCACCAGGATGGGAGGTCAGAGAACCAATGAGCCCTGAGATTGGTAACAGACAGAAAGCGTGGTCATTTAGCAGAGCTGGAGCAGTAGCAGCAGAGTTCTGTTTTAGTCCCTGTCAAGTGAGTGAGTGTGGTTTTATGGGCATTTATCAAAACCTAAGCTACCCTTGCCTGTCATCTAATGCCCTGTTAGATACCCTGAAGAAACATAATTGGATTTGTATCATGCTGTTGGGGGAGGGAGAACTCAGAGGTCTGGTTCTTGCTTTGATTAGCTTTAATTCTAGTCTCTCAGTTTTGAGGTGAATACAAATGTTCCAGACTGCTTTTCTTACTTTCTCCTCTCACTTTTTTCATCTACAATCTGTGATGTGTTGAAAGCAACACTTATCAGCTCAGGAGATAGAATTGTTAGCATTTTTTCCCAACCTTGTGTTCAGTGACATTGAGTTGAGAGTTTGAAATGGACATGGTGGGAATAGTTACACAGCTGAACCTGGAAAATGCTACAAAGCAGGGACTCCCCCACCCCAAGAGAACCTGTTAACATTTAATAGCACACTACTTCTGTAACCCTTCTATTTCTTCTCCCCACAGAAACCACACACACACACACACACACACACACATCGGAAAATATAGTGTCCATCATGAGCGGTCGGCAGCCGTCAAGAGCTGCCGTGAGCTGCTGTGAGCGGCCCACCGGTGACCGACTGCCTCAGCTGAGGGGAGCGCAAGGCTTGTAATACCAGTATGGGCCTGGGAGCTGTGTGCTACACAATTAGATGGAGAAACAATGGCTGGAACCGGAGTAGGGGGTGAGGCGGAAGAAGGGGGAGGGAAAAAAACAAAAGAAAATATTGTGTTTGAGAGATTGGACACCATGTGTTTTCTTCCATGGATTAAGGTGATTTCCAATAGGGGCAAATTGGGTTCCTTTTCTCTTCCTATCTCAAGTTTTGCATTTATTTCCAAAAGGGCAAATATTGGCTAACTTTTTTTTCTCTCTCTCCTCTAGTGGATGGCTGTATTCACAGAGCAGCTGGCCCCTGTTTGCTAGCTGAATGTCGTAACCTGAACGGCTGTGATACTGGACATGCGAAAATCACATGTGGCTATGACCTGCCTGCAAAATGTGAGTACAACTGTTTTAAACACTGTTTCAAAATATGATGTGCATTCTTACCTTGTTTCATTCCTCAGGTGCATAACTGGGAAAGGAAATGGTAGTGGTGGTATTTAATTAAATGTGCTTATATTAAAATTGTATTCATGATGATAAAATGTGTTTTCCAAATATATATGTGTATTATGTTCAACTGTAGGTGATTTTTGTTCAGATCTTTGACAGAGTGTCTCTGAAACAGAAAAATAAAATATGAGCAAAATATACATTATAGTATTCAAGTGTCATGTAGTGATAGCTTTGGGAAATGATGCCAATTTCTTATTCCTTGTTCAGGTTTCTTGATTGTGGATGTGTTTAGAGCAAAGGAGATCAAAGTGATGTATTGTGTTTTCAGCTGCCATGTAAAGGCTGATTGGCAATTACAGCCAAGGCATCTGTCACACTTTGCTTTCAGGAAAAGCCAATGGAATGTGGTTGTCAGTGTGAGAATGTATTTGCTCTTTGAATGTGGAATGGTCAAATTTTCCATTATATTTGAATAGAGAGAAGTATTACATTTGATTGACCTTGTTGTTTAGTCATTTAGCCAACTGGATGGGATGGTGTGGAATAAAAATACTGAGAAGGAAACTGGTTAAAGGCACATTTTTTTTTTTTTTTAATTACATAATCTTCAGAGCCTAGGTGGTGGAGCTAGAGGGTTTTTTTGTTGCACAGTGAAGACATGCCTTGATCTGGAAATTGAGACACCAATTAATTGTTTATTTCATTTACCTGCTTCTTATGATATTGCCTGGGTCTGTGAATACATTTTATGTAAAAATGAAACTGTTTTTAGTTTTTCTCTTAGCAGTGGAGAAAATGTGACTAAAAAATTATTACACGATCTGTACAATACTCTTTGGGCTCTGTATAGACAGATTGTGTAAGAATGAATCTCCCATGGATATGTGTGAATGGAGAGATAGGGTGCTATATTTTAAAGATTCTTTAAAGCATATTAAAATTTGAGGATTACTTAATAAATAATAATATACAAATAATATAGTTTTATTTATAAATATAATAGTGCATCCTGTATTTCTCACAATGGGTTGCTAGTGAAAGTACATCAACTATATACTGTTTATTTTTCCCTTTAATGACTTTTCATTTTTATTTCTTTGTTAGTATTTTATCCTGTGTGAAAGAATTAAATCATGTGCCAAATGCCCCCTCACTCTTATTTGGAGTATATGTTTACGTCAAATAAAGTCCTTTGTGTACAATGGTGTTTAAAGCAATTTTCCCTCTGACGCAGAGAGCCTGAGTATTAGGGGTGGTTTTATTTCCAGGATCATCTGGCTCTATGTTTATAAATATTGGTCAGTCTTCCTTTTTAACACCATAATACGTTGTGATAAAGCTAACCAATACCACCCTGAGAACAAGCTGATTATGGTTTTCAGATTTGTATTTATCCTTAAGCCAAGGAATAAGGCCTGGTCTCCTATTGACTCATTACTTTCTTATATATTAAAACACATATCAAAAATTCTTCAACTCTGAGATTTCTGGAGACAGATAACCTCAGAATCACTAAATATGACCAAGTTAAATGGTGGCTCTCGTGTATGTATTGACACACTGATAATTTTGTTTACTGTATTTGCTCCTGTTTGACATCCTTCTAAATAAGGCATTCAGCTTAGTTCAGGGTTATTGAAGACTTGTACAGTGCCAGGCACTGAGGTACAAAGATCAATAATTCCCATACCTGTACTTGAGGAATTCTGTGATTGAGTCATATCTTCGAGCTAAAGTGTGGCTTTCTTTGGCATCCCAAGGCAAGTGAGTCTTTGTGAGACAAGGAATCTGAACAGGGAAAGTCAACAACTCAGTACAGAGTCTATGTGAGCTGAGATGCTGAAATACTGAGAGCCTGACACACGTTTAAGTCACTGCACACTTTCCACAGGGCATGTCTAGATAAAAAAAAAAAAAAAAAAATCATCCAACATAATAGAAATTACCAGATTGGAAAATGGCAGTGCCACCTCATAAAAGTCTCACACGTGGACTATTTGTGAAGAGGTCTTGATATTTATGTTTAGAAAGATTAACAATTTATATTTAAAAATGTAAAGAAAAGCAAGGAAAGCAATACAAAAATGAGTAATAGTAGTTTACATTTATATGCCACTTTATAGTTCACAATACTTTCACAAGCCTTTATATTTTATAAACATTGCGTGTATTCATTTTCCCTTTTCCTATCCCTGAGAGATGTTATTTCTTTTTCATCAATTTGGTTCATCCATTTCAGAGTCATTAACAATCCACAGATGTGCTTTTGTAGAGAGAGAATGAAAAGAGAGCTCATTACATACTGTTTGGGTCATTTTCCCCTCCATATTTAATAATTCCATGACAGTTTGACAGCAGAGACTAGCTCCTATCTGTCCTCTGTGACAGTGGGTTTATCATTATAGGGGTACTAAAGCCAGTCATCCATCCACCAGTGATAATATCTTCATGCATCAGCAATTTGCTTGGAAAATGCGATTGTATGTTTTACAGAAAAACTTGGTGATTTTGGACTGGCCGTTGCTTCTTTTTTTGCTTGCTAAATTAATCTATTCATAAATGCTTGTATTTGAATTAAATATACTTGTAGTCTACATTCTGTGACTCATCATGATTGCTGGAATGATAAGCCTCAGATACTTCATTTATTCTTCATGGCGTGGGTGTTTTGAATAATTTATTTTAATGTAAAATATCCAGTCTTCCTTTACAAAAGTAATCTTAAGAGAGAAAAGAATATTGGCCAATATTTCATTGAAAGCTATTCCTAAGGAAATGACTTAAGAAATGGAGTAAGAACTCTTTATATAACTGGAAAGTTTGAGACCTTCTATTTTACAGTATTAGAGATTTCTTATATTCATAATAAAATTTAGATTTCTACAGGTTTTTAGAAACTTGTCAACATGTGAGAAGTTTCTGTTCATGCTATCATCATTCTCACTGGATGGTCAGCTTTACGTGGAGAGGTTTGTCCATCTCAGTCACTGTAGTGTCAATATCTAGCCTGGTGTCTCCTAGATATTTGCTCATTTAATGTGAATAAATGAGTGGTCAAATAAATGAATTGTTTCAGTCCTTTTCAGCTGGAAAATAGCTTTTTAATTGCTGCTTCTACTTCTAATTCTTTGCCTCCTGTAATCTATTCTGCCCAGTGCTGGTAGATTAATATTTCTGAATCCAGAGTCCTTATAAATGTCTACAAGGTTCTAAATGATGTGATCCTCCTTACCTTTCTGACATCATCTTCCTCTGTCCCCTTCCTTGCTCACAAAGGCTGCTTTGCTGGTTCTTACTGCCTTTACATTATCATTGCCTCTGCCTAGAATCTAGAATTCTACTAGATGCTAGATTGTAGGTACCTATATGGCTCTCTCCTGCATGTGCCTCAAGCCCTTGCTTAAATGTAGTGTCAGGTGCCACCCACACCAACCTATGTATCATTGTTCCTCTGCTATATTTATAATTGCTTATCTGTAGCATTCAACCTTCAAATACACTGTATCATTTCTTATTTATTTTGTTTATTGTCTGCTCCCCCTACTAGAATGAGGGCAGAGATTTTTTTCTGCACTTTTTTTCATTTATTGCTGTATCCAGGCAGCTTAGAAAAATGTTTGACACATAATAGAGTTTCAAAATATATTTGTTGAATGAATTAATAAAATCTAACTCTACTCTTAAAATTCTTCACTGCGTTTTCCCTTAAACACAGGCTTGTTAGCCTTATCTTTGGCCTTCCATGATTTACTACCATACCTTGAACTATTTACAACTGTTTATATGATCTGAATTGCTCACAATGGTGTATCTGTACATGGGGTTTGTGTTTGGGGCTATCTGGAAATCTCTTTGTTTCTTTCCAGCTGTCTTCCAGACTCAACTCAAATATCACTACTGCAGTAAAATAAGTCTCTAATCAACTAAGCTAAAAAGTACTTTCTCTCTCTCTCTCTTTTTTTTGTCAGAATCCAGAAGACTGTATATTAACATGCTGATGGCACTTTTCATGTGCTCCTTTTTATTGTTATACGTACAAACTTTCCACCTTTCTAACAACCCCTTGTATGTAATGGGTACTACAGAACTATCTATATAATGAATTAATCGTTAAAGGTGGCAGACTGGTTGATAATTCGTGGTTAAAGGGATGCAAAAGAAAATGTACACTAGTATTCCTAAGAGATGATAAAATTAGTGTTAATTTTCCATTGTATTTTTAAGTCATATTTTAACATATATCTGATTCCAAAATCTCTTATCTAAGAAATTTACTCTTAATGGAGTTTCTCATACTGGTGAACAAATAAAAATAAAGAAACCATATCAACTTTTTAAAATAATTTTCATCATAGCTCACACCTATTTTATTTCTTGAGAATGTTCTGCTTTTAGACTTTAGGGCTGAATAATCATCAAAGATAAATGAAAAAAATTAAATCTGTGTTTATAAAATGGTGAATCTGTTTCTCTTTTTCTTTCTATTTAATCTTTGGAAGACGTAAAATGGTAATATTAGCATCAGACTCTCAGTTTTTTCATTAATAATTTAAAAGGAAAATCTAGGGTGAGAGACCAAATGATATGTTTGAATATCATAGAGTGGTATGAATCAGAGTCCTTATTCTATTCCCATGTGCAATAACAATCAGATGATAGTTGCTTAAATGGTATTGTTGATAATAATTAGTATTTCTCTTGTGCCCTTCATCAAGAAATCATAGTAACATTAGCTCATCAGTCATTTTGAAATTTTGATGAAGAAGTGACATGGTAAGTAATTGTATTTTCTTACAACACAAAAAGAAATTCAGGTACAGAGAGGTTAAATTTGTTATTCCCAACAATGAAATAAGTCCATATTAGAGTCTATGACAGGTGTTGGCCAAGCCTGCTGCCTGTTTTTGTAAATAAAATTTATTAGAACATGGCCACACTCATTTATTTACTTATTGTATATAGCTGATTTCAAATAATAGAATTGAGTAGTTGCAAAAGGCACTGTACTCGTATGACCACAAGGCTGAAGCACTTATACTATCAGGCCTTTTACAGAAAAAGTTTGCCGACTCCTGGCCTATAGCAATCCCCACTTTTTATACTGGAGAAAGCTGAGACCCAGAGAGGTTATATATTTATTGAATATTATTGAATATACATGAGTTACTCAGATCACTAATGACAAAAGTGAGACTGAAATGCCTACCATCTATTTCTTGGGACAGTCCTTATTTCTGTTGCCTCAATGGAAACATCACCTTGGGAGGATGATCTGAATGAAGCCTTTTAAATCTTTCAAATTATAAGGCCACGTAGAGAAAAAATGCCTAAGAACAAATAGTCGTTTTTCTTAATAGGGCCAGAACCAGAAAGTGAATGAGTCAAGTCTTTGGAGGGAGAGTTAATTCAAACCACCAGAGAGTATCAGACAATAAATCTTCATTCTTTGCTTCCTCCAGTGGTGTTAGCTAATATGCTGAAAGGGAGCCTGTAGTCCTGAGGAAATTCATTTTCTAGAGTAGGTAAGTCATAAGATGGTTCTGAGTGAGTCCTCTGCAAGGCATGACCTGATTTCAGCCATCAGGGGCCCTACCGGCAGGCGTCTGATTGTGAAGGTAGTGGAGTGGGCATGCTGCTACAAGTATGACTCTGCCAGTCTTTGATGGAGACCTGAGAGCCCTCACAAACCCTTCCATAATTAAATTATTTATATTACATAAAGGGAAAATGGTTTTTCAAGAACATAAAATTGTCTTCCTTCTTAGAGATGGGATCGTTCCTCCTAAAACTAACTCTGATTGGCTCGTTTCCTTAAGTGCTTTAGGAATTTCATGTTGATTTGAATCTATTTCTTCATAATCACCACCTCTTTTGTTTATACTAAACATACATTTAATTTTATACATTTTTATCTCCTTAGTGATCCTCATGATGAATGTGGAAGTAAGAAGGTCAGGAAGGTTGTAAAACCCAGAGCAGTGGTTCTCAAAATATGGGAATTTGTTAGAGATGCAAATTCTCGCGTCCCACCCCCGCCCAACTGAATCGGGAACTGTGGTTTTACAAGCTCTCAGGTGAATTTGTTGCCTACTCAAGTGTGAGGACCATTAACCGAGACTGTGGTGTTGTCCTGAGCAAAGCCCTTGCCTTCCGGCACCTTGCCCTACACCCCTTTCCCTTTTGCCGCACAACACAGGCATCCTTTTGGGTCACAGAGTAAGGCTTTGTTTGACGAGAACTCTGACAACTCTTCTTTTTCTTTTCCTTTGTCGTATTTTCACACTTGATGATATCTGTATTTGTTTACTTGTGTAACATTGACTGTCTTCTTAAACAGAATAACATTTAAGAGAGCAGAAGTCCTATCAGCATCATTCACTCCTGGTGTCCTTAGCATTTGACATAGTAACCAGCACAGAGGAGGTGGCTCCTGATACATATTTACTGGAGGAATTAATGAAAGCATTGTCTTTGTCATAGTCAGAGTTGCCAGGAAACCAACCAAGAAGACACTCATGGTAGGATGATGTGATTCCAGAAATCTGCAGAGCTAGTACTGCTGCCATTTGCAGCCTCTCTGTTTTCCCATGACCAGATATGCTGCTTGTTCAAAGATTCTAGCAGTCTAGGAGAACACAGGGGCAAAATTTGCTTTGTTGTCCACATGGCACACATAAAGTCTACACTTACAATTTCCTTTCTTTTTTCCCTCTTTTTTTATTTGACTGATTCCGATAGCATAGATTCCATCACCAGGTGATTTTGCAATGAAATAACTACACAATTCTAATTGTAAATAGTATCTTTTGAAAATACCTGCATTTTGGAAGCAACTGGTATTTACCTTGTTGTATTTTGGCTGAGTGTGTAATAAATGTCTGTGCTTGGCTTGCATTATTTGACATCTTAGCAGGGCTTCACAGGACACTGTCTATACCTCCTTTTTCCTATGTGATCAATAGGAAATAACAGTGTAAATCAATTCTGGGTAATAATGTAAATAGGCTCTCGAAGGCAATTCCCACTGTGAAATAAGTAGTTAGCCGTGACACTGGCATTAACCACAGTGGGGGTAATCAGACTTTGGATGTGTTTAATCAGAGTGATAAGCTAAGATTTAAAAGAGAGTTACTGTTGTGCAGGGATAATAATTTCCAGGATTTAGAAGATGAATATTTGAAAGTGTTCTCATAAATTAAAGCCCCCAGAATTGCTTTGAGTAATTTACGAAGCTTTGAGGTCAGGCACAAGCAAACAGGAAAGGTTAATCTCAGAGCCACAGTAGTTAATGTGCAGGAATTGCAGAATACATTTATTGAAATAAGTAGTTAATACTGAGATAATTGAAGATTTTCTGGCCAGCACTAAAATGTTCCTTGAACTATTACTACCACATATGATTTGATTCAAAAGTGGGCAACACAGAACAATTTGTAAATGTATTAGTTCTCCTTGTAATTAAGCACTAATCCCAAAGATTAAATACTAGATCACTTTATAGCTTGATTAGTTGTGTTTCCAGTTGAAAATGTTGATGCATCGAAGCTCTGTACTATAGAATAAAAGATTGATTCTGAGTCAAGAATACTTAGACCTTAGAAGGTCTAAGAAGAAGTCCTGAATGGAGGACATTCTAATTGTTTTGTAAAGTCCCTTAACCTCTGAGCCTGAGTTTCCCCATCATGATTATCTGGGGCTAATACTATCTACCTCAGGAGAGTTTGTTAGGGAATATACACAGAACGACTCTTTAGTTCTGTAACACATCATAAGATACAGGGCTCTATTATTATTTGAAAATACTTCACATACCTTATTTACTTATTTAACTAGTGTTAATTGAGTGCTTACTCTGAGTTAGCATGCCCTTCTGGAGTGTAGAAGACGATAGTGAAGAAGACAGCTAAAGTTCTAGTCCTCCTAGATCTGAGGTTCTAGCAAAGAGAGGCAGATAATCATATTCACGTAAAAGCAGAGAACCTCAGATAGTGGCAAGGGCTACAGGGAAAATAAAGTGTGACAGTAAAATGGAGAGGGAGGGGGCTACTTTTTCTAGGTGGTCAGGCAAGGCCTCCCAAAGAGATGATATTTGAGCTGAGAACCATACTACTATCTGGAAGAAATTCATTGTAGGCGGGGTGAAAGCACTTTACCACTGGGTTAAAAAGCAAAATCACCTTTTTTGATGTGTAAAATGAGATAGTCCATGAATGTTTCAATTGTTCTTCTTGCTACAAGTATTCTATGTTAGTTCTGACATATGTATAATTTTAATTTTAGTCTATTTTTTGGAGATACTAGAGGTAATAGTGCTGCGGCTGGAGTTGACAGGAATTTTAACGATCTCCTCATCTGACTTCCTAATTTTACAGTTAAGAAAACTGAGGCCCAGAAAGATTATTTGATTCTCCTCGTATGGTTGTATGGTAAAGGATAGAACCAAGACTAGAGCCTGGGTGTCTTGACTCACAGTATGGTGCTCTTTCTGCTAAAATGTACTGCTGTTTCTGGAGTCTCTTTGATCATATTAACTTATAGGAGTATTGTGGCAATTTAATAAACTGTAAAGTGAGAATATGAATATGAATATGAAGTGAGTACATGAATATACTTTTGAAATTTCTTATTTCATATAGCACTTTATTATTGATAGTAATTTTAGATGAGTTACATATAAATTAATTACAACACCAGGAACTGTACTAGTAAAGTTTATGTCAGTAATCCATTTGAACGTATGCAGCAGTGACTGTTTTCTGAGAAAATATGGAAGTTACAGATAGCAATTAAGAAAAATCCTATACCTGTCTCAAGATTCAGCCATTCGTGTCTGCTTTCTTCTAATATGGTGTCCTCATAGAAAAGGGAAACTCTGCAAAACTCATTTTGATAATTTCAGATGGCCACTTTATTGATTTGAAAGATATGTCCACAAGTCCTTTGATATTTTTCCCCCGAAGTAGAGTTCAGTTCCCCTCCCCTTGCGTCTGACCTGAATGTAATGACTCCCTTTTAGTGAATAGAATATGTCAGAGTAATGGAATTACTGAGCTTAGGTTACAGAAAGACTAGAGCTTCCATTTTCTGTGCCCTCTCTTGCTACCATAAAAAATTACCACAAACTTGAAAGCTTAAAACAGCAATTTATTCTTTCACAGTTTTGGAGGTCAGGGGTCTGAAATCGAGGTGTCAGCAGGGCTCTACTCCTTCTGAAATCTCTCTGGGAAAACCCACCCTTGCTTCTTTCAGCTTCTGGAGGCCTCAGGTGTTCCCTGGTCTGGCAACATAACTCCAGTCACTGCTTCCATCTTCACACGGCCATCTTCCCTGTGCCTCTCTGTGTCTTTTCCCTTTTTCTTCTCTTATGAAGATACTTGTCATTGGATTAAGGGCTCACCTTAATCCAGGATGATCTCTAGGTCTTGAGATCCATAACTTAATTATATCTGCAATGACCCTTTTTCAAAATAAATTCATATGCAGAGGTTCTAGGTCTCAGGACATGGACATAACTTTGAGGGGGCGGGAGTGTCATCATTCAACCCACTACATACTCTCTCTAGGTGAAGTCAGCTTCTATGTCATGAGGCAGCCCTGAGAAGAGGAAAACCTGCTACCATGCTTTGAGGGACTCAGACAACCTCTGAAGAGGCTCATAATGGTGAGGAATTGAGACCTGCCTGCCACAGTGCGAGTGAGCTCAGAAGTGGATTTTCTGAGATCGGCAGACAGCCATGCAGTGAGCTTGGGAGCATATCCTCCAGTCCCAGCCAAGCTCTGCACCATCTGCAGCCCTGGTGGCAGCTTAACTGCTGCTTTATGAAAGACCCTGAGGCAGAACCACCCAGTTAAGCCATTGTTGAGTTCCTAACCTGCAGAAACTGTGACATAACAAATGTTTGTTATTTTACATTTGGGATATTTGTTATGCAGCAATAGCAATAATACCACACTTATAGCTATGAACTTTATTAGCAGTGTAAGGAGCCCACTGACAGACTGGTTGGTGTCTATTACATTTTCTCAGCATGTGACCTTCCAGGCTGAGACACAGGCCTCAATGCAAGGTGAAAGCAAAATAAGCAATGTTATACTTTATCAGTGATCTTAAAATCAAGAAATGCAACTGTACTCCTTCACCATACCTCTGTCGTAGACAACATACTAGAGTGAAAAAACTGTTAGGAATGGAAACTTCTGTAATTTTAAATTTAAAAAAAAGGAAAATATTAGTTGATTAGGGTCAAGCAGATCCCAAAATCCAGCTTACAAAAGAAATATTGGGAGGAAAACAACACAAACCAAAATACATAATTGGATATTAATGTTTACCTGATACATCTTTCAGTTTTTTTTCAGTCTTTGCACCTGCCACTCACATGCTCTTCAGTGATAGGAATCACTGTTTTCATTTTGAGGGGGAGACATTAATTTGGTTTCTATCCTGTGTTGATGCTGGAGCTAAGGACGCAGAGGTAACTTCCTATTTACCTTTGTAGCAGTGCCCTTCTGAATCTGTTTGCCCTTCTAGGTGGTATGTTTCCCATTAGCTCCTTCGTTTTTCAGAACCACCTAGAGTTTGTCTATTTCTAATCACATGCTATTTGTGAAATCCCTATAATTTCCTAAGGCCTTCAGAAGCTTTCCTCTTCTTACCTGTGACATTTTGAGGAAAGATTTATTCTTCCTCTGTGTTTATTCTGCTTAGTGAAGATCATCAGAAACAACCTTAACTGCATGTTTGCAAATTCTCTTTCATATTGTGCCTGCCACTGTATTTCGAATTCAGTTGTTCATTTGAAGGTGTGCCGAGGGCAAAGGACTCTCTTAGAAATCACTTCCATTCACACTTGGCTTTTACTTTCTTTCCTCATGGCACATAATGCCAAACTATTGTCTTTCCTTAGTGGCTAGATGATTTTGTTCCTGTTTTAATATGACTCCTCTACTTAGGTGTGTGATATACATACACATATATACATACGTGGCATTAGAAGCATATTCTTATTAGGCTGAGCACAGATTTCCATCTGTATTTTAATAAGCTTTATGGGTATGAAATCCAGGCTTTTTCCCGCCCCCCACTTTGTGGAGACATTTGAGAGAGAACATTCTGGGAGAGTTTGTGTTTGGCGGTGTCTTTGTGGAACTGGGATGGAGGGCCCTGAGGATCTCCTAGGAAACCTACTGAGAGGTAACTGGAGGGCAAGCAGAGGAAGCTAACTGCTGTTCTGAGCAGGCTAGCAGTCCTAGGCTTTCTTCCTCCATGTGTATAGGACATGGCCTGCCTATTGTTTTAAAATTAATGAAAAATATCTTGATTATCTTTCTCCTAATAGTACCCACTGCCTGAATAGTGGGGTGGATGTGAAGAAGGATGAGAGATGGAGAAAGTGCACGTTAGGTGTATCTATCAAGAATGGTCACGGCTCAATATGCACACTATTGCATAGTCATGAGATTGATCTGTGCAGCCATGCACACAGAGGGAGGTGAAATTTAGAGAACTACACATCCCCAGAGGGTTAATATTTCAAACATTCCCTTACATTCTCTCTTGCCTGCAATCGTGGTGTTTCTCCACATACCAAATTAACTGGTTGTCATGGGCACCAAACCTATTACCTTAAACAGTTTAATATCACAGTCCAAGCAACATCCTATTTTGAGATTAACCATCACAAGACATTTTTCCCTCTTATTTTAATTTTTTGCCACTCCATTCAGAAATGCTGGAATCAGTATTTTAAAGCCTATCTGTGAGATGTTTCTATTAATTGTTCCCCATGGTTTTTAACAATTTTTTATTCATCACCGTGATTGAGGACGTACATTTGGGTGCAATGGAGCTTTGGGTAAGAATCTTACAATTACAACATTTTAAAGATGAAAAAATCTAGAAATCACGCTTTTAGCCACTGAAGCCACTTTCTCCATTAAGAGCTGGGCAAGGGTTTTTTTTATCCTGTTGTTTAAGACTCTATACTTTTAATCTAACACTCTGTCTGGTACATAGTAGGAAATGAGAAGTGTTTCATTCATTCAGCAAACATTGATCGGTTCCTGAAATATGTACCAGGTGCTTCTTTTTATCTTTTGGAAAAGAATGAAATACAAGACAGACAGGGACCCCATCCTCATGGAGTTGAATTGAAGTGACTTGCCTGAGATCACACAGATAAAATTTAAGTGATGAAACCTTGCCAAGAACTCGAATTGTCAGATTCTCAGTCTATGGTCCTTTCTTCTTTATTCATGGAGATTTTATTTGGGGGATTGTATAATGAAAATATCTGGTGATGTTGGCCTTTTTCTCTCATGCTTCCATGTAGTTTTACTATGCAATGACCAGCGGAAATGGTCAGCAGATTCTGTCACATTTGTGTACCAGGATATAGAGGCGGGGCACGGCACACCTCTCTCTGTCTAGTATAGTAAACAATTCAGGAAAACCGTATTCTAACCTGGCATCAGAGCACAGGCCTTTCTTGACTGGGATGTGGTATAACAGCTGCCTGACATTTTCTAATGACACATAGAGCACATTCCTATAATCCCCATGAAAGAGTCTTATGCTTCACATTATTTAACAATAAGGCATACAGGGATTTGCAAACATTTTTTTGTCAATAATATAATTTGATATCCATGTTTTAAAAAGAAAAAAAAATGAATCTCTAGTCCCTAAATTAGAATGTCAAACGTGCATTGTTATACAATATGGAAGCCAATTAAATGTAGACTAATTCATTACATATGTTTTTATTCTGCTTATTTTCCTTAGTTGTGCCCTCTAAAAATAAGATTGATGTATATCTGTCAAAGCATCTGTACCAAGTTATATTTCCCAGACATAAAACACATGGGTAGAGAGTTCTGGTGGGATCCTTGCCTTGTTTATTGTCTGGTGTTATGGTCTCTCTACTTTTTTTGTTTCCTTTTACTCTTTTTTTTTTCTTAGTACTTTGTAACTGTCTCTCAATTTTTTGTTAAGTTATTTGACTGAGTTGTGGCATAATCCATTTTAGATAGAATATGAAACTTCCTGAAGTCAGAATCATTTGATTAGGCATATTTAAAGGAGTGTTCTTCCTGTCTGGAACTTTCTTTCCATTGATATCCCCATCCTATAAAATAATTAACAACACGGACATTGAAGCCCAACATTTTGGGCTCAAATTCAGACTCTGGATTTGGGCAAGTTATGAAATTTCTTTGTGCCTTGTGTTGCCAACTGGAAATGAGGGTAAGAATAGCTCTACCCTCACAGAAATGTTGGAGATTATGAATTAATGTCTCTGTAGCATTCGGTATACTGTCTGCTTTCTAGTAAATGCTTTATAAGGTTAGTTGTTTTTCAGTAAAGTCATTCCAACCACCTTATCTAAAAATGTCATCCCATTACTCTATCCTCTTGCCCTGCTTTAGTTTATGTCACAGCCTTTATCATCATCTGATATAATATTTTATGTATTTATTAGTTCATTTACCCCTTCCACTAGAATGTAATCTTCATGAAAGCAGGGAGTTTGTTCACTGCTCTATCTACCAATCATAGGAAGGTATTCAAAACCATTTGTTAATGAACAAATGCATGTGCACTTGAAGTTTAATGACATATAAATATTAGCAGAGTTACTGGAAGAATAAGCCTAAGAGGACATTTAGTTTCATGCTCTTTCTGTTCATTTGGGTCTTCCAGTAACTTGGCTAGTTGTTATAAAGAAGCCAGGAAAACAGCATCTGTATGAGAAGGTCAGACCGTATTTGACATTTGGTATATTTACCAAGAATGTTTTAGGTGTGCTGTACATCTTTTTTTTCCTATTTTTCAAAACTCTGTAGTTTAAGTAGTAGTGTCAGAATGAAATAAAACAAAGAGGAAGAGGTTTAAAAAACATTGATGACCTGGGAACTATGTCCTGACTTGCTTAACTGAAAGCCAGGGAATTGATAGTGAAGTCTTTTCCCGTTGATTTAGAGTCTGTGTTCAGAGATGATTTCCAAGCTCAATTTATTGTTAAACCTCATTAAAATAAAGTGATCATTTTATGGGTTGGAAATGTGTTATGACTGACTTTCTGATTGAGACTGCCCCAGTGCTTACAGCTTACATGTAAATGTGTGAAAAGGGGAAATATTGATGTTTATTTCCTCTGTGTTCAAACTGTTCAGACTTTATGGGAAATAATAAAGCTTTACAACTTGTTCTTCACAAATAGGATGCTAGAGACTTTCAGCCAACATGAGAAACCTATTTATTATTTTGTGTCAGAGTGATTTGGGCCATCTCCCCGTTTATAGATCCCAGAGCTAATTGTTACTTGGGGTCAAGAAGGAAATAGCATGATAGTCAGTGGTTAGAGAATATTAATTTGACAAATAAAATTTCCTTTTACTGCAAGGAAGATAATTACCTGACCACTGGGCAATATAGCAGTGTTCCCTGTTAACCCTAATTTTGCCAGATGGGGTGAAGGTACAAACTACCCCATCAGGCCTGTAGGACTTCTTGACATAAAGGTTTAAAAATACAGTAACGGTTTCTTGCTTAAGAATCATTTCTGCTTCCAGCACTTGCAGTTTCAGCACTGGTCCTGAGACCCCTGCATCATGTAGGTGGAAAAAAAGTTGAGGTGATGAGGGGAAGAAAGAAAAACATAGTTGTCATTACTAGTGTCTTCCCCACCTTTGCAAGAATTGCATAGACATACAGGCATCCCCCCACCTCCTTCTCCCCAGGTCCACAGAAAAACCGAGGAATATCTAGTGGGGACACTCCTTTAGCACCATTCACACTGAATGTGTGCACACGCTGGTGAAAGCATTTAAACCAGCCCTTCGTGCCTTTATATCCCCCTACTTTAAAGAACCAGTGTCTCAATTGTCCATTCTGCTTCTCTACTAAACTATTACTCTGAGGAAAACACCTCTCTGCTCATTGTTGCACATGATAGTCTATAAAGTGTATTCCTAGGTCTGAAGAAATGTGACTCAGTGGTACAAATTGGTATACACTGTCTTTTGTTCCAGCTCTTTTATAGTACTGCTCTTTGCATTTTCACCTACCATTAAGTAAGCCAAACCCAGTGAGGAATAAGAGTCCATTCCCATCAAGGCCTATTTGTAGCCCCCTTGGGGATACCTGCTTCAGTCTCACTTGCCAGCTCTGTTCAGGACCTTCCTCTAGGGAATCTGCCATATAGCCATCTGCAGTTTCTGTCTCTTGTTGGCAGGCAGACAATTCTTA
The DNA here is from genome assembly GCF_964194185.1 of Rhinolophus hipposideros. Classification (NCBI taxonomy): domain Eukaryota; kingdom Metazoa; phylum Chordata; class Mammalia; order Chiroptera; family Rhinolophidae; genus Rhinolophus; species Rhinolophus hipposideros. The sequence goes on from NC_138068.1 coordinate 35,044,984, forward strand.
TTGGCATTTTGTGCCTTAGAGGTTGCAAGAGGAATATGTCTAAATTCAGCCCATCTCTGTATTGCTTTCGTACCCCCATTTCCACTAATTTCATGGAGCTCAGTGGCTACCGTAAGCGAGTACACAAGGAAATCTGCTTGTTAATTCAGAACATGTTCAGAACCTGGAGGGGGATTCTGCTGATGAACACTGATGTGCCCTATTTTCACGTACCCTTCAAGTTCCCATAGTGATTTCCATGGGACCGTGCCCCCTATGGGCATCCCTTTAAAAGGTTGTGTTTCCATTGTCCTCCTGCCGGAACACATGGCCAAGCCTTTGGCTACTGCCCATGAGTCGGTACAAAGTGAAATGTAGGAGCTTTCATCCTTAAACAGCATGCAGATCAGCCCACCGCGCTGATTTGTTTTTACCTTCTTCTGTCAGAGTGGTGGCTTTCCAGACAGGTCATAGTCTGTCCACCTTGGAACTACTTTCTGTAAACCAAGCAGCTCTTTGTTGGTCAGTTGAGAGCTGTTTATAGGGCACTGTTCAAAAGGTGATAGAATCCAGCAGCTCCTCATGCAGTTCTGAAGATAATCTTGGGGGAAAGAGGCTCCCTGCTCACAAGTATCTCCCTCTACATTACATTTCCCCAGTAGCATGATCCTGTGGAAACCATTTTCATTTTATCAGGGAACTCTTCCGGACACTGCCCTTACCTTTAGAGTGTTTCCCTAACATCATCCAAGACATCGTGGGTATTTCAGGCTTCAAGATTATTTTATGTCCTTCGGTCATAGGTGTAGTTTCAATTAACATCTAATAATAAGCTAGTAATTTCCTCTTAAAGGGAAATTCTCTAGTCTAGAGTCATAGTAGCTGTTACACAGAGAATTTGTTTTCATCTGCATTCCAGATTCTAGTCTACACTGTATAAGCTTGGACAATTTTTTTTTGTTCCCATTTAGTCTGTCCAATTAATATTGCTTAAAGAGCAGATCACCATGCCTTCTATTTTATAACAGTAGGCAGAAGAGTTGTTCTCCCGAAAGATACGGCGTCCATACCCATAATACATTCAGGTGAAAGACACACAACCACTTCATACAAAACCCATTCAAACATACCAATTCTCCTACAAACTTTCATCTTAATTTCATCAACCCTATGTTCCTAACTGTAGGTTCCATAGGACTTCATTAACAGGTTTTGGTTTTACAATACTAGATAAGGGAAGTATGAAAACATTCAAGTCTAGGAGAAACAACCTTTTTATATAAAACCAATTTAAATATTCCAACTTTCATAATCCTGTCAACATTTACATTTTTATATTCTCTCAGTCTCATTGTAGTCCACATCAGGACTTCCACAGTGGGTTTTGATACCACAGTGCTTGTGGTTTCCGTATCAAGGAGTCCTGGTAACTTCTCTTCACCCCCTGACAATTTTACCCACTCATGGATGTAAGTCATTGGCTCCCCAGCAGACAGCTGAGCCAGGGGACTCTAGCCCTTTTGTCAGGCCTTATCTTGACTGATCCTCCTGACTATTGGTGATATGATTCTAGGTCTGTTTCTCATTGTAATCTTTGCCTTCCAGCTTTCTAAATTCCTCCATATGGGTACATTGACCAGACTTGTTTGGGGCCCTTTAATGTTGGAAGGCCAGTAGAGAGTTCCTTGGGTCCACCCAACCTTTAATATCTCCTTATTAAGACCATTATTTCAACACCATTAGTATCCATTTTATTCATCAAATTTACCTAAAGATTTTCACCCTGCTGGCATGAGTCCCTTGACTCTTCCCTTTTTTTTTTCCTTTTTAGTTTCATGACCATCAATCTTTGCTATATTCACCCCATTTCTTAATAACCATTTAAAAATGTCCACCTTGGTGGGACATGTCCCTTGACTCTCTACTTTGTCTCTCTGCATTCTCTTGTTAGTTAATTTAATGTTTTTATTAGCACCTGTAAGACACATGAGAAGAAGCTGAGACAGCAATTTTTGTAAGGCTTCTCCTACTGAAGCTTGATTTTGCAGCAGTAGAGTTACAGGGGGTTTCATGCAAAAGGGGCCCCCTTAACCACAGCATTTACCATGACCTGGGTAATGAGCTTGTTTAGTGGGTAAATATCCCAGTAATCATAAAGCCAGTCCCAAATGGCTTGCATATAAAGCATAAAAGCTGCTTCTTCTTGGCATTTATGGGGAGAGTTGGACAGTCCCCGCTCTCAGAGTAAAGAGAACTTACAGCAGATTTTATACAGTTCATCATGCTGGCTGTTCCCTCAGGAATAGCCTACTGTGTGTCTGGATCATATATAGCCATCTGTGATTGTATCATAATGAGCTGTGTGTCCTGTATCAACCCAAACATACTCTTCCATCCTGCAGCATTCAAAACCAAAGACAATGCCTCTAAATTAACTAAATTAACTACCCTCACAATCTGTTTTAGTAAATGTTCTTCAGGAGACTGATGATGTTGATCCACAGATAAGGCACCTCTTTCACTTTATACCCTCTGATTTCAGGAGTTCCTTGGATTTGCCCTTCCCCCACATTGATTACTTTCTTGGTGATTACAGGTTCTTTCTGTTGTCCTGGTGTAATTTTTCCCTTTGTAGGCAGCTTTGAGGCTCATGACCAAAGCTCAGACTGATCAAATCTGAGTTTGGTCTAGCACGAAGGCTCGACCAGAACTTTCTTTAAATTTCTTTTTAGCTGTTTCAAACAATAAACAGAAAGTTGTATGTTTAGCATGCTTATCATTTTGCATTTCCTCATGTATCCAATGAGCCAACTTTTGGACAGTCAGATCTACCACCATTTCTAAATTCAGTTAGTAACTTTTAACGTTAGCAAATGACCACATCACAGCTACAGTTTCATACGATGGGTAACTAGGCAGCCATCTAGTATCAAAGGTTCATCTTATCTCTTCGCAAAACACATATTTCTGTGGGTTGGGGCCTGCCTAGCAAAATCCACTTCTTACACCAATTCTGAGCTATTCTAACTCACAACACTTCTAATAAGAAATCTCTCTCTCTGTATGTGTTTGTGTGTGTTTATCACACCAACCAACTGGATGTCCTACAATTCCGTTCAATTCTGACACTATCTTCCATACCTGGAATTAGTGTCATATGCCACAGGTTAAAGGGCTCAGTCCCACAGACTGCCCTTGTTTCAGATACCAGTCAAAATCCCAGTTGTCACCAGAACTTCTCACTCACTAGCTGTCAATTGAGAGTTTCCATATGCCCTGCCTCGGGTTTGATAATTTGCTAGAATGCCTCACAAAACTCAGGGAGACACTTTGCCTACTATTACTGGTTTATTTTAAAGGATACAACTCAAGAACAGTAAAATGGAAGAAATGCAGAGGGTAAGGTATGGGGATGCATGGAACTTCTCTGCCCTCTCTGGGCACATCACACTCCCAGCACCTGATGTGTTCAACCTGGAAGCTCTCCAAACCCCATTGTGTAGGGATATATTATATAGGTTTAATTGATTATACCATTGGCCATTGGTGATTAACTCAATGTCTAGCCCCTTTTTCTCCTCTCCAGAAGTCAGCAGTGGAGCTGAAGTTTCCAAACCTCTACCGTAGTTCCTCTGGCAACCAGCTCACATCAGGAAGGTACCTAAGAGCCCACCTACAGTCACTTCATTAGCATGCACTCAGGTATCATTCAAAGGGATTGTTGTAAATAATGAAAGATACTCCTATCACCTCTATCACTCAAGAAATTCTAGGGGCTTTGGAAGGTGTCAGGAACTTAGTACAAAAAGCAGACGTATATATTTTTAATTGTATTACAGTAATCAATATCCCAACTTGAACTATATTTATGCAGAAATATTCTTAAGTACATGTAATATATATCCCCATACCTACATGAAAACTAGTTTCTTTTCCACAAATTACCCAGTTTCACCCCAGAACTTTAAATCTAGAAGTTGGAGTTAATGTCTTCTTATACCAAAAGAATATTATGAGATTCTTTGAGAAATGAGATTTAACCATGCCTTTTTTTATATGTGTAATATAAATTCATACACTGTAGTTTGAGGAAAATTCATTTTTAGCATCTTATATTTATGTAAGTTTCCTAGACACTATTTTAAAATAAGATTTCACAAAGCATTAGATTCCATGATATCATAAACTGAGTTTTATAGAACTATTTAAAAATTTAAATACTAGACCTTTTAGACAATAATTGAGTATCTAGCATAAGGTAAAACAAAAGTTACAGTTGTGAAGCTGAATATCACTCAACTGTTCAATTATTCTTAGCTATAGATGAGTAAGCTTGTTGCTTTATAGTTAGACCATATGGTATTTATTTATTTTTCTATGATAGATGTGCCAGATAGCCAAAACTTTTGCTTAGTATCTTGGGTGGTGGAAGAGGGATCTGTGATCTGTGCACTTATTTTATGCCATTCTATCTATGTGTTGTACAAATGTATTTAAGTAGGGGAACTAAATTGTTTACAGTAGCATAATACATTTTCCTCAGTGAAAATTGGTACATTTTGATGCATGCTGATTTGGGGTCTGATACAGTCATAATCTACATACCAAACATATACATTTAGCTTTTCAAAACAGAAGCTAACACTGCTGGAGCTGTGGGAGTGAGGGAGTTCTCCAAAACAATCTCTTGCATCCTCTGTGGAGAAAGGACTTATCATTGATGGTGTAGAGTCTGTTGTCTCAAACCTCAGGGTAAGCTTTCCAAGGAATAAAAGTAGGCTCTGTAGCATGGCAAAAGTTTGAGACCCTGACTCATCTTTCTTACTTTCATCCCATGAGAGAATATCTGTAGTTATGAAACTTACTGTTGAAAAAATGAGCAGTAAATATATGAAACACTGATGTTTAAAAGTGTACAAAACATAAATAGAAAACAGTGTTGTTAATTTTAGCTTTGCAATGGACAAAACAAAAAGCACACAACTGATGATTCCTTTAGGCATGGAGCACTTAGCTTTCTCTTCTGCTGTGTTTCTGTATGTCATTGGTATCTACATATATTTGTAGATACTTTCCGTCAATAATTTTCTGATAATTCAAATAATTTTTACCTGATTATTTACCTTTTTTTTTTTTTTTTTTGCTTTGATCCTATCTTGCCTATCTGAAATTGAAGATGTTTTTAAGGTCATATGTGTTCTCCATGTCAACTCCTGAAAGTCTATATTTCTAAAAAGAGATGTTGGAGTCTTTTAATAATTTCATCCTTCAAGTTTATCTCATAGGTAATGCCACTCGACTGAAAAGTCTTCTTGGTAATCCATTAATTAAATCCTTCTAGCTAGGGCCCAAGAGAGATCTCATGTGCTGAATTGCACTGCACATTAAATGACATTATAATTATGTTTTTAACTTACCGGTCAAATGAATGAATGGTAACTTTACTATTGCAATTCATTTGTATTTTATGCTGTAAAACAAGACATGGTGCTATGGATGAAAACTAGTGCGAATTTCTCCTTATAAATAATTATCATTTCAGTGTATTAAAGGTAGTTTCACTCAGAGGAGAAATACCCTTGTAAAGAAAGTCTAAGGCAGTGTAATGAAGCAGTGTAATCACTTCCATATGTCACTGAGCCTCGCCTGTGTGGAAGGCCGTGTTCTAGATACTTCTGCAATATTACCTCATTTTTGTTCTCAAAACAACCCTTGTAGTAGAGTCTGTTATTATCCCTATTTTATACATGAGGAAAATCAGGCACAGAGAGGATAAATAACTTTCCTGAGATCCCACAGGTAGTAGGGATAGAGGGAGTATTCAAACTCTTGTAGTTTCTCTCCATAGCTGTGCACTTGTAAACAAGATTTTTATCTCATTCCTGGGCATGAACTTTTGCTTATGTATGAATTAATTTCATTGATATTGTTTTTCTTTCCTTTTTTTTCCTATTGTTTTTCTTTCCTTTTTTTATATGAAAGTTGATGATGTTTATGTAGGTTTATTTTTTTAACTTAAAAAATGTTTAAGCTCAGAAAAGAAATGAGAATAATAACAAATACTTATGCATCGACCACCAAGAATTTAAAAAATATTAACATTTCAGCCTCTTTACTTCCTTTTTTTGTTTTTTTAAATGATAGAATAAGTCATTTCTGATTAAGTTCTTCTCACCAGTACCATGCCTTCATTTCCTTCTTCCCACTTCTTGCCCAGAGCAACTGCATTTAAGAGCTGGATGTAAAAACTTCTAGACTGTATTTTTATATAGAAATATCTATAAACCATACACATTTGGTTTTGTGTGATTAAATGTATATAAAAGTCCTTGTATTATATAGACTATACAGATTCTTGACCGTTTTATTCAGCATTGTATTTTTGAAACCTCTCCATATAGTGACCTATCTAGCAATAATTCATTATTAGCTGCTATATTTTATTCTATCTTCTACATATGTCATATTTTATTTGTTTTCCTATCAGCAGATGATTAGATTGTTTCCAATATTCTCCTATTATAAACAATGCTGAAATGAACATTTTTAGTACATATTGCCTCACATACACGCTCCTTCTGAAGTGGGAGTGCGAGTTGGGAGGGGCTGTGACAGCAACAAATGGGGAGGGGTCACATCAGGACTACATGTGAGAACAAAGTAAAGAATCAAGCAAGGACATTTCCTATGGTTATGAGACAATGGTTAATAATAACCATTATGCATACATTGTTTATGAAGTCCCTACAAACAGATGTTAGGTTTATGTGAGGTTTAATAAAGAGAACTCTGAGCTAAGGTGAAAGAGACCTGGATTTTCTCCCCAGCTGTGCTCTCACCAGCTTTGTGCCATAAAACAACACATTAACACATTTCATTTTTCTCATCTGAAGTACAGGGATTTTCAGTAGCAGATTTTTTCCTAGTGTTTTTCCAGCACTAGTCTACCTGAGTTAGGGCTACAACATGTTTTCTTCAATGTTAATACACCTCTTCAGCTTTGAACTCCATGATCCCCGGGCCTAAATCTTTAATGTCCTCCAACCTGCTGCCCTGCTGATGCAGAACAGAAAGAACTTGTCCACCTTGTGCTAGCTAGCAGAGCCAAACGCTAAACACCGACAATTGCAGTGGAGAAAGATGGGCTATTTTATTATGAATGTTGCCACCCAGGAGAATGACATCTGATGCTCAAAAGCCTGAACTCCCTGATCCAGGGTTCTGGACGACTTTTAAGGATACAGGGGGAACAGCTACGGGGAAGCACTGGCGGGACAGGTTTGAATTGGAGGACTTTGGAGCTTGGACATTTGTGGTAAGGGGCAGCAATGCAGGATCTTCCTGGACAACGGACCCTGTGCTTCTGAAAGGTTTCTGGTACTTAAGTTCCAGTTACTATGTCCCGGTCCTTTGGTTCCGTGGGAGTGGGGGACACAAGGGGTGAGACTTTGTTCCAGGTCCAGCTGGGGATCAAAGTTCTCTGCGCATGCTTCGGTTGTGTGACTTGCAGTTTTGGTCTGTTGTTTCTTAAAAGCAACTCAGTATCTTGTGAAACAGAATAGGACCATTTTGAGCTGGTTCTGCAGTTACAATTTCTCCACACCTGACCATTGTCATCTGAGCTTCCTGTCTCAGAGTCTTCTTTCTGGGGAAACCCAAACAAAGATATTCACCTGCTCAAATCCCGTCTGTCCTACCTCTAACACAAGTCCACAGGCTTTGCAGATTCTTTCTGGCTTACTCCAGCTCATGCTTGTAGAGTTGCTCTGGACCCCATAGCATTTGCCATGTGAACCAGTTAATGCAAGGTTGCATGTGATTATTCACATTCTTATCTTTTGTATCCCTCCTCCTCCCAATCATAAGACAAACTACCAAAAGTCGGGAACTTCTTTTGTGTTGCTTTGTTTATCTTTTTAATGTCACTCAGTGCCCAACATGGAACTAATGCAGAAGGTACACATGGAGTAAGTGTGTATTAAATGAATAACTTAGTCTTAATAGGTCCATACCCCCAGGCCTGATTTTGTGGATGTCAGCCACCTCTTCTTTCTTCTTGGATCTCTTTGCCTTTTAATTAACTTCCCATTAGACTAGAGGTTCTTGGTGACTTCCTGAGGGCCTGACGGTCACAAGGTTAGAGACTGGGCCATCCATTTTGTTATAGGGCTAGTATAAAGAAATATTCTCTCTAGTCAGACTTTCAGAAATTTGAGCCAAATTGGCAGAAATAACAGAGAATAAAAATGTGTTGGGAAGTAGCAATTAGAACTTTTTAATTTTTATCTAATGCCTTTAATTCTAAGTTTATCCATCCGTAGTTTGTTATAATGTTATTTTCAAGATTTCATGAGGTTAAAAACAAATTCAAACACTAATGATTCTAAATGTTTTGCTTCAAATATTTTGACTACCTTCACCCCTATGAGACTGAATCTAGTTTATTCTCTCTTCTTCCCTTTCCTTCCCTCCCTCCCTCCCTTCCTTCCTTCCTTCCTTCCTTCCTTCCTTCCTTCCTTCCTTCCTTCCTTCCTTCCTTCCTTCCTTCCTTTCTTCCTTCCTTCCTTCCTTTCCAGAAGCAGCCTAATTGAAATAAAAATTGTAAATTGACTTTTTAAATTCTCTGTTTTATTTCCGTTAAATATTTCATATGCTGAAAAATTGGTAGAAGTCAAATGAGTGAAGCTGACAGTTTATGGTTTTGTTAGCAAATGACTATGCCAACATAAAAAAACCTCCAAACCTATAGAGAATTTTTATGAGTTTATTTGAGCCAAATTGACAACAATTGCTGTGAAGTAAAATCTCAATGGATTGAGAAATTTCTCCGGAGAATGGCAGTTTTGCATTTTATTTTATATATTAGAATCAAAGGAGAAGACATAAGGAGGGTTACATGAAATCCATTGGTGGTAGATTAAGAGGGCGGGAGAAAGTCAAGTGGGAAATCTCTGGGATTGGATAAAAAGTAAATTGGAGAGACACATGCTTCCTTTACATTGGTGGGTACAGGATAGTTAATAATTAACATTTTATAACACGTGAGATGGTGTTCTGGGAATAAGCTAAGCCTGAGGAGTTCGGTGGCCTCTTGCTCCGGTGCAGGCCTGTGCCCTGAAGCAGTCTGTAAAAGGAGATTACTCTGACATTGCAAAGGTATATTATCTTAGATACAAAAAGACAAGAGACAGGCTCACTTAAGGTAAAGTTGACTTCTGTCTAGGAAGCTACAGCCTAGGACATGACTACCCACAATGACCAGCTTTTAGTTAGAAATTTTAATGTTCAGACCATCTTATGTGGTTACCTTTGGTCTCTGAGTTTGTAGGGCCTGCCATGCTGGCCTCCCCTGATCTTGTCAGGTTTAGTGTGTGAAACCCTCATCCCCCACCCCCACTTTTTTTTTTTTTTTGTTTACCACTGTTTCCTTTCAAATTAAAAGCTTTCCTTATAGTCTTTACTTTCTCTGTGAAATGAGGATTAGTACTTGGGACCTCTTCCAAACCTTTTAGTAACTGGGGGCGTTATTACGAATTCCGTGAATTTAAAAACTGAGAATATCTGTATTAACCTCAAACAGTGTAACATTCTACTTATCATTTATTTGAACTGTTTAGTGAGTATTGATTTTGTAAAATATATTCCCAAAAGCTTATTTCCTGAGTTCAGTTCTTTTCAAGCTGCACATAACCTACTTGGGCAAACGAGGCCTCTCCTTTCGCTCTGCTTTAATTCTCCCCAAATCGACTTTATCATCGCCACTTCTCCAGTTGTCTTTAGAGTTCATCGCAGATTATTCTCTTTTTCTTGGCAGAAAGCAAGCAGTGGCTAGACTGCAGGGCACAATTGCTGAAAGGTTCCTCTTTCAATTTAGCTCTCATTCTAATTTTAACTTATATGGTGCTACTGTGAAAAAGCTGTTTGCCTGAAATAAGGTGAATAAATAAATGATATCCTACATATGGAGTTCATAAAATAGGATGCAGAAATCTAGCAGCTAGAATTTAGATCCAAGGTATTATTTCTCCTTTCTTCTTTTTTCCTTTTTCCCTTTTAGTCTCCCTTTTCTACTTAATGATGTGGATTGATAAAGTTGGCAGGGGTGAAAGGATAGGACATGAGATTTATAAATTGTGTACTCCTCTTTGAAATATGTGACATTGTAGAATCAAGCGTAATTCCAGTCATTTCCTAAAAGGCTGAGGTGGCAGCCATGTGGAATGAGCCTCCTGACTTTTGTGGAGTCCAGAAGGTCTCACGGGTGAGCATTGAGAGGAAGACACTCAGTCGGCTCCTTCTCTGGGACATCCATAGTGATGGGCTCCAATAATTCTGTTGAGGTCTGCTGAATTAAACTAAGTCATGCTGCCTCTACCTATGAAATAATTTGAATAGAATTCTTTGTTTTTTTTACACAGATACTGTATCATAACATTTTCACAGAAGAGCCTCAGTTTTCTCTCCGAAGGTATAGAGGCTGGGACTGTGAAAAATTGGCAGAGAAAAATGTTTACTCTCTCCTGTCTCTTTAGAGCACAAAAGCTATTGCTGTCTTGATTTTTTAGTTTTTATTGTAGCTGAGCCCCTCCCAGGGCTATAGAATTTGTTTCCTCTGTGAGGTTCACCCACTAGAGGCATAGAGATTGGTGTGAGTTCCCCAACTACCTACTTCTGGGAGTATTGCATTCTGACTCAGCAGGATAATTTTTGCTTTTGACTGGAACCTTATAACCAAACCACAGATACTTTAGTATGATAGAGAAACAGATCATCGCAGCTCTTCGTTCAAACAAGTCATGTGCCCAAATGAGAAGAGAAAAATTAACCTATCATTAACAGTTCACACTTAAGGCAAATATTCAGTTATGTATTATCTTAAATTTTATATTAAAATAATACCAGTAATATTTAAATTAATAAAACTTCTCATATGTCTAACAATCAAAACTTTCCAGTTACATAAAGGCAGTATAAAGAACTCGCTAGATTTGGAAACCTTGATTTGATCCCTGTGTTTTCATCAAACCAGCTGTATGTGGTTAAGAAACTACTGAGCTCTGGATTTCAGTTTCCTCATCTATAAAATACACACAATAATGGAGGCTAATTCATAGGATTGTTCTAAGGATTCTAAGGAGTAAATGAGATGACCTGTGTGACATTTAGCACAGTACCTGGAACTCAGTAAGCACTACCAAATTAGCTAGTAGTAGCATTTTGATCACTTTTCTGTTTATGACATTTAATATTCCTGACAGCCTTGCAGTGTGATGCATACCAGAGAAAGCCAAACTTTTCTGTAAAGGGCTAGATACTCAATATGTTTAGCTTTGCTGACCATACAGATTCTGTTGTAACTACTCAACTCTGCCACTGTAGTGAGAAAGAAGCCAAAGGCAGTGTAAATGAATGGGTGTGTCTGTGTTTCAACAAAACTTTATGTACAAAAACAGGTGGCAAGTGGATTTGGCCTGGGGACTGTACTTTGCTGATTCCTGCCAACTCTATGTGTTATCATCTGTTATTTTATACATAAGAACATAGAAGCAGATTATTAAGAGATTGGCTGTGAGCCCATTGCTAGTTAGTGGTATATGTCAAAATAATATCCATTGTTATTAAACTTTTAGTTCAGGACTTCTCTGCAGAACAGTTTATGATGGTCATGTCTTATTTGGTGATCATCTGCGATGTCTGAGAAACAGACTTGTTTGCATTAGGGGTTAGAGTGTGGGGTTCCTGTGGGCAGTCCGCTTTTGCTTTGTTTTACGACCAAGACTTCAACTTTAAAAATCAAGACAACTTTCTTGGTAGCATTCAAGTCCGTCAAAGAAGGAATGGGCAATAGCAGATGACTCTGTCACTATTAACTAAGGATTAGAAACATAGTGCCTCAAAGCCATTTTTAATACTTTACTTTTAATAACACCAAAAGTACATTTTTTTTTACTCAAAATATATCTGTAGGTTCTGTATCTTTAGGAGAAAGGGGTAAAGGATATGGATCAAAATACTGAAAAAAAAATAAGAAAACACCTATAATATACTTTTATGAAATAAGTTCTAGGTTTAGAGTTATTTTGGTTCTAAAAGATGTCCCTAGAGCAGTCCGTGGCTTGAGCAAAATCTTTTACACATGCTTCTAGGATAAATATCCATACACACCCTCTCACACACAACCTCTCTCTCTGTCTCACTCACTCTCTCTCTCTCTTTCTCTGTTTCTCTCTCTCTCACACACACACAAATGCACATGCACACACAAACTCACTCATATATGAAGTAAATAGGGTTTGGGGTATCCAGAAGCAGACATCATGCACCAAACTCTCAAGAGTTTACTCTTTAGAGGTTGCCTCAGGCTATGTTTTATTCTGATCCACTTTATATGTACTCGTATTTAGATTCAAATTTAATAGACTTGGCATCAAATTTCTCAACCTACTATAAATTAGAGGCAATAAATAGGGAAAAGGGTATTGTTAGTAAAGGGTGACTGACTGCAGCTAGAGGTGACAGCTGACTGAAAAACTATACCATGATACCATGTTGAATCAGTTGTTAAGAAAACATTAACTTGGGGTGGCCGGATGGCTTAGTTGGTTATAGTGCGAGCTCTCAACAACAAGGTTGCTGGTTCAATTCCCACGTAGGATGGTGGACTGCGGCCCCTGCAATTTAAGATTGAAAATTATGACTAGACTTGGAGCTGAGCTGCGCCCTCCACAACTAGATTGAAGGACAATGACTTGGAGCTGATGAGCCCTGGAGAAGCACACTGTTCCCCAATAGTCCCCAATAAAATTAAAAACAAAAAAAGAAAATGTTAACTTATATACATTGCACTCTGAATATTTAAACAGAAATAAACGTGATATCTTTTAGGATTATGTTGCTCTAAAGTTCTCACAATTAGAAGTTTTGACCTTTAGTTTTTAAAATCCAGTTTTCTGAAAAACTCACTCAAGTCTAACACCGCTTTCTGATGTTGGATAAATGTGGAGTTTCCACATATTCATAAATGTTATAATCTAAAATTCATTTTTTAAATAAGAATGTTAATTTCTTATTTTCAAACATATTTCCTAATTGATCAGCTATATTTTTATTTATAAATTTCTTTATGCCGAATAGAATTAGAAATAGCTCTTTACACAGCTGAGTGATCATGGATTAATGTAAAGAAACAGTATAGGACAAATCTAAGGACAGCAGCAGTTAGAGGATAATTTACAACTCGATGAAGTCTACTGCCTTGAATACTTCTGAAATGAGTAAGTAAAGAAGACCTTGAATGTGGAAACCAGAGGCTTCAGTTACATTTACTTAACAAAAATGAGTAATATCACAATCAATAGGAAAACACAGCATGTGCTTAGTGCTGGTGATAAAGTCCTGCTCATCTGAAGATGTACTCCCATTTTATCTGATTAGTTTTGGGCTTGTGACAGGCAACAAATATATAATAAGCACATTTAACTGAATTTTCAAAAAGTGAAGTTTAACGCTTTAAATAGCATTCAAATAAACCAAGCTGTTCACTGTAAGGGTGCAGTAAATATTTGGTTTACAATTCTATCCTGTACAATGGTAAAAAAGATAAGCATGGAACTCATTCTCACATATATAGAATTCCTAAAATAGTTATTGCTTCAATAAATACTCATAAATGAGTAGCTCAAGTCTCCAATTTTAACATTGTTAACTGAGCCTCCCCTTGGGGAAAATTTAAAACTTAGATGTCTTTTAACAATGACTCAGAAACAAAGGGTTTCCTTGGCATACTGGCTCTTGTCTCTACCACTTTGGTACACTCCTCCTCTTTACCATTTTATATCCTGTTGTTCCGTCCATAAGATACAATTTATTATAGTTTTATGTTACTTCGTTTTATTTTTATTACCTTTGCCTACTCACTCATTAATTCTTATTGCCAGTATTTCTAAATCTTTCTAAATAAATGAATGCAATTGAGCAGGGTCGATGTTTTCCTTAATTAATAATCCACTGTCTCCCTCCACATCTAAGTATATAATCATTTGTAAAAGTAGAGTCCTGGTACGCTCCTCTCCTAAGGAGTTCTCATTCTCACTGCTGATCAGCTTCTGCCCTTTGTCTGACAGGATTCCACATTAGCACCTCCCAAATGGAGAGGCTCTCCTACCAAGCGTATAAGCATATTGGATTAAAATCAAGACAGAGAATGCAACCATTTTTGTCTTTTTCTAAATTATACCCAAGTTTAGCACTAGGTTGTGAATCCAAGCTGGGATGTGTTTGTACTCTAAGGATTGAGAAAGTTGTTCATATTTCTCTGGAGCAGGTCACACGTTTTCTTCCTGGATTTTTGTAATAGATCACCATCTTTGATTTATTAGTCTCTTGCTAAAGCATAATTACAACTTCCAGACAATGCTTGGATTTTGAAGTCAATTTCAGCTTTTTCTATATTGAAGAAAAAAAAGAATAAATCATGTCTGCATTTTTGTTCTGTAGTTCTTCAGGAATAGTTTTCAGTGTTGTTGAAGAAGTTAGAAACACTCAAGTTAATCATTATATCATATAGGTTTTGGAAATGCATGGTTTATAAATTATTAGTCATGATTAAGCAACTCATTTATTTAAATCATTGAAAGATGTCATTAATTTTAAAGACTAAGTGATAGTTTATACATTGCCAAAGACTTAATATATATGTATGAATATATATATACACATATATACATATATATATATGTATATATGTGTGCGTGTGTGTGTGTGTGTGTGTGTATAAAATTAACCTCCCTGTTATAAATGGGGTCCATCTCATCTTTAGATGTCTTTGTTCTTTTCAGTACTGACCTGGTGTTTGTCCACAAGGCCAATGAACTAAATAGGGGCCTTACCTTTGGCTCCACTCTCTGGCAGCTCTTTTCCCCATTTCTCATAACTCTTCCAACTCCTGCCCTCCACAAGTATTTCCACTTGACTTACAGAAACACTTACATTGTTCTTTTGCCCAAATCCCAGGCATTCCCAGGAGAGCTGTTTTCGCTTTCTATAGAGCACTTACAGTTTATCTCTGTAAGAGAATAGTTTTGAGTTTGGCACTTAGTCTATTTATTTTTCATTCTAATAGGAATCACTTTGGAGCTAGCTAAGCCACTGTTAGTTGGTTCCTTAAGTGCTGCCCAGACCTCTTCCATCTGTATGAAACACTTACTTTTTCACGTCAGAAGTTTAACGAAACTAGAGAAGAGAATTCTTTAAAATAGCAATAATAATGAAAGGCTCCAATAGGATTCAGGGAAATTTCACATATATCTTTTCAAGGTTGGGTTGATTTTGCTAAAAGTTTGAGGATTTTATTATTTTTTATAATATGCCTCATGGTTAGAGTCACATAAATTAGTCAAATATATATCTCTTTGGGTTAGAAATACACATTCATTTAATTTCTACATTTCTGTATGGGGGAATTATTTTCATAAGGGAAATTATGTGGCTGAATGCCAGTGATACATAAAAATTAGTATGCATTATTAAAAATAAATATAGTAGCTAAAGTGGACTTTGTTCTAGGGGTGGTAAGCAGCCACATAGCAGTGCTGGCTTGTTTTCATGTGACATTAAATAGTACACATCTAAAAAGTGATAGATAGATATTGACAATTGGGACTGGCTGGCATTCTTTGTTTCTTAGAGCACCTCATACATATCGAATGCCCCGCATACCTACATTTCTTAAGTGAATAGTCGACGTTGGCACATTTCAAGAAACTCATATCAAATGGGGCCAATCTTGTTTTGACTATTTTACTGCATCTCAAGTATACAAAGATTACAAATAAACATCACCCGTTATGGCTTCGGACTTTTCACTGATTCAAATAGATTTTAATGAGAAAGGCCAAGCTTTCTTGTTTCTTGGGCATTCACAGACTTTTTGTGAGCTTGAATTGTCAGTATCTCCAAATCTCTCAGCTGTTTTTTTTCTCTTGATTTCTAATCTTACTCAGTTAGACTGTGGGGAGGGAAATACAATAGAGGGATTAATGGCTCAGTCCAGAAATGTTTGCTTACTGAACAATAGAAAAGGGAATTTTGTAGAAGTTCTTACCCTTCCTGTTTATATTCAGTAATATAGCTGGTATATTGAAAAGGCTGTCCATAGTGGCTGTATTTTTCCAATTGTGATTTCCAAAGTCTTATTGTTAGGTGTTTATCAAGTAAAGAAAGAGAGAGAAAGATGAAAACAGAGAAAAAGAAAAGAAGAAAAAAAATGATAGATTTGAGAAGTCAACGCAATCACAACATGAGAATAAAGAAAGGACTAAAAGTGTGTGTGTGTGTGTGTGTGTGTGTGTGTGTGTGTTTGTGTACATGCCTGCATGTGCAAATGCGTGAATGCACATTACAATAGGGGTGATGAGAAGAGCTGAGGAGATTCACTTTTTTTGAATATTAATTCAGGTTTTTTGAATACTAATTACCAGATAGCTTTCTAAGTGCTTACTTAGACTTGTATCGTATCTTTACACATAGTATGCTGGGTTAGGTATAACTATCAGCATTTTTCAGATGAAGACATAGAACCTTAGAGAAGTGAGGAATTAGCTGAAGATCTTTTAGAACAGAAGTGGTTGAGCCAGAATGTGAGTCCAGATTATTTGTCACTACAAAGCCGTTTTCCCCCTCATTGATGAAACCACAGTTATTTGAGATTCAGGATTGATCTTTCTGGAAATTTTGCCACATCCATTACTTAGTGGATTTTGCAAATCCGATTAAATAGATTATATGGAGACCTCCAACACCCTTCCCTGCAGACATGGGGAAACGTAGAACATATCTCAGAGCAAATTTCAAGCAATGCTTATTCACTGAAGACCTACAAATGTACAAAGCATTGTGCAGGTGCTGAGAAAGGCTCAAAGAAATATATGACATGGTTCCTGCCATCAGCACTTTTTTCACTAGATGAAGACATAAAACATGCACATATGAAAAAATAAAGAAAATACTATTATCAGTTAATAATTTGGTGTAGAAAAATAAGGCATAATTAGTTGCTAGATGACAAGAAATGCATGTGAAAGAAATTGAGAGACCTGTTTTGGATTGCAGAGGTCTTGGAATTCTTAATAGAAAGCAAGGGAAGTATTTAAGCTGGATAAGGGTGGACAGGCAGAATTTAGAAAGTGAGGCTAGTGGTGGGAGGTTAATTCAGGCCTGAAAGCAAGTATAAAAGAGGCAAGATGGCAGGAGACAAAGGGTATCCCATGTAGGTTGAAAGAGACAGACAAACACAGGGAGGTAAGTAAATCATTTTGGACAGAGTAGGGCTTTGGATAGATAGGAAGTAGAGATGCTACCTAAAAAGTTGTGGTGGTGGGGGATGACCCACCTGTGATTAAAATCTAAGGTGATTTTAAAATTTCTATATTTGAAGGCTTCAGTTATTGGAACTGTTTCTTATTTTTAAATACCTTTGGCATTGATTTTAAAAAGAAAACGTTACATACATAGTGGTAGAATGATATTCCCGAAGCACTGAGAGATCACTTTAGTGCTAGGGCTATGACTGCGCTTTTTAGTCTGCTTCACATCCTTCCAAACTAGATGTTTGCAAGCATCCTATCACAGAAACACAGAGAATCTCTGGAGAAAAAATGCTTCTTTCCTGCAAATTGTCCCATCTGCTCAGACATGGCCAAACATTTTGAGCCCTAGGAGAACCAAAACAGGCCAGAATTACTAGTTTTTACAGATCTTAAAGTAAGGCTTAGGGTCCATGAGTCAAAAGTAACTATTTTTGTTACAGTTTTTAAGTTAAACATAGACAGAGGGTGAGAAAACACAGAAATTACATAACTTGGGATTCAAGTAAAAGTAATCCAGCAGAAACTGCATTGTTCAGGATCTTTTTGCCTCTGAAACAGACAAATGATAATTAGCCAATCAGGATAAAATGTCAATTTGAGAGGAAGGTGACGCAAAACTTTCACAAATCATCCAAACACCACGAAATCTGTTACATTCTGATTTGCAGCTTGTTCTGTTGCTATGAATACTCAGTCTCAACAGATCTCTGAACAGATACTACATATTCATGCAATTATGATTGTTTCTGAAAGATGGACTCTGCAATGATAAGAGGGAGTTTTCCTTTAGTCTGCTTAGAGTTTTTCCAAAGGAATACAGTCCCATCATAAGAGTCATGCTTTTTTGGAATTACTTTATTGTATCAAAATTTCTCTTTATGATCTAAATAGATGACACATTTTTACATGAGGTGGCCGTTGTCTTGGGACATGTCTCTATGGTGTTTGCTATATTAAAGCTCATCTCTTCAAGCCCAGTCTTTATTTTGTTTTTGTTTTTTTCAATAGTTGCCTGGCATAATCGAAGACCTTGCTTCATTACCCTTGAGAGGTGGAGCAGACCTGGTAAAATGATCACAGGGGAGTGAGCAGGCTTCAGCATTTCTTAAAAAGACCATTTCCATTTCATTGGCAGGGGACCCCATACTGTGCTCTAACCAATTCTTAATTCTTTTTGCTATTGGTTCAGAGGGTCAAGCTTTTGTGGGGAGGGATTATTTGTTTCTTTAAAATCCACCATGGTTCATTTCCCTCCCGCCTTTTCCTCTTTCTTTTGTGGCCTGGAACAATACAATGTTACCGATTCTTTAGTTTCTGACTTACAGAAAAGCCATCTATATTTGGAAAAATGTAGTTAAATTTAATACTGCAGCTCGAGGTGAGATAGAAGTGAAAATGGCTTAACACATGAAGTGGGTAAAGAAATGTGTAATTGAAGCAGTATGATGTTGATGAGGCAGTGTGTGAAGCTGTCAGGAGGCATTACAATATGCTAATGAAGCAGATGAGCTTCCTGGTTCTGCTGTATGCAAATTCTCCCTTATTTTTGGTGGGAGAAAGGAACTTGGCATACTAATTCACTTTGTATTTAGAGCTACAGGTGAACCCTTTGCATTTCTGCTTTCTGAAAAGAGTACTGCAGTATGTCCGTAAGCCATTTTTTATCTTCAGTTTCAACTGATAACATAAGAAATGAAAATTCTTAATTTGTTTTAATACTTAAAACAGAAAAAAAATATTTTGAGTATTCAGCATTATAAGCACTGACTCTAAAAATTCTCATTTAATGTTAACTAAACTGTAATATGAAGCCTTCTAGCTTTCTACACTGGATCAGAATAGTTAATTGAATAAAAGTACCATAAAATTTGAAATATAGAATATAAATTACCCTGCTTTTATTCATATTTGGAATTTTACAGTCGTTTGTGTAATTGACATGTTTGTTTTCTGGTACTGTCATCAGCAAGTTATCCGGGATTTATCTGTCTGTCTGTCTGTCTAAATCTCTTCCTTTCATTTGAGGGCTGGCTGTTTGTGTGTTTGGAAGGGGAGGGTAAAACTGGAGGAAGGTGGTAGGGGGAAATATAAATTAACTTTTAAATATCCCTTTCCTTTAAAAAGCTGGAATGATTTTACTACAAATGTGAGCAGGAGCATTGTATAAAGTCCCATAATAAAGAAACTTTAAAGTTAAAAAAAGAATTAAAAAAACACCTGAAGTGTTAGGTCTTAAAGGAAACCTTATCAAATGTTATACTTTATCCTTAGTTTTTAATCTCCCAGTTCCCAACAGATTGGTGTATTGAATACCTTTCATGTAGTTTCTGGTTAACATTTCCAAACTCTCTTAAGGAATAGTTATTCCTTAACATAGGAGTGGCTAACCTTTTGCAGAAGGAGGATTAATATTTTATGGTCCTCCAGATTTAAGATGACCAACAAAGGGATAAGGAAGTGGGGCTTTGCGGAGGTGGAGAAAGATTGAAGAGTAGTAGCACTGATGCATGAGACACTGGGATATTGGGAGCTGATTTTCAGTTACTTACCTAGTTTTCTGGAAAGCCAGGGAGAAAGAGTCAGCAGGGTACTTTCATGGACTTTGACTTTCTAGAATTGACTGTGGGCTTAGCAGAAGCTAGTTGGAACCAAGGGAAAAAGGAGACTGATAGACAATGCAGGAAGGAATAATTGTTCTCCCCAAACACATATGAGGCGTGAGCCAAAGATACAGTGAATGTTTAAATAAACAAAAGTTATTACAGTAAAAGACACATTGCCATTAAACTCCTCAAAAAACCACACTAGCTTTGAATACACTTATCCCATCATTCTTGCCACTTTCTGAAGCAGTCCTGGAAGTCCTCTTTCATGAGTGTCTTTACTTCATCCTCCATCATGACAATACTATGTCACACATCGCTTCTGGTACGGCAATTTCTGTAAAATAAAAACATTACGGTGTGTCCTCCTCCACCTTATTCACCGGATCTGGTGCCGTGTGACTTCTGGCTCTTCCCCAAAGTCAAAATGATTCAGGACATCAAGGCAGTCAAGACAGTACAACCAAAGACAATCATGAAAGAGGACTTCCAGAACCGCTTCCGAAAGTGGCAAGAACGACGGGATAAGTGTGTTTGAAGTGAGGAGTATTTTGAGGGGGATTGATGGCAATGTGTCTTTTACTAAAGTTTTATTTAAACATTCACCATATTGTTTGATCACACCTTGTAGTACAAGATGGTGCATAACGAGTATATATGGAGAGAGAGAGAGACATGACATGAGGACTCGGTATTAGAAGATACAGTACGATGCATGATGTATCTGGTTAAGACTGTGAGCCAGAGAGAGACGCTGGTCAATGAATAGGTGTCTCTTAGCCTTCCCCTTATCCAGTGGTTCAGAATCCCCAAAACTCACTCTTTGTTCGCAGAAATCCAACCTGGCTGTGCTTTTGAGTCTGGTGAAAAGAGCCAAATATGCAACCTCAGATCTTACCATTCATGGAGTCTGGGTTCTTTTCAACACAAATCAGGATTTCCTGGATGGGAAACTTTATTTAGGAATTTAATTTAGCAGCCTGAAATAGTCATTTTTGAAGCTTGGCTTTCTAAGAAATAATTAGTAGGAACAAATTTTTTTGTTGTTTGAAAACTTTTCCAGAAAATGTTGGAATAAGTAATGTAATCATCTGATAAGAACATGGTCTCACCACAGAAAATGAAGGTTCAACTCTAACATGGGTTTCTTCTGTCTAGATTTATTCATTCCCTGTGTCTTTGTTTTCTTTAATTAAAAAATATATAAATAGTGAGGAAATGAAACCTCTTGTCTAGAATGCTGATATATGTTACTTTAAAAAAGTCTTTGCTTTAAAAAAGTCTTTTTATGTTTGAATCTAAGTACTATTTCATATTCCAAAAGAAAAATAAACTCTATCTTACTTCTACCCACTTGAAAATCTCAATTCAGAGTCTTCTTTTGTCTCCTCCCAGTTTTTCCAATAGTCTTGATTTAGTTTAAGAATTTCTTTATTTTCCCTTATTGAATTTACTTATAATCTGTCTCCTCACGATATTTCTCTCAAGACTGAGGCAAAGGTGGTGGGAATGGGAATTTTGCAATCATGCAGGGCCTGATTACGAAAAATCTTTTCTAATTTTTGAGTTGCTCGTACCCGTTCATTAAAGAACATTAACAATAAGTAATACTTTTAATTAAATTATCCGAAAATGTATACCTCTCTGAAAGGAAAAAAAAAACAACAAAAAAAAAACCCAAAACTGTTATAATGTTTCCCCAAATCCCTGGAAATGTTGTGTGTCTAAGAGAAAGAAAGGGAAGATTGAATTACAGGGGGATATCAGCTGAAAATAGTACTTTACATTCCTTTGAATTTGAGGCTTATATCTGGTGATGAAAGAACCCCTGTTCTTCAAAGACAGTGACTCTGCCCCCGACATTTACACAACCCACAGCCAAGTCCCACTAGAGCCTTGGAACTTCAGTGGGGAAAAGTAATAGAAAAAGAAATTTGGTTGGCGGGAGAGGGTCGGGATGGAAGGATGTGTGGGCAACTGTGTCCTTCTATGTCTGTAAACAGACCGTTTATCTTCCTGAGAAGGACTCCTTACATGGTCTGATTTGAAGATACCCTGAAAGGCAATTGCATATAATACAAAGTAGAGGGTGTTGTGCTAACATATCCTCCCTTGGTTGATATTTTTCCTCAAATATAGTGACGAATATACAGCGGGAATAATGATATCATACCTGTAAATTTTAGGCCTCAATAAAAATCACGAAGTGTATATAAACCGAATTTATCTTTAGACTAAATTGCGATACCTTTAATCTATTCAGTTAATGTTTCATATGTAGTTATGTTTTGATTAAGCAAGAATTTTTTTGTTGAAGAAATGAGTAAATTAAAATATATGTATTTCTTCTTCCTAAACTCTTGGCATAGTTGGTTTGGGGAAGGTCCCCAACCAACGAGGGCTTTAAGCATTCATCATGAATGCTTAATTTGCAGATTTGGTTGATACATCATAGTCATTTCCTTGTTTATTGTTTGTCATATCATAGTCATTTCCTTGTTTAGTTAGCATTTTAGCCTAAAGGCAGTAGGTTTATGTTTTTTTTTTAGCCTGATTCATCTCCCAGCTGCCAAGCAACTTCTTTTAACCACATTACAAATTGCTGGATGCATCTGCATACACACATAATGAATTGATAAATATTAGATGAAAGACATGTTGATATAAATTGAAAGTTAAAATTCATGGAGTAAATTAAATTTAGACCCATCTAGAAGTTATGTTTAAAATAAAAGTAGATCTTTCAGTTCTATAAGGAGAGTCTGTTGAGGAGAGTACAATTAATCTTGGCTTAAACATGAGAAATAATTTTCTGTTGTCTATTATTTTACTGCATAGATTACTGCAAAAGCCTGTGAGTGATCACACTAAGTGTACTAAATGGAGCTTTCTGAATTGCCTTACTTCAGTAGGTTACTTCCATGTTCAAAATGTTTTCGTGGCTTTCTATGTCATTGAGATTTCTAAGCCTGACAGTGAAGCCTCTCCTAAATTTAGAGCAAAGTTATCTTCCTAAACTCTTGAATCATTTGGTCACCATAGACAATTTGAACCAAGGTAGGCTTTTCCTGTTTACCTCTATGCTCTTCTTTAATCCGTTGCCCTAACCTTGCAATATCCGTCTCTCTAATTTTCCCCTTCTCCTAAACGTCCGTGTGATAGAAAGAATATAAACTTAGGTCCAGGACATACCAGAATTCTAAACTGGGCTCTTCTTCTTACTAGCAAGGTAACATGAGCAAAGCACTTTTCCTCTCTGGGGCTTAGTTCTTAACTCTGTATGGATATATCAGGCAGCTACTACCACAATAATGCCGTTTAACAAACAGCCACAAAAACTCAGTGGCATAAAATAAACGTTTATTTCTCATGCACCTGTGGATTGGCTGGGTTCAGCCCCAGCTATTGGGCTGGGTTTAGTATTTCACCATGGGTCTCCCATACTTTGTGGGATCAGTGGGATATAAGGATTGTTTTCCTCATGGCAATGGTAGAAAATTCAGCTGTCCACCAAGTCCAGTGCAAGTGTAATTCAAGTTTTTGTCTATACTACTTTGGCCTAAGGAAGTCACATCCCTGGATCGGGAAATACAATCTACCGCTAATGGGAGGAATTGTAATGTCACGGGACTAAAGGTATAGGTAAACAAATGAGGGTGAGGAATTGTGAACAATAATGGAATCTCACACAGTAGTATTATTGGGGGATTAATTCAAATCATCTAGAGTAGGTTTCTAGCACAGCATGTGGCACAAAGTCACTCAACACATTTGCCTTTCTGTATTTTCTCATCTCCACCTGTTCAAACCTTCCTTCTTCCTTTTAGTCTCAAAATAGATGTCATTTTTATTCCCATATAATCTCCCTTGCTTTCACTTCTAATTAAAATTAACCACTTCTTCCTGAGTACTTAACGCATTGTCTATAATAATTTATTTAAGACCTTTTTCTCTTTTCCTATATTGGGTTGAATCTTAAGCAGATTGTAAAACCCTTGCAGATAATGTTCCATCACAGGGACTTCCTGTGCTTTTTACATAGTATGCATTCAGTGAATGTTTTCTAGAGATACATTTGTAATAGATTTTTCTTTGCTTTTTTATTGAAATACAACTGGAGCAGCTGATACCAAGCTCTTTATCTTCTCATCAATCCTAAATTTTCTTACAAGCTCAAGTAGAACCCAGTTGCCATTTAATAAGCCACATTGGTTCCCAAACCTAGTGAAACAAATCCAACAAAATTATTTTTCAACTATAAAAAATCATTTAACACGCTTGTAAAATAACTGGAAATGAAGTTATACATTTCATGAATATAATCTTTTACCTAAACTCTCATATTTCCTTATAGCAAAGGTGATAGGAATAGCTTCAGTATATAAATATTTCTTGACAGGTACGTGAGACAACAAAGCAGAAATTACACATAGGAAAGGTTATGCCTCATCATTTCCTTTGTCATTCTTCCTGGTGTTCCTGACAGTCAGACTGGAAAGCTCACAATCCTTGTACATCTCAGTCAAGTTAGTTTGCTGATGCCAGGTTCTTTCTGTCCCTCTGAATAGCACTTTCTGCAAAACCATCTCTTTGGGTGATAATAACTGACTTTATCTTCTGCAGAGAAAAGATCCTGTTGTTTAAACTTGGATATCTCTTACTGGGCTTGTGTAAAGGATGAGGACAAAAATAGTTTTGCTTTCCTTTCTTCTTGGTGTATACACTCACTATCAAAATTAAGATTTATTCCTTAAGAACAATGGATATTTTATAGGTCTCAGAAAAATTCAAATGTGCTGGGTCTCTTAAGAACCGGTACTCTGTAAAAATCGTGGCACTAAGTTCTACGACTAAGGTAATTATTATTACTTTTTTCAAATGTATGTTTCCTTAATAACCTATATGTAAAGGAAATTTGGTATAGTGGTTAAAGTTTGAGTTCTGGAATCAGGCTGCTTTGATTTGTGTATCAATTATTGCCTCTATTTTCCTGAGCAAGTTGTATAACTACCTGAAGGCTGTTTTCTCACCTTCAAAATGAAGATGTAATAATTCCTGTCATTTATTTTACTCATCTATGTTCTAGATGCTAAGATGCCCATACGTCAAAATTCCTATGTTTGACTTCTACTCATAGGAAGATAAGCAATATATAAAAAACAAGCATGAAAAAGCAGTGGTAACCTTGGAGATAGCATAGTGACTGGGCACTTATTAGGTTTTATAGTTTATAAAGTTCTTAATGAAGAAGATACATTCAAGCTGAGACTTAAATAATAAGAAGGCAACCATACAAAGATCTCAGAGAAGAACACTTTAGTCAAAGGGAACAGACATGGTAAAAGCTCTGGGGCAAGAATGAATTTGCTGTATTCAAGAAACAGCGGGGAAAAAATGCCAGGGAGACTTGAGAATCATGATCTAAGGATAAAATCACAGAGATGTTAGAGAAGGAAAGAGTCAGAAACTGTAGAGCCCTGTAAGCAGGGACGGGGAGTTTGGTTTTTATCCTAAGTGTATTGGGAGCCATTGGGAGGTTTAGAGAAGGGAGAACCATAGCTTACTTACTATTTTAAAAATTATTTCTTGGGATAGTCTGTGAAGAATGTAATGTAGAAGGAAGCTTGATAGGAGATTACTGCAATAACCCAGATGAGAAATGTGCTTAGATGACCTGGTAGTTCTAGATGGGTAGTTTTAGAGTATATTTTGGTGGTAAAGTCAACAAAACTTGCTAATGGATTAAGTATGAGAAGTGAAAGCTGGGAAAAGTCAAGAATAAATGCTAGGATTTTAGCTTGAGCAACTGATGGATGGTGACACCATATCCCGAGATAGGCAAGCTAGAAGAGAAGCAGGTTTTGGAAGGGACATCAAGAATTTTGTTGTCCATTAAATGAGGATGTTAAACAACACTTAAAGGTATGAATTGGGAGTACAGGAGACCAGTCAGGGATGAAAAATAGAAATTTTAGAGTTGTTGGTAAACACTGGAAACGGGTGAGACCACTTAGGCAGAGAAGGGAAGTGGAAAAGAAGATGTGTGCCAGGATAAGTCCCATGGTGTACCAACATCTAGAAGTCTGGCAGAAGAGAGGTCAGCAAAAGACACTGCAAAAGCATGGGCACTGAGGTGGGAGAAAAGCCAGACTATAAAGCCCTTAGTATGCTCGCATAGTAGCTTCTCTATAAATGTTAGTATCTTATTTGGGTTTCCTCAGAATACTGAGACATGTAGATTGAGAGGAGATCCCAGTAAGCACTGGTAAGGAGTGGAAAATGAGACAGGGAAAGGGAAGAAGCCGAAGAGCAGTGGCTTATCAGACAGGTTACCATTGCGGAAAACTGGAGCTCAATCCTGCTGATTTTGGGAAACTGAAACATACCTCAGAGTTGTTCTATCCAAGGGATGAAGAATATTTACCCTCCACCCATGTTTGTCATTAGCTAATACCTGCTCCCTGGGGTATTAACTCATGGCATTTTGGCCTGCCCCCAAAATAAAGGAGGGATGCAGATGCTTCTGGTAGAATTGGGTGGGCACCACCAGGTCAGCACTGCTATTAATGTCACCATGTTCTTTACTTGATTGGCCTTAATCATTTTATCTTTCTTCACCGAAATATGATAAAAACAAAAGATATTCCAAATGGTGAGATTAAATTGTTAAAATAAGAAAATTCAGAATTCTTCATTACTGGTGATACCATATTCGTATTAATCAACGAGTGAATAATTCTCCTTATATTGTTGATCTAAAGTAGAAGTAAGTTTTAAGGCATATTCTTCAGTGCCAAAAACACCAGTAAATGGGACACTATTAAATACGAGTGTAGGCGCGTATGACCTCCGTATTTTATATGTTTTGAAATATCAAAATAAAAATCCATATGGTAATATCTTTCTCCCAGAGAACTCAAAGGTTACATTTGGTGCTTTTGAAGGTAACTTAGACACCTGAAATCACTTGATTCCAACTCCTGGGAGGGTAGCGAGTGAAGTGATTATTGTCACAGGTGAAACTGAATTGTTTTTAAGTGTCTTATCTGAGCCAGTGTCAAATTTGAGACCAAGATTCAGATTCATTACCAGCTGATCTACTTTCCTTTTCTCTCTGCCATAATGGAAATGGTGAAATGCTTACTTGAGCTCACTATGTGCTAGGCACTGCTCTAAGCACTTGACAAAACTTGCTAATTTAATCCTCAAAACAACACAATAATTCAGATAGCATTTGTATCCCCATTTTATCCAGAGGACAGACGTTAAGTAACAATTTTGTTCATATCTCCTAAGTGCCAAAGCGGGAACTCAAAACAAGGCATTCGGCTTCCAAATCCCATTCTCCACAAATCACCATGTTACACAGCTGAAGCAACAGGGATGTGTTATGACCTTGACACTGGCTGTATGAATTGCTTGGGCAAATCACACATGTAATGTGTTTGGTACTTTCTTCATAAATTCACGTTGCTAGTTGTTTTACTAGAGGTTAAAAAACAAAAAAAAGTCCCCGTGATAGTATTATTTTTAATTGAAAACATCGGAGTATCTTTTTTTTAAATCTCTTTTGTGTGGATTCAAGTGACTATTTTTTTTATATATTCTATCGTGTTTCCACGAAAATAAGACCTAGCCAGACATCAGCTGTATGCATGTTTTGGAGCAAAAATTAATATAAGAGCAAAAATTAATAACAATATAATATATTATATATTACATTATGTAAAACACGGTCTTATTTTACTATAAGATAAAATTTTACTATAATTTTTGCTCTAAAAGATGCATTAGAGCTGATGGCTCGACTAGGTCTTATTTTTGGGAAACACGGTAATATACAATCTACTAACCATGTGATATTCTGTTTTGTGAATTCTAATGCCGTATCATTAGGTTTAAAAATATGCAGTATACCAGTAGATACTTCTACCAATAAACTTCAATTAAAAATCTAGTTAAGAAAGGCCTGCCATTTGTCTTTATCTGACGTATTTTGCTTAGCACAATACCCTCTAGCTCTATCCATGTTGTCACAAATGGCAAATATGATTTCACTTATATGTGGAATCAGAAAAACAAGATAAACAAAACGGGAACAAATTGGTAGTTACCAGATGGGAGGGGAGTTGGGGGAATGGGTGAAAAAGGTGAAGAAATTAAGAAGTACAAATTTCCAGTTATAGAAACAATCACAGGGATGTAAGGTACATCGCGGAATATAGTCAATATTTTAATAATTATGTATAGTGTCAGATGGGTACTAGATTATCAGGGTGATTACTTCTTAAGTTATATAAATTTCTAATCACTATGTTGTACACCTGAAACTAATATAATATTGTATGTTAACAATAATTGAAAAAATTTAAAAAGAAAGGAAGAAGGGAGAGAGAGAGAGAGAGAGAGACAGAGAGAGAGAGAGAGAGAGAGAGAGAGAGAGAGAGAGAGAGAGAGAGAGGAAGGGAGGAAGGGAGGAAGGGAGGAAGGGAGGAAGGGAGGAAGGGAGGAAGGGAGGAAGGGAGGAAGGGAGGAAGGGAGGAAGGGAGGAAGGGAGGAAAGAAAGAAAGAAAGAGAGAGAGAGAGAGAGAGAGAGAGAGAGAGAGAGAGAGAGAGAGAGAGAGAGAGAGAGAGAAGAAAGAAAGAAAGAAAGAAAGAAAGAAAGAAAGAAAGAAAGAAAGAAAGAAAGAAAGAAAGAAAGAAAAGAAAGAGAAAGAATCTGTCCTTGAATACTTTGTGCTTTGGAGAGGAAGCTGTATTGACCCAGATCTTCCCTGAGACTATTCCACAAAGTTTAATTTTTATGTGTGCCTTAAAAAGATGTTACTTTATCACTCCCAAATCTAATTTATTTACTTCCTCTTTTACCATTACCTGTTCACTATACCAAAAGACAAATCATAATTTTCATACTAATTTCAAATATGTTACATTGCTTGATCTCAGCAACATTTTGATACTGAGTAGATCTATAAGGAGATGACTTTCATAACAAAGGAGAATCTGATATTCCACTTTGTGGGAAAAGGACGCTTTTAGCAGCATCTTCCCCATATGGAAGAGCTCTCCAGTCCCATTTAGCCCTAAGGTATTATGATTACTTCTCCCATGCTACTTCATGTTGGTGACTATTTAAATCCTACTGGAAAGGACCTAAGGGCAATCCTTTCATAGCCCATGAATTTGAAAAATAGGAGATGCTTAACTTATTGCCCCCAAAATTCTGTTCCCACTTGTATCTATCTTAAAGTAGAGACACAGAAGATATCATGCCCCAGTATGTGTTCTCTTATTTAGATCAAGTCCCTATGTCCCAAAAGTTAGTACCAGAATTGTATACCTATGTGATTAGTTTTTGTTGTTGTTTTCCTCAGATGGGAGGAAAATGAAGTAGTCTGGTAATTTAAAATAATTTATGGCACTTTCCTGTAATTCTAATCACTTACAGATGTAGCAATTTATATTTTTTCAGTGTTAATTTATAAGAGAGTAGAACTTAAGCAGATGAATTAAGCCAAAGTTCTTATAATTTAAACATTATTTTTTGAAAGCACTTTAAGAGTGAACTAGCTTAGAACACACAATGGGATTTATAGTTGATGTAATACAGAATTGTACACCTGAAATTATGTAATTTCATTAACAATTGTCACCCCAATATATAAATTTAAATAAAAAAAGGAGTAAACTAGCTTAAGTGCTTCCTGTTTGAATTATTATTTTCTTTATTTTTAAGATATCAGTCCTGAGATGTGCAATTTTAAATGGCATATATAATAGCCAAAGGTTAAATAGTCAATACACAAACTTCTTTTAATGTCCGTCTTGTCTGATGGCTGCAGCTAGATTATATTAGAAAAATTTACAGAACATGAGAAACTATTTCACTGTTCATGTCTGTGTCAGAAAGAAACAGAGGT
The DNA here is from genome assembly GCF_964194185.1 of Rhinolophus hipposideros. NCBI lineage: Eukaryota > Metazoa > Chordata > Mammalia > Chiroptera > Rhinolophidae > Rhinolophus > Rhinolophus hipposideros. Next base: position 35,074,852 of record NC_138068.1, read on the forward strand.
GAGCTCTAGGTATTTTTGGAATCATTTAGAGTTTGATGCTAAGTTCTGTTAAGATTCTGGCTAATATAATCATTTCAGTTTTGTAAAGTTATATTTTTTAACTTGGTTGTTTCATTCATAAATTTTTAATACCACGTGGAAGAGAAGAAAAACACAATGAGTTGGTACATTATCATAAGGTTCTGTCATATCAGATTATTCTCTGTACAGGTAATATATGAGCAAATTAAGTTATCACAAAGTCTATCACTGTTTTCATACAAGAGACATAAAAGAAATATATGACTAATATAGGTGAAGTGATTTCTAAAAACCTGCAGAAACATTTAGATTAGATTTTAATTCATAGTTACATGAATGTATTTATAGCTGCCACTTAGATAAATTTCTGATGATTTTTGTCTCCTTGGGATTTTCTAATAAAAATGGAAAACAACGTTTAGTTGTGTTTAGTACCACATAGCTGTTGTAACCTTCGTATAGTTTAAAATAAATGTTACAAAAGTACTGGGTAAATTATAAAAACTGTATGAATATATGAATGTAAACTATCATTATGATTTTAATAAATGATGTCAGTATCATTGAACATTATAAATTAAAATAAAGATATTCTCTAGTAATAGAATTTCCATATAAACATGCTACAGTATATACCTTAAGCCAAGGAACTTCCATTTCTGATTATATGACTGACAAATCTCCTGAAAAATATCACTCCTTAAAAGCACTTAAAATATTTTGTCTAGTGTCTTTCATAACAATTTAAAATAATGGTTGAGCTGGCTTGACAATACAGAAATTATCAACGCCAAAGGACTAAGTGAGGACAGGAACTTGCTGCTATCCAGTGCTTTCCAGATCCCTGTAACCTGGACAATTCTTGACATCTAGGGGATATAAGAACCAAAGCCTAGTACCCAGGACCCAGGCAAGTTGAAGAGCATCTGTAACCACAAGCTGACCATCTTATGAATTGTCAGCACACATTTACACTCTTTGCCTGAAACCTCCCAAGCTTTAACATAGACAATTAAGACAATGAAATAGTTAAAGATTTTGCTTTCCTTGGTTCAGTCATCAATTCAAATAGAGACTGCAACCAAGAAATCAAGATAATGCTGAGTGAGACTCAACACGGCAGAAATGAAAGAATTAGGAAAGATCACTAAGAGGGAAGACGTGCCATTAGAGACCAAGGCTAAGATCATCCACACCCTTGTAATCTTAGTTGCTATGTATAGATTTGAAAGTTGGGCAGTAAAGAAGGCCGATAGGAAAAATTGGTTCATTTGAAATAAGGTATTGGAGCAGTGCTCTATAGATACCCTGAACCACCAGAACGACAAACAAGTGGGTTCTAAAATGAACTCAGCCTGAAACATCACTGGAGGCAAAAATGACAAAACTGAAAGTGTCCTACTTTTGGGCACATAACTGAGACTTTGGAAAAGACAATAGAAGGCAGCAGGAAAAATGTCAGACCAACTATGAGGTGGATTGACTCCATGAAAGGAACCACAGGAGTGAGTCTCCGGAAATTGAGCAGGGCTGTTGAGCACAGGACAGTGTGGGTGTCACTCATTCATAGAGTTGCCAGGAGTTGGAGCCAACTCAATGGCACGTAACATACAAACAAATCTAACAAGATACGGATTGTATAAATCAATACTAGTGTCTTTTAGTAGGGTTCAAAGATAGATAAATGAATACTGGACACATGTTGCATATAAGCTGATTGGAGACAATCAGAATTACATTTTTTTTTAAATTAAAGGTCATTTTATTATTCAAGAGGAAGATTTGGATTATGTTTAAACATTGTTTAATTAAGTATTCATGTTATATTTTTCTAACGTAACCACTAAAAGAATTAAGTGTCTATCTCCCAAACAAGTTAAAAAACCACACATACACTAATTGCACATCAAACCATCAAACATTTTGTCTTTCGTAATTTCAGGAGCTATTTTCTACCCATCACCTTGTAGGCCTTACTTGAATCCAACAAGAGAAATACAAGAATTGTCACTGATCAGCCCTGGTCATCAAAGTCAGCAAACAAGTCTTAAATTTAACAACACAAAGATGCCATTGAGAGCAGCACTTTAAAGATAATAGACCTTTGCTGATCTACCTGGGAGGAAGTCTGACGACCTGATTTCTTATAGGCCCTGGTAGTGTGGGATTATACTTAAAAATCAGATTTGCCATTATTATGGAGATAATTAACTCTAATTTAAAAAAAAACCTTAAAAATAACATGTCTTAAAATCCACTTTTTAAACAAGATCCACTCTGTTCGGAAACCTATCAGTCTTTCCAATGTCCTACATGGGTCTGACACGCTATCTCTGTCTTAAATACGCTCTAAAGGAGAGAGAACTGTAAGTGATGTGACATTTATTTAGAAGAAATTAATTTGGAAACCTTAACAAGATACTGCCATAATTACTTGCTAGGAGTCTCTTAATAGCTATCTCCTTTATGTGTCTCCAATCCCTGTTTGATTTCCTGATGTTCTACAGCAATAATTTTTAAAGTGTGATAAGGGGATCCCTGGGGTCCCTAAGCTCTTTCAGGGTATCTATGAGGTCAACATGATTTTAATAATAATACTAATGCATTATTTGCTTTTTTCACTCTCATTCTCTTACAGAAGTGTGATGTTTTCCACAAGGTACACGACAGATGATATCTTAACCTATTGAATGCAGAAGCAGATATGCAAATTCAGCTGTCTTCTTTTTAAACTAGACATTAAAGATATTTGCAAAGATTTGAAACAATGCCATTTTTCTCACTAGGTATTTTGTTTTGGAAAGTATAGTTATTTTCCACAATATATGATATTTATGTTAATCTGTAATGGATTGCTGTTTTTAAATGAATTAAATATATTTAAATTTCTCAGTTTATAATATGGTAAATATTTCTGCATATAAAACACAGAAACAAAACCTCTTAGGTCTTTAATAATTTTTAAGGATGTAAAGTAACAGAAAGGGAATATTTGTAAATCCAGTGATAGTTTGAACCAGGTATGGGGTTCTTTAGACATGTTGAAGGGACGGTGGCATGAGCAGCATCCACCAGGAAAAATAAAGTCTGCATGTGTTTAGGTGGATGTATTTCTAATATTTCTTGGGCAAACTTTGAGACCTATACATCATCTGTAATCTTCAGTAGATTTTCTTTAGGGTAATTAGAGCCCCAAGTGTTTTCATAGCTCCAACCTTGAACTGTTGTTTTAGGATAGACACCAATAAATATTAAGGTTCTATTGGGAAGGCAAAGAGCATTTTCAGATTTATGAGGGGGAACAATCAATAGTGTCCTTAAGGCCGTTTAAGTCATGAGTAGCACAAGTAGCCTTATGCAAAGTTGACAATATCATGAAATGTAAACCTTTGCTTTGGAATTTTACCAGAAATTATAGTGGCATTAGAAAAGAGAGTCAATATTATAGCCTATATCTCAGGAAGAATTTGTATGTCTGCTTTGCTTTGTTACTTTACTTTGAGCTCTGAAAAGGTTTTTGTTTGTTTGTTTGTTTATTTGTTTTCCCTGAAAACGTGGGTAACCTCCTCTCATTCTTCTGCCTTCTGGCTCATTCATTTTTTAATTCCCTTCAATCCTTGATTAAATCTTCTTGGCCCCTAGGAGTTCTTATTCCTTATACAGCAAGGCATGCACTTTGTCCACTTGTTAGGAATTAATAAGCTTAACTCCCTCTTTGAAGCAGAGTTTAGAATGCTTTTTTTTTAGTGAAAATTAATATTCAATTACCAAGACTGTCATTTCACCAAGTAGAAGAATAAAAGACATAGCATAGTTGCACTTAAGAATAATTGAAATAAAAATTTAGTTTGTATTATACCACAATGGTTCAATATTTCAGGGGAAAATTTTATGTCTACTTTTTCATGAACCCCAGCCCGTGGTTTATTTATAACAAGACATTTAACTCACTGCTTTAAAAGAATGTGGTCTGATAGGTCCTTTTTCCACTGGACTTTGGATTTGTAGACACTTCCTATTGACCTACAAAATGCACAGTGTTTATCTTTCCTTGGCATTAAATAAGTCCACCAAAGGGCAGTGAGTAAAATACTTCTCCAAACTGCATCCTTTAAAACTTTGTATTCCTGTGATACTTTGTTGGGGCTAGTGGATGGATACATTACAGGTGATTCAGACCGTTTCTCTCAGGCAACCTTTTGGTTTACATGAGTTTTTCATCACAGATAGTGCAGAAAAATTATGTTGTTTAACTGCATAATGAAAATATGTTATAATTAATATTAACTTAAATGTCAAAGAAAAACACTGTATAGCAGAGGGGAATGGTAACAGTATGTGGAGAAGAATCATAGCATAGCTTGGAGTATAGAGGAAATCAACCTAATGAAGTTAAATCTACACACAACATAAGTCTCATGAGAGCTAAAATCTGTTTGGCATCTGCATTTTACTTTTCTTTATCTGAGACCTTGGAATAAGCAAGAGATTTGCAGAAGCAATTATAAACATTCTTATTAGTTCTAAAATAGATTTTTTTCGAACTGAAGTAAAATTATAAATAAAGCCAAGTTTATCCAAGGCTGATGTTGACTTGCTAAGCTGAAATAACTGACCTGGAAATCAGACAGCATAGTATTGTTTTGGCTGCAGCAGATCTCTGCTGTATGACCTTGGGCTCATTGCTTAATCTCTCAGGGCCTTAGCTTCCCCATTTGTGTCCTGAGAATAATCATGCTTGTCCTGACCACTTCACAGAATTTTTGTGAGAAAATGTCAGGTACTGTATGTGTAAGTGCTTCCCAAACTATTCTAATGTTACTGATTTTAAATGGTTATTATTGCTATTATTATTATTATTACCATCATCTTTAAACTGCATTATCCTCCAGTTCTCCCTATTCTGGCCCACTCTCTTAAAAATTGCTGCAGACTCTGAAAACACATCCGTTTTAAAAGAAATCTAGATGAGACTGATAAATATGTTATATTAAAATTCACACTAAGGTACTAGCTACTAGTGTCTTGTTACGTCCTCACCCAAGATCTGATTCTATTGTTTGGTCAACAACTTTTTAAAAACGAAGTGGTTTATTTTCAAATAGCCACAAATATCTTGGAAAAAAATGACTGAAATCGGAGGGCTCGCATTTCCCAATTCCAAAGTTTACTACAAAGCGACAGTAGTCAAACCAGCATACGTCAACACAGCAAAACAGTACTGGCATAAGGAGACGTGTATGCTAGGTCAATGGGATAAAATTGAGAATCCAGAAACAAGCCCTTCAATTTGTGGTCAGTTGAATTTGACAAAGATTCAATGGTCCATCATTCCACAATGGTCATTACCAAGACCATGAGTGGGAAAAGAATAGTCACTTCAACAAGTGGTACAATGAGATACCAGATGTCAAAGTACGACCCTGGGCTGGACCCTGTCTCCTACCACATACAAAGATTAACTCAGTGTGGATCAAAGATATAAATAAAACTCAGAAAAAACATAGTAGTGAAGAAAACTTCATGACCTTGGATTTTGTAATGTATGTTTAGATGTGATACAAAAAACCACAAGCAACAAAAGAAAAAGTAGATAAATTGAATATGATCAAAATTTAAAACTTTTGAGTTGCAGGGAGTGAATTTAGAGAAGAAACCCAATGAGTACAAAAAGGATCTGATCATGGTAGAAATTTATGCCCTCTCCATTTTTTAGACTGTATGGAACTGAGGTGAGCAATTCTCTTTCCAGGAGTTTATTTGACAGAGAGAACTGATAATCAGCTGATAATCAGCTACCACTATAGCTTGCAAGTTGTTAAATATTTTGAATATCAGTTTGAATTAAAGATATGTTTGCATACATGTGAGATAATTTGTGCACAATATTAATCACTGCAGCAACTTTTTTTTCAAGAGCAAAATTTTGAAATAAAGCCAAATACCAATCAGTCAATAAATTATGGTACATGTATACCATGGAATGCTATGCAACTATAAATAAAGAATGAGAAATGTCTTTAAATACCAATATAGAAATAACTACAAGCTATATTGTTACGTGGAAAAAGCAAAATGTAGCATGGTATGTATTGTATGCTACCCTTTATGGAAAACAGGGATAAAATAATTATATATGTTTACTTATATATTCATAAATAAAATCTAAAAGACTATATATGTTGATAACAATGTTGTCTGTAGGGTAGATGAGGTGGGAAATGAGTAAAAAAGACACAGGGATGGGAAGAAGATTTTTATGTTTATATTTTATTTATGTTATATCAATGTAAAATACCTTTAAGATAAACAAGTGTTTTATCTACTTGAAAATTAAATATAAAAAATGAGAAAAAAAGTGGGATTTGTAGACTTGCATGTTTTCAGGTTGAAGGAAGTAATAAAATATACAGGCTTTTGTATGGGGGATATTTATTATAATGATATTTAGGTTAAAAAATAATTAAGGATGTATACAAATATATTTATTTATTGCCAGATACATGCTGATTAAATACTGTGATACATACAAACACTGTGATACATACACACAATGAAATATCATCAGGAATTAAATGATGTGAAATAATAGCTAAAGACATGGAAATATATTCATAGTCTATTCTCAATGGGGAAAGGGGCACAGGAGAAGCAAGTGAGATAATGCAAAATAGGATTCCATAGACATAAAATAAAAGTTTGGAAAGCTGTATACTAGCTTATTGACATATATAGAGAAAGAGCTAGAAGAATATTTACTAATTGGTGGTAGTGGTTCTCTCAGGGTCGTGAGATGACAGGTAAGTTTTTTTAATTATCTCTAGTCTCTAAGTTCTGCTAATAAATAGTTTATAGAAACAAAAACAAAAACCCTTCAACATTCATTGCAGACTTTGAATGGGACATGCACTGTGTTAAGTATGGTCTCTTAAACTTCTCAAAATCACTCAAGGTAGTTCTTATTAACTATTTTGTGTGTTATGTACCATTGAGTTGGCTCCAACTTCTGGTGACCCTATGAATGAGAGATATCCACAACAGCCCTGCTCAGCTCCTGTAGACTCATGCCTATGACTTTTTTTATGGAGTCAATCCACGTCATATTTTGGAGTTATTTCATTTGACCATTTTACACTTGGAAAATCTGAGGTTCAGAATGATTAATTTACCCAACACGGCACAGCTAATGTCAGATGCAAACCTAGGTCTGTCTCTATCCAACACTTATTTCTTGATCACCCTGCTAAATAATTCAAAGAAACACTGCTTGCAATTGAAAATCATCTTTTCCACTAGCTTTCTTTTTAAGTGGCAAATCTTTGCCTTGGTTATCAGAACTTGTGATTTGGTGGACTGTACAAGTAATGTTCAAGCATTCCCTGATAGTAATTTAAATTAAACAGTCTTATATATGTGAATTATTTCATGTTTTTTTTACAGTAGATAAAATATGTTAATTTGTGTAAATGGTCTTCTGGGTGCAGATGCTCACTCTGAAAGCAGGCTTATCTTAAAAGCCCGTGTCTTCCATTTGAAGCTTCCTTTATATGCATAGTTTATTTTTCTAATGCCCTCTCAATATAGGAATAATTTTAAGGAGGCATTTGTGGCAATGAAAGGAAAAACAGCTCTCTTGGCTTTGGTAAATATTAATGAGCTTGCAGAAAATCTTGTTAACTGAAGTGCGGCACTCTTTTGAGATTTTTCTGCCATCTTGGCCCTTTGTGGGCCCTGCTTCTTTGTTGCTGATTAGCATACTGGTTTGTGTGAATATTGTGAGTTCTTCTACAGCTCCTTTGTATGTGCTGACAGAAGGCTCACCTTGTTCTATTATCAGGAATGTCTAGGCATCTTAATAATATATTGGACTTAAACAAGGAAAAAGCAAATCATTCAGAAATATTTAACCTGATTTATTAATTTCAAAGCTTCATCACCAAATGGACAGTGTTAGTTTCTGGTTATGCATATATTGTCATCATTAACAGAGTGAAATCCAACGTTTATTATTTTTTTAGAGAAAAAAATAGAATTTGAATTATTTATGTCACTATTCACACATATATGTTATATGTATAAAATTATTGTAGCACATGTACAATTATATTTAGGCACTCTATTTTAGACTATGTATTGTATTTACCCATCCAAACATTTTTAATAATAATCATCTTTGCTTCATAAGTAATATTTTGTAATTGTGCTGCATAATAGAGAACTCAGAAAATATGATATTTGGGTTATTTTTACCTCATTGGTCATCCTCTAAAAACTATCATGGGATTGCATTACTATAAAAGTTTGAATTTACCTATTTGCTGATTTTATTGTACTATACACAATAGTGAAATGTAAAAAGAAACAAAGACAATTCCTCTAACAACAGAATGTAGGAATGATCAAAATTACCTAAAATAACGTTTTAAAATTAAATCCACTATACTTTTAAAAATTCTGTTAGTCCAAGTTGTTGTAGGATGCCTATAATGGAATTATTTGACAAAGCACATTTACTTTTCAAGAGTGCAATATTTGAGTCTAATCACAAGGGTCATAAATTCACACCCAATTTTTTAAAAAAATGAGCCCATTGAATAAAACAAATCTGGAAAAATAAAGCAGTTGTTTGAAAAGAGTTTTTAGACAACAAAAAAGTTCATTAAGCACTTTCAAGAGTTATTACTAATCTGTTATTGCACACTTCTTCACCTATTTTTACAAATGTTCAAAGTACTGAATATTTTTATTGTCATGAAGAAAGAAAAATGATAGGAATTCAAGAATATGACAAGAGTATTTGAAAAGAAAGACACAGAAGTGTCATTAATCCACTATAACTCTCTTCTCCAAAATCTTGCTTAAATTTTGTTCACAAGGATTTATTAGGTCCTTTTACAAAGCAGTTTTTAGAGGAATTTTTATCAGTGTCAATTTTGAGATGAGGTTGTTGCTGGGTAATTTGTAATTGTTTATAAACAGAGTGTGAATTCCTTGAGAAACCACTTCACCAGTTTGAGAAAGATAGAGACAATTAACTGAAAATGATTTCCTAATTTGAGAAATGGAAGTGACTGCTGACATAACTTCAAAACTTTGAAAAGCTTCAAAAACTGTAGGAATATGCAGTTATGGTCACATATAGCCATTTCTCCAAGGTTATATTTGTGGTGAGTTACAAAATAGACAGCTAATGAAAGTTTAAAAATGTGAACAAGGTGAGAATGTAGCTTTGATGAAAGGGAGAGAGAGAGAGAAAGAGAGAGAGAGAGAGAGAGAGAGAGAGAGAGAGAGAGAGAGAGAGAGAGAGAGAGACCTAATATAAACTATCATTAACTCACTTCAGAGTATGCTCTACTCAGTTCAGTTGTATTTTACTATTAAAATTCTTTTATTTTTTTACAGTGTTAAAATCATGGTTGAAATCTGAACTATAGGCTACCTACATTGCTTTCATATGCAGGGTGCTTAACACTGGATATTAATTATAGGCAAAGTATTGAAAAGAGGGAGGGAGTTCTAAAATATTAAAATTGTACCTGAAGATCTAATGTAATGCAACCTTTATTTTAAAAGCTTGACTTGTGTTAAGACAGCCCATCATGAAACCCAAACGTGTTTCTTTTTCTTTTTTAACATAGCTAATTTCTCTAACTCAGTTCAGTTCAGTAAGACTTGGCATTTAGAAATTTTGTTACGGTACAGTTTTCCAATGACATATTGTGGTAATCAGACTAATGGCCCTTATAAGATGCCCATGATCGAATCCTGGAACCTGTGAATATTAACTTATGTGGCCAAAAGGATTTTCGGTTGTGATTTAGATTAAGAACCTTGAGATGGGGAGATTTTCCTGGGTTATTTGCATGGACCCAGTCTAATCATAGGAGTCCTTCAAAACAGAGAACCTTCCTCTGTTGTAGCCAGAGTGAAATATGACTCTGGAAAAAGACATAGAAAAATGCAACATTGCTGGCTGTAAAGATGAAGGAAGGAGGTTGCAAGTCAAGGGTTATGGGCAATGTCCAGAAGCCAGAAAAGCAAGGAAATGGATTCTCACTTCGGAGATTCCAGAAAGAACCAGCCTGCCCACACCTTGCCTTTAGCCCAGTGAAACTGATTTTGTACTTCTGATCTCCAGAACAAGAAGCGAGTAAATTTGTGTTAAGCAACTAAGTTTATGGAAATGTGTTATAGTAGCCATAGTCAACAAATACAGACATATTGAAGATACAAAGTGAGTTATATCTATGTAGGAAGCTATACAGTCATTGGATGTATTTTTGATTCTTTGAGTAAAAATTATGTTAGTAAAATCATAGGAGTTATATTTTCAGATAAAAACCCATTTACTTCTGTATTAAACAAATTTTTTTAAAAACTTGAAATGTAGTATTGTTACAAAACGACCATACCGGCTCTGAATTTTACCATGTAACTTACTTTTGCCCATGGAAAAATATCAAAGGTGGCTTGAGCAGAGGCTTAGCAATTGCTTTTGCAATCGACTTGCTCTTTCTTATGGCTGGGACCCTTTTGTTCACAGTCTGAAGAAGCCTGAGCTAACCTCCTGAAGGATGAGAGAAGCCCCAGCTAAGGCTTCTAGCATGGAACCATGCCATCCTTAACCACTAAGCCCCAGACTGGAAGACCTACTCACAAAATCCACAAGATCATAAGAAGCAATAAGTGTTTCATTTTGTTTTAAGCCACTAAGTTTTGGGAGATTTATTTCTCAGCAGTAGATAACCAATGCAATGCATTTCCTTTCTCAGTCTATGGGGCACAATTTAGAAATGACATTTTAGAAATGACTCTAGTGTTCATAAGGGGATCCTTATGTTAGATGTAGTATGTTAGATTTCTTTTGAATCATTTGTAGCCTTTGATTTTCAGGAGGCTGGGCTAGAAATTGTATCAGGGACTTCCTGGGCATCCTGAAATGACTGAACTTGATATACAGGTAACAAGTTCATACAGGTAACGAGGAGCATAACATGGTTGTTAGGTTCCTAAAATGTCATGTTATGTGAATCCGTGCTATATGAAACAAAGAACTAGTACAAAAAAGGGGGTTAGGTTCCAAAAAAAACCCCAAAAAACACATAATTATATTTTTATAATTAAGAGAAATATCTTTATTAAAGCAATTTTCACCAAAAGTATACATATTAATATGTATTAAATGTTTTCTTTGTTATCACTACTAAGCTTTTATTACATTCCGTGTTGTTCGGGGATTTCCCTAATTTCAAATGAGATATTTTTTGCTTTTAAAAGCTCTTATTACACTCCGTGTTTTTCGGGGATTTCTCTAATTCTCAAACCGTGTTAGAATGAAACTGTGTTCTAGGATGCCGTGTTGTACAAGAGTTTCCCCCAATTCTCGAACCGTTAGAGCATTAGAGCGAACCCGTGTTATAGAAGTGCCGTGTTATGCAGGGGTTTACATATGCCTGGACTTGGACTTTTCAGCTCCAATTTTTTAATCTTTATCCTCCAAAATACATCCAATTAAAAATAGATTACCAGTATTTTTGTAAAAGCTTCTTACCCTTTGCATAGACTCTAAATGGCAAACAGAATGTATTTGTTGCTAAATATCTTCTGTATTTTTGTAGACCTATGTGAGTATGGCAGAGGTGAGATTAACTAAGTAGATGTCTTACCTCACTGGGACCCTTGAATCAGGAGGTTAAAATCAGAGGCTTTGCAAAAGGAAACCAGAGACCATTTGGTTCCCATGAAAACTTACTAGCAGGAAATTTACTGAAAAATTAAGAAATATGGAAGCAGTTTCTCCTGGTGTCTTGGAGCGTTTTATATCAATTTCTACAGCTCTGAACCATTGCAGTTTGAAGATGCCCTGGCCAGACGATCTCTAAAGTCCCTCCCAGCTCTAGAATTACAGCATCATGGCTACTCCTTTCATATTAGGTAGATGATATTTAATTACATGGAATATAGCAAAATTAAGTGACACCCCTGGGGATGGAAACAATGACTCTGTCCCCTTCACGTTAACTTAGTCAATTGAAAACAACCATGCATGCTTCCCAGAGACTTTCAGGTGTTCACTTCTAGGAGTTTGTCTTTTATATTTTGAGAAAGGAACTCGTGCATTTGCCTTCTTCTGTGACCACCCGGGTTTGCAGAGTCATAGTGTTTTCTTTCAGAGGAGCTGACATGTAGGAATTAAAAATGAAAATGGGATTTAATAGCACTTGATATTAAAAAAAAAATTCTAGCAACTTTTTAAGCTTTTTTGTTTGTTTTTTTCCAAATAATAATTTGACCTAAAAGGAAGAGAATAAATGAATTTTATAACACCCTCACTTGGGTTAAGGTGGAAGAATTTACATATTGTGGACAATGATACTTGTACTGGGAAAGTGTATGTGTCTGTGTGTTTGTGTGTCTCTGTGTACAGCCTGTAATATGTAAGGATATGGTAGAAACTAAGTTTGCCTCATGTATTTTGTTCTGCTATATTCATGCTTCGTTATTTGATAGATAACTGTAACTCCCCTGGCTTCATGCAAATAATGAATCAGATTTTCCAAATGCTGAAACTAATTTGAGGCCTTTGGGGAATACTTTCCAAACCACTAAGACATCATTGCGCTGCTACCCTTGTGTCCTGGAAGAGTTAATATAAGTTTCATAAAGGATCTAATTTACTGGCTAGTGGTGTCTTTTCATGGGAATTACTTGGCTTTTGTGAAATAGCCTTTCATCTTTCTGCTTTTTGGTTAATTCAATTGAATTTTCATCCGATCTACATTGTTTTATTCTAATTGCAGTCAGTCCATCATCTTACAAATCATTCTGTTCCAAAAACTCATTTATGAGTTGGTTATTTGGAACTTAGAAGGCACTTTTCAATAGAAAAATAAAGTAAAAAATGCAAATGTTGGGTATGTTCCCAGATAGCCCACAGAAGCCAACTTAGCCCATAATATACCCAGTGCTAATGCTGCTCTCCAACATAAACAACATAAACAGCAGTGCATGCTTTTTAAGATCCAAGTTGGAAGGCCTGGCATTCATTCTTCTATGGCGGACCTGTTAGTCAAAGTGAGGACTTTCCTTCAATGTAAAATGATGCAAAGTTAGGATGTGACCCAGTCAGACTCCAGCAGCAATAATTTTCTTCGTTTGGGTCAAGGGTTAGGGACAGGGGAGTTATGTGATAAGCCTCGAGATAGAAGCTGAGGAGAATGAAGAGTTGGAATTTTTTACGAGTGGTAAGGGTGTGGTAAAACATTAGGATAAAGAGTAGAGAGGAAGGTTGAAAGTTAGGTGAGTGGATGGGTGAAGACCTAATGGGTGAAGACCTAAGGCTAGATTAGGTTTAAGTCCTCTGCAACCCCCACTCCCTTCTTAAAATCATTTCAAAGTCAGGTACAGATTCAAGTCCACTTACGTATTTCCCTGAAAACAAGAACGGGTCTTATTATATTTAGGTTTGCTCCAAAAGACGCATTAGGGCTTATGTTCAGGAGATGTCATCCTGAAAAGTCATGCTAGGGCTTATTATATGGTTAGGTAGCCAACTTACCCCATAAGTTGGGTTAGGTAGCATTGCCTGGTAAAGAGAAGGCATTTAATTGACTAGTAGTCTTTATCTTAAACAACCTATTTTTTTTTTTTCTGTTATTCCCCTCTGCCTCTGAGACTCTCGCTGAGCTGGAAGGGGAGAGACCAAAGGGAGACCCTCAAGAGAGTAAGGAAGGAGATTAAGAAGATATGATAGAGGTACTCGAGTTGTGGCAAAAAAGGTTTTCAACAGTGGTTTGCTTCTGTTCCCATCTCTCTCAGTTGATATGTGTAAGGAAATAAGTCTGAGGGACCAAACGGTAGAAAAAGTGAACTCCTCACAGGGTAGAGAAAGTGAACTTCTTGCAGAAGGAATGTTAGTAAATGGATCTCTCCTGCATTTCTATTAGGACAGTATTCACATGTTAATTATAGGTCAGGCCCATCTGGGCTTCCTGGATCTGACTTCACCAAGAAAGTTTCCAGAGAATTATCTCAGGAGGAAGGGAAGTGACTGAACTGTTTCTCTTGAAGGAAGCTGATGACTTTCTAAGAAATGAGACTGTATAACAGATATACCAGTGACATAAGATTCTCACAGATAGGCCTTGGTGAAGCTGCCCTCCTCATCCCTTAGCAACTAGGTATTAGATGCTCAAGGAAACCTTTTCTGGACATTCAGAGTGGGCCAAGCTCTGAGAAAGAAGCACTTTCATAGCATATTTTACTGTTGCTTTTTATTATTTTTACTCTGTCACAATAATAAGTACATAGCTCATTAACCATCGAATCTAGTGCCTGGTGCAGTGGTTGACACTTAGCAGCTGTTCATAAATATTTGTTATGAACTATTTAGAAGCAGAAAGTATGTATCTTCACATGTCTGTGCATAGAAAAATCACCTTTAATATATTCGACTATTAAAAATCTTACGTAGGATACAGAGGAATTTTTCAAAACCATTATATAAAAGAAATTGACTTAAATATTTTGTTGCTAAGAAATATGGATTCTAGAAAGCCTTTATATTATTTCAAGAAACTCATCTCCTTCTATGTTAAAATTGCACCAGCTGTCTACCCATTTTCCAAACTAGTTAATGCTATTTCAACTTGAATTTTCTTTAGAATTCCAAAGGTGAGAGTGTTGCCCCTGGCTTTGAGTCGAGCAGACTGTGGTCCTTAAGCAGGAAGCAGGAATGGCTGTTAGACAGTCAGCATCCCTTAATTGTCCAGAGCAACTGAGAAAAACTGGATATATCCATAGAAACCTGAGGTGTAGACATTAATAATGATAAGATTGGTTTTGATTCAAGCCACCCGAGTCATTAATTTATAGGGATTCATGCCCTTCACAAAGGAACGGTTATAGCCAGCAAATCTCTTGTGATTCCATTCATTTATCTTTACCTCTTCATGACTTGTCTCATATGACAACACTTGACATTCATTGACAAACATTACCACATTTTAGTGTTTTCCCAGGGCTTCATTTTACTTGGGGAAAAATTGAACTATATCCCATGTCACAAGAATGTTAAAATGCAACCATTTTTGTCATTTGTATATCATGTACTACGTAATGAAAATGTGTCTAGCCCCCAACCACTGCTATTTGCCAATGGAGCTTGAACAAGGGCTCTCTTGGTAATGCATTCAGACTTTCTCACTGCAAGGGTTATAGTTTAATGTGAATTATAAAGTTTAGATTGTCTAATAGAAAGAAAGAAAGAAAAAAAGAAAGAAAGAAAGAAAGAAAGAAAGAAAGAAAGAAAGAAAGAAAGAAAGAAAGAAAGAAAGAAAGAAAGAAAGAAAGAAAGAAAGAAAGAGGGAGGGAGGGAGGGAGGGAGGGAGGGAGGGAGGGAGGGAGGGAGGAAGGAAGAAAGACAGAAAAAGTAGGGAGGGAAAGGAGAAAGAAAATGTCCTTCAGAGGGACATTTCACCATCTCTCTAAAGAGAATGTTATATTTTAACAATAGAAAACTTTAAAGATTAATCTACTATATGGTGTTGCTTTGAACTTCAACAAGAACCCCACAATATAAAATGTAAATAATTAATAGGATTTTCAGTTACAATTAAAAGTAGGAATTTGTAACTATATATGTAATTCAGGAAATGTCAGTAACAACATGAATTCTAAATTGTGTTTAATCTTTTCTCAAATACTGATTCCATTTCAGTAATATGAAATTAAAAAAAAAAATCTTACATGGGCCTGCAAAGATAGATTTTTAGCATTATTTCTAATTAGGAATAAACATTAATTTTCCAACAGAAAGGGTATTTCAGGGTGAATTTAATTATAAAACAGAATTTCAAAAATAAGAAATCTTTATAAAAAATTTGAGTATACTGTTGGTTTTGGAAGTTATCCTTATTGTTTATCTCTTAATTTTATATCCTGTGAGATTCTAGGTTTAGAATAAAAACCTGAGATGTTTGGGATTAAACAAAAAATTGATTTAGAGAACTGCATACGATTATAAAGAATTTACACTGAGTAAGCGGCAGTCGCAGCTCCCGGCTTTCAGCAGCTTAGAGATCTCCCGCCCGCCCCCTCCCACTCATCCTTGGAAGGAGGGCCCTAAGACTCAGGAGTACTGGGCACAGGGCTGTTGGAGCTACTCTCAGCGTGCATTTGTGCAGGAAAGGACAGAAACTGCATGGTCTCTCTGAAAACTGTCATCCAGACCCCTCAGCCCCTCGCATTTAAATCTACACTCCCAAATTCACTCTGGGCACCAGGTGACTAGTGATGCCTGCGCACTAGGCAGGGAACTCTTTGGCACAGCGGAGGACAACCTGGAGATCACCTGGTGGGCTTAAGCCAAGACTGGTGCTGCTTTCTGTTTTGCTTTGCTTGGTGGTTTTTATTTTATTTTATTTTTTTTTTTTATTTATTTTTTTATTTCTTATTTTTTATTTTTTTATTTTATTTTATTTTTTTTTCTTTCTTTCTCTTCTTTTTTTTTTTTTTCTTTTTTCTTTTTTCTGCTTGTTGTGATTTGCTTTGTTCTGTCTTTATTTCTTTGATATCTTTGCCTATGTTGAGTGGGGATTGTTGGTTGTATTTTATTTGTGAATGTACTTGATTTGTTTTCTTTGTTGTTGTTGTTGTTGTTGTACTTGGTAACTTTATTTGTGCTGAAACTGCCCTACCAGGGCCCAGCTTAAGAGGCACAAGATTCAACATATCCAGAAGCCAACTCTGGACCAAACCAGAGTACTACCGGGTTTGACCTACAAGTCACCCACGGAAAGAGGGCCCTAAGACTCAGGAGTACTGGGCACAGGGCTGGTGGAGCTACTCTCAGTGTGCATTTGTGCAGGAAAGAACAGAAACTGCATGGTCTCTCTGAAAACTGTCATCCAGATCCCTCAGCCCCTCGCATTTAAATCTACACTCCCAAATTCACTCTGGGCACCAGGTGACTAGCGCTGCCTGTGCACTAGGCAGGGAACTCTTTGGCACAGCGGAGGACAACCTGGAGATTACCTGGTGGGCTTAAGCCAAGACTGGTGCTGCTTTCTGTTTTGCTTTGCTTGGTGATTTTTTTTTTTTGTTTGTTTGTTTGTTTTGTTTTGCTTTTTTGTTTTTTTTGCTTTTGTTTTTGTTTTGTTTTGTGTTGTTTTGCTTTGTTTTTCTCTTTTTTCCTTTCTTTTCTTTTTCTTTTTTTTCTTTCTTTCTCTTCTTTTTTTTCCTTTTCTTTGCTTGTTGTGATTTGCTTTGTTCTGTCTTTATTTCTTTGATATCTTTGCCTATGTTGAGTGGGGATTGTCGGTTGTATTTTACATGTGAATGTACTTGATTTGTTTTCCTTGTTGTTGTTGTTGTTGTTGTTGTACTTGGTAACTTTATTTGTGCTGAAACTGCCCTACCAGGGCCCAGATTAAGAGGCACAAGATTCAACACATCCAGAAGCCAACTCTGGACCAAACCAGAGTACTACCGGGTTTGACCTACAAGTCACCCATGGAAGGAGGGCCCTAAGACTCAGGAATACTGATCACAGGGCTGGTGGAGCTACTCTCAGCGTGCATTTGTGCAGGAAAGGACAGAAACTGCATGGTCTCTCTGAAAACTGTCATCCAGACCCCTCAGCCCCTCGCATTTAAATCTACACTCCCAAATTCACTCTGGGCACCAGGTGACCAGCGCTGCCTGCGCAATAGGCAGGGAACTCTTTGGCACAGCAGAGGACAACCTGGAGATTACCTGGTGGGCTTAAGCCAAGACTGGTTCTGCTTTCTGTTTTGCTTTGCTTGGTACTTTTTTATTTTTATTTTTATTTTTTTTTTTCTGCTTGTAGTGATTTGCTTTGTTCTGTCATTATTGCTTTGATATCTTTGCCTATGTTGAGGGGGGATTGTTGGTTGTATTTTACGTGTGAATGTACTTGATTTGTTTTCTTTGTTGTTGTTGTTGTTGTTGTACTTGGTAACTTGATTTGTGCTGAAACTGCCCTACCAGGGCCCAGCTTAAGAGGCACAAGATTCAACATTTTCCAGAAGCCAACTCTGGACCAAACCAGAGTACTACCGAGTTTGACCTACAAGTCACACACCCAGAGGGAATTCTCTGAAGGCACAAGAGCCCATAGAGGCCAAACCTCATTTAAGTGGCCAACCCTCACCCAGCAGAACACCCTGTGGTGAGCAGAGCCAAGTTTCACAACTAGACGGCCTAGGAGTTAAGCCCACCTACTCACAAGCAAAAAGCAATCAAAGTTCTTCTTGAACAGGACGATATACTAAACACACGAGCCACCTGTGGAGCACATGCAGAGAAGAACGAAGTAGTCCAAGTCAAATATAAAAGACACATACTACATAAGATAACCCAGCAAGAACCAAGAGCTCTAGGGGATCTTCCTAATACATCAAAGCAAACACAGAGAGTCAGTCGGAATGGGGAGACAAAGAAACATGTCCCAAATAAAAGAACAGAAGAAACCTCCACAACTGGAACCAAATGAAGCAGAGGTAACCAACATGTCAGAGACAGAGTTCAGAACACTGGTGATAAGAATGTTTAAGGAGCTTAGACAAGACATAAAGAAGGACATAGAAATCATAAAGAACAACCAGTTAGAGCTAAAAAAGGATGTAGAAATCTTAACGAACAACCAGCTAGAACTAAAAAACACAATTACCGAAATTAAGAACTCACTTGAAGGAATGACCAGCAGGTTAGATGAAGCAGAGGATCGAATCAGCGACTTAGAAGACAAGTTAGCAGAGATCACGCAAACTGAACAACAGAAAGAAAAAAGAATAAAAAACAATGAAGATGGGTTAAGAGACCTCTGGGATAACATCAAGCGCAACAACATGCGCATCATAGGAATACCAGAAGGCGAAGAGAAGAAGCAAGGGATTGAGAACATATTTGAGGTAATAATGTCCGAAAACTTCCCTAACCTGATGAAGGAAACCAACATACAAGCCCAGGAAGTGCAGAGAGTTCCAACCAGGATAAACCCAAACAGGCCCACACCAAGACACATTATAGTTAAAATGGCAAAGCTTAAAGACAAAGAGAGAATCTTGAAAGCAGCAAGAGAAAGGCAGAAGGTTACATACAAGGGAACTCCCATAAGACTATCAAATGACTTTTCTACAGAAACATTGAAGGCAAGGAGGGAGTGGCAGGAGATACTCAAAGTGATGGAACACAAAGGCCTACAACCTAGATTGCTTTATCCAGCAAGGCTATCATTTAAAGTTGATGGAGAGATAAAGAGCTTCCCAGAAAAGAACAAACTGAAAGAATTTATGACAACCAAGCCAGCATTGCAAGAAATACTAAAAGGACTTCTGTAAATAGAAGAAAGATGAAAACAATTTACTACAAATCTAAAAATGGCAATAACTATGTACCTATCAATAATCACTTTAAATGTAAATGGATTAAACGCTCCAATCAAGAGACATAGGGTGGCTGAGTGGATAAGGAAACAAGACCCTTGTATATGCTGTATACAAGAGACTCATTTCAGATCAAAAGACACACACAGGCTGAAAGTGAAGGGTTGGAGTAACATATTTCATGCAAATGGAAGCAAAAAAAAAGCTGGAGTTGCAATACTTATATCTGACAAAATAGACTTTAAAATGAAAAAAATATTAAAAGACAAAGATGGGCACTATATAATAATAAAGGGATCAATCCGACAAGAGGACATAACCCTAGTAAACATCTATGCACCTAACATAGGAGCACCTAAATATATAAAACAGGTACTGATGGACATAAAGACAGAGATCAACAGCAACACTATCATAGTAGGGGACTTCAACACACCTCTGACAACAAGGGACAGGTCCTCCAGACAGAAAATCAATATGGAAACAACAGCCTTAAATGATACTTTGGAGCAGTTGGATTTAATTGATATTTTCAGAGCATTTCACCCCAATGCTGCAGAATACACGTTCTTCTCAAGTGCTCATGGAACATTTTCTAAAATAGATCATATGTTAGGACACAAGACAAGCCTCGATAAATTTAAGAAAATTGAAATCATACCAATTGTCTTCTCTGACCACAGTGCTATGAAATTAGAAATGAACTACAGGGGAAAAAAACCAGGAAGATACACCAATTCATGGAGGCTGAATAACATATTGCTAAATAATGAATGGGTCAAGCAGCAGATCAAAGAAGAAATCAAAAGATATCTTGAGACAAATGAGAATGAGAACACGACAACCCAAAATCTATGGGATGCTGCGAAAGCAGTCCTAAGAGGGAAGTTCATAGCACTGCAGGCCTACCTAAAGAAACAAGAAACATCACTAATTGACAGTTTATCTTCACACTTAAGGGATCTGGAAAAAGAACAGCAAAATAAACCCAAAGGGAGCACAAGGAAGGAGATAATAAGGATCAGAGCAGAAATAAATGAAATAGAAACCAGAAAAACAATACAAAAGATCAATGAATCCAAGAGTTGGTTCTTAGAGAAGATAAACAAAATTGACAAACCTTTAGCCAGACTCATTAAAAAAAGGAGAGAGAGGACCCGAATTAATAAAATCAGAAATGAAAGAGGAGAAGTGACAACAGACACCACAGAAATACAAAAAATTGTAAGAAATTACTATGAGCAACTATATGCCAACAAATTTGACAACCTTGAAGAAATGGACAATTTTCTAGAGGCGCACAGCCTTCCAAAGCTAACTCAAGAAGAAACAGAAAGCCTGAACAGTCTGATTACCACCAGGGAAATTGAATCAGTAATCAATAATCTCCCAACAAACAAAAGCCCTGGACCAGATGGCTTTACAGGTGAATTTTTCAAAACGTTCAAAAAAGAATTATCACCTATTCTCCTCAAGCTCTTCCAAAAAATCCAGAAGGAAGAAAGACCCCCAAACACTTTTTACGAAGCCACTATCACCCTGATCCCAAAAGCAGACAAAGACACCACAAAGAAAGAAAACTACAGGCCGATATCTCTAATGAACATAGATGCAAAAATTCTCAACAAATTATTAGCAAACAGAATTCAGCAATACATTAAAAAGATCATACACCATGATCAAGTGGGATTCATCCCTGGTATGCAGGGGTGGTTCAACATCCGCAAATCAATTAATGTGATACACCACATTAACAAAATGAAAAATAAAAATCACATGATCATATCAATAGATGCAGAAAAAGCATTTGATAAAATACAGCAACCTTTTATGATAAAAACCCTTAAGAAAGTGGGAATAGAGGGATCATATCTTAACATAATAAAGGCCATATATGACAAACCCACAGCTAACATCATACTCAATGGGGAAAAGCTAAAACCATTCCCCCTAAGATCAGGAACAAGACAAGGTTGCCCACTTTCTCCACTACTATTCAACATAGTACTGGAAGTTCTAGCCACAGCAATCAGACAAGAGAAAGAAATAAAAGGCATCCAAATTGGTAAGGAGGAAATAAAATTATCATTATATGCAGATGATATGATTCTATATATAGAGAACCCTAAAGACTCCACCAAGAAACTATTAGAACTGATAGATGAATTTAGTAAAGTAGCAGGATATAAAAGTAATATTCGGAAATCAGTTGCATTTGTATACACCAATGATAAAATAGCAGAAGGAGAAATTAAAAAAACAATTCCATTTACAATTGCTCCAAAGACTATAAAATATCTGGGAATAAATCTAACCAAAGATGTAAAGGATCTGTACTCAGAAAATTATACAACACTGAAGAAAGAAATGAAAGAAGACATAAATAGATGGAAACACATTCCATGTTCATGGATAGGAAGAATTAATATAGTTAAAATGTCCATACTGCCTAAGGCAATATACATATTCAACGTAATTCCTATCAAACTACCAACGACGTTTTTCACAGAAATAGAACATATAATCCTAAAATTTATATGGGACCATAAAAGACCCCGGATAGCCTCAGCAATCTTGAGAAATAAGAACAAAGTGGGAGGTATAACGATACCTGATTTCAAACTATACTATAAGGCTACAGTAATCAAAACAACATGGTACTGGCATAAAAATAGATACATAGACCAATGGAACAGAATAGAGAGTCCAGACGTAAATCCATGCCTATATGCCCATCTAATCTACGACAATGGAAGCAAGAATGTACGATGGGGTAAAGACAGTCTGTTCAATAAGTGGTGTTGGGAAACCTGGACAGACACATGCAAGAAAATGAAGCTGGACCACCTCCTTACACCATATACAAAAACAAATTCAAAATGGCTTAAAGACTTAAATGTAAGATCTGAAACCATAAAATATCTAGAAGAAAATATAGGAAGAAACTTCATGGACATTACCCGGAGTAAGATCTTCACTGATATATCCCCTCGCGCGAGCGAAGTAAGAGAAAATATAAACATGTGGGATTACATCAAACTAAAAAGTTTCTTCACAGCAAAGGAAACCATCAATAAAACAAAAAGGGATCCTACTGTATGGGAAAAGATATTTGCCAATGATATATCTGATAAGGGATTAATATCACAAATCTATAAAAAACTTACTCAACTCAACTCCAAAAAAACAAACAACCCAATTAAAAAATGGGCAGAGGACTTGGGGAGACATTTCTCTAAAAAGGACATACAGAAGGCAAGAAGACATATGAAGAAATGCTCAACCTCACTAACCATCAGAGAAATGCAAATAAAAACCACAATGAGATACCACCTCACTCCAGTCAAAATGGCTATTATCAATAAATCAACAAACAACAAATGCTGGCGCGGATGTGGAGAAAAGGGAACGCTAGTGCACTGTTGGTGGGACTGCAGATTAGTGCAGCCACTATGGAAAACAGTATGGAGGTATCTCAGGAATCTGAAAATGGAACTACCCTATGATCCAGTAATTCCACTCCTAGGCATCTACCCGGAGAAATCCAAAACTCCAATTCAAAAATCTGTATGCACTCCTATGTTTATTGCAGCACTTTATACAATAGCCAAGATATGGAAACAACCGAAATGCCCATCGGTAGATGACTGGATTAAGAAGCTGTGGTACATTTATACAATGGAGTATTACGCAGCCATAAAGAAGAAAGAAATCTTATCATTTGCAGCAACATGGATGGATCTAGAGAACATTATGTTAAGTGAAATAAGTCAGAAAGAGAAAGACAAGTACCCTATGATCTCACTTATATATGGAATCTAAAGAAAAGACTATGCGAATGAACTAATCAGAGACAGTTTTGGGGACGCGGAGAAAAAACCGAGAGTGGTTAGATGGGTGTGTGGGAGGGGGTTGGGGATAGGGGAAAGGTGAAGGGATTTGGAGGCAGCTGGCGACCACAAGATGGCCTCGGGGTTTTTTGTTTGTTTGTTTGTTTTTGTTTTTGTTTTTTTTTTTGTTTTGTTTTTGAAAATTAATTTGGGGAAGGTATTCTATAATGTTGTGGAGATTTTGTTGGGTATCCGATGGGCATGCGTCCTGTTGGGGAGACCACCTCAGGGATGCTGTGGATACCTGATCATGGCATTGGACACCAGAGGCTGGACATTAATGAATGCCAACTATAATTTTATATATATAATGTGATGGTTCGGTGTGGGGTCGGAGGGATGGTGGATGGGGGGAGGGGGGTTCACAGTGTGAGGGATATGGATGATGAATGTCTAAGTATTACCTTGTTTTGTACACCTGAAACTAATAAATAAATAAATTTATGAAAAAAAAAAAAAAAAAAAAAGAATTTACACTGACTTTTTAAAAGTCAGTTAAAGCTGTTGATGTTCATATGAATATTAAGTCATGTTTCATAAAAATATTAATTTTCTAAAATTTACTTTTACTAGAATAATAAACATTTTATTTATCATCAGGATTTGAAGTGTTCTAATTAGTTAATTTATAATTAATAAAAAATAATCAAAGTGTAATAAAATACAGTTAACATCAAAACTGGTAGTCATTTTTTAAAAATGTTTCATAAATAAACTAAAACAAATAACAACTAATCTGGTTGATGACAGATACCTCTGTTTTCACTTGTTTCTTTTCATTTAATATTATGATTTTAGCATTCTATATTAGACCTCATACAAGGTGCAAAAGTTTGTTTTTTCTATTAGTGAGGGCTTTGATTAAAGAATGGTAAGATTTTATGTCACTATAAAATGACACTTAAGGGAATATGCCTCCAAACTTTAATTACACTTTAATTGAGTTTTGTATTTGTGGAAGTAGCACAACATGAAGAAAAACTTACACAATTGGCTGTGTCTGGCACCCATGAACTCAGCACTTGGGTTCCTTTACAAGGCCTCCCAGCTTCATCCTTAACCTACGTCATCATTAACCTGAACTCCCTTGACCTGAAACCTAATCTCTCACTTGGTATCTATCATATCTTTCCTTTTTATCTAGGATATTCAGTTTCTCCCTCTTCTTGGGATCTTTCTATTCCCATTAGCTTTTTTATGCTTAGGCTCCAAACATATAAGACAAACAAACACACACACATAGACACAACTTCTTTCAAATCCGTGTGCTTTTTCCACTACTCTGTCTCTTTCCTTCTTTCCATAGCAAAACTGATCTACATCAATTAATGACCTACATGCTTAAGCTAGCAGATATGTTTTTAGTCACTGTGTCACTTTTCTATTGTTAAGATAATGCTGCATAATGAACAATGACAAAACAATACTATTAATAGGTTATTTTCGTTCTGACATCTGTGTATCTGCTGGACCACTGGGATGGGTTCCACTGTCTGTCTTTCTCCTGGGACTCACTGAGTAGGCCAGGCTTGTCCTCATGAGGAGGGCAGAAGTCTAAGAAGGCAAGAAGAAATGCTCAGAAACTGCATGACAACCAATTCTACCTTTTTCTTTTGGCCAAAGCAAGTCTCTTGCCCAAACAAATACAAATGGGAAAATACACTCTATGTCTTTTATTGGGTGAAACAAAGTCATAGTAAACAATGTGGATGCATGGGGAGGTGAATAATTGGGGCAATAACACTATCATGGTAATCTTACCTACCTCTGCAGTAGCTATGCATGATACTTTCTGAAATACCCTTTTCCTCTGGTTTTCATGATGAAATATTCTCTTGATTTTCATCCCATTCCTCTGACCCACCCTAGTCAGTCTTCTTTGCCAGTCCTGATTTCTCAAAACATGGTTGGAAATCCTCAAGATCTGATACTTTTTTTTTTTTGGTAGGTCATTATTTATTACACAATACCTTGTAGTTGGAATAATTTTTTAAGTGTTACTACGTAGACTTTATATTTATCATTCTATTTGAAGACAAAATGATCATTTTGCTTGTTGTAAGAGCAATGGTGAGATTATATCCCTTTTAGCAAGTTCCTGCCATGGCTATCCATAGAGACTTGTAGCAAGATTTCTATGTGTCCATCAAAATCCATTTCTTACCTCTTGGGCAGCCAACCAGCCTCTTCTGCACCTAGTTGTGACCATGTAACCGAATTCTGACCAGTGAGACATGGGTGGAAGTAAAGTACATTACTTCTAGGCCCAGCCTCCTCTCCCTGCAAACTCCTGCAATAATCTTCATAGTCTCTCTGATGTCCATCCTCAGACTACATATGATTCATGAGAGCACTTTGAGACTTCAGTTATTTTGAAGAAGATCTGATACTTTATCAATCTATGTAGCTATGTATCTATATATCTGTCTATCTATCTATCATCTATCTATCTATCTATCTATCTATCTATCTATCTATCTATCTACCTATCTATCATCTAACAATCTATCATCTCTATTTATAGACATACTTTGTGCCATCCACATTCATGGATCCCATTGCTACTGAAATAAAGATGAACCAGAAATGCTTAAAAATTCTCCTCTGGGTTACAGAATCATATATCTAACTGCCTACTTTATAGTTCTTCCAAGATACCTCAAAGACACCTCAGATTCAACCTAGATATAAAACATTCCTAATATTTCCCCCATTCCACCCAAACTTAAGTGCTCCCTAGCTTGGTAAGTGGTACCACATCCATCAAGTTATTTGAGCCAAAAAACTTGGAGTCATCGTTGATACTATTCATTCATCATTAAACCCTGTTACTTTTATCTCAATATCTCTGGAATTCATCTGCTTCTTTCTACATCTGTGGTTGTTCCCCTCTAGTCCTATCTCACCTAGACCACGGCAATAGCTACTGAACTTCATACCTCTTGCTCTCATCTGATCTGTTCTCTACACTGCAGCCAGAAAGAAAATCAAGTTGGAAATCAAGTCAAATATTTTCCCCCTTTCAAAAACTACTTCAGTGACTTCCTCGTGAATGGATAGAGCTGAAATGCCTAACAGACCTTTATATTTTTGTCCATATCTCGTCCCATGTCATGCTTAATGTCTTAGTTGGCAATTGCCCAAAAAGTATAACATGAGACAAGAATTCTGTAGGGCTTTATTTGGGAAGGTGGAGCCAGGAAGTAGCAGTGAAGGAGTGGGAAAGTGAACAGCAAAAGAATGAAAAGCCGTTATAAGAGGGCTTTACTGAGATTGCTGCTATAGGCAATGGTGACATGATTCTACAGAATCTCTGGGAATGTGAACAATAGGACCCCGAATTATATGCCTGAGGAATGGGCTACTTGTACACAGCCACTGGCCCTCATTATTTGAGGATTGCATTCATGTGTGTTTAGTTTCTCCTGCATTTCTGAGCCATATTTTCACATATGCTCCTATCTTTGTCTAGATACTTCCTTCTCATCTTTCACATTCTACTCATTCCTGTGCCAGAGAACTCCTACGCCTAAATGGAACAGGTTCTTCCAGCCCTCCCAACAAAACCACACGCCTCTACTATATGCTCTAACCATACCATATATATCTCTGGTGCTGATCGCACTGATGACTTTGCATTTTACTATGGGAGGATTTCATTAAGATCTTTCTGGCCACTGGACTGCAAGCTTGAGAAGACCTGGGATCATGTTTGCTTTTGATCATTATTATCTTACCAGCACCTACCCTAGGACTTGGTACATAAAATATGCTCAATATACTTTCAATGAATGTATATGTGTAGTTTTATGTGTATATATACATGTGCATTTATAAAGAGAAACTTTGAATTGTCAGTGCATAGATTACTATCAATATCAAATAAGTTATTTTTAATTCAAATGTCTTTCATTTTTCTGTATTACTTTCTTCTAGTATGTATATAGGCAGATTATACCAGAAGAATTCTCTTTAAAGGAAGTCATATTGAGAAAAGAAAATATGACCTTTACATTACAGTATCTTGAAAGATCTTACAGCTTATAGTATTGGTAGTATTTTTCCAAAGAAAGTTATTGCTATGCTTTCTTTAATAAGACAGACATTTTAAGTTAAAGGGGAATAACTGGAAACAATCCCTGTACAATCCTACATCAATCAGTGGAGAAGAGCATCACATTAGGCAGAGCCGGTCCATTTGAGGAGTTGGGTATTTGCATGCATGTGCGCGTGCGTGCGTGCGTGCGTGTGTGTGTGTGTGTGTGTGTGTGTGCTCTAAAACATTATGCCCAAATCCACATTTTTGCTTGTCAAACTGGGAACTGTGATTTTGCAACAGGAAACATGTTATGAAAAGAATCAGTTTTCAATCTCTAGCTTCATGCTGATATAAGATAATAACAGCCAAAAAAGGAATAAGGGGACACATGAAAATCCACATAATTATTCTCAATGAAAAGAAAACACAATATCCACATTCTATAGTTACTTTCTATATTCCTAATTATCATTTTATAATTCATATCATCCAGCATTAGTTGGTATTATGTTATAAAATATTCAAATAATTTCTCTGAAAACATCCATCATATGCTGAATTTCTTTTTTTTAATTTCATAGATGAGAAACCAGAGTAGTACACTTCTAATTTGACCTCAAACTTCAGCCACTAAGAGATAAATTATAGTGAGAGGATTATTGAGATAATAGATTATGAAACTAGTTATATCTGTGTCAATTAATGGTTGCTTACATTCATTTGGGGAAAGTGGAAAGTAGGATATTGAATATCTAGCCAGCTTAGTGTGTTTCTTTTTATCTGGTAGTTGTCATGGTTAGAATCACAGGGCTATATATTGAAAATGGCATGTACACACAAACTGAACATTTTTAGGCCCTAAAATAATTCCCCCAAGAATACTCTGCCCCGCAGAGCAAGCCTTGTGAAAAATATTTTCTTTGGCTTACTATACATTTGAAATCAGGGAATATCTGTCATTTCTGTATCCATAAACTCCTGCTTGTGAGACATTTATAGATAAAGTGGATTTTTTTTTTTTGAGGAATGCCAAGGGTATAGTGGACTAATATGAACTTAAGAGACCATAGTTTCTGTTGAGCTGAGCACACAGCAGACCAAATTTCCTGAGGTTTTATTGTTGTTGTTTTGTAGGTTAAAGTGCCATAATGTTTCTAAGATCTCATGACCCTAAAAGTGGCTTACAGCAACCAAAGGCAATGTCATCTTTGTCCTGAGAGGATGTTGACTCACTTCTTCTCGGCTGATAATTGCTCAGCATTCAAGGCATAGGTTCTGCCTTGGTGGAGTGACAACTCTAACTCAGGATTCATCTTCCCATTTTTGTATCTGAGATCATCTTTCAGAATTAGGAGACATGGGGGAATCAGATTGATGGGTGCTAGAGCCAAGACTCCATCAGAGCAGGAGAGAGTCTACTCTTTCTCGTTGCTCTCACCTCTGGAGCTTTGGGTCACTTCAAATGAGGTCATCTCAACCAGGTTCTCTCCACTTCAGCTTTGAGTCATTTCTGATAATGTTACCTCAGCCACAGTCTCACCATTCTTTCCCGGAGGCAATTTGGATTAGTTCACTACATCCATTGGGAGTGTTTCTTGACTCATGTACTTAAGAATGCCATATATATTGCTTAAATCAGACACAAGTGCATAACAGATTTATATATATAAAATAAAATGACCTGAGAATTGCACCCCTCAAAAACAGTGACTACATTGAAATTTGATAAAGTTCAGTAACTTTATAGTCTTATCTACCAGGAAAAGAGAACTTAGTATTTGAGAGGATTACTCTGCTTGCTTTTGAGAGGGTCACATTTTAGTACAAAGTGCATTATATGAACATTATTGATAAAGTGAATAGAAAAATTCAAAACTGTTAATAATGAGGATACAAGTATTCATTATATTATCCTTTGTACTTTTTTATGCATATTTTTCTTTGGGAGAAAAACAGAGTTCTGAATCTGAGAAGCTTCTGGGTCATGTATGAAATTTCATGAATGAAATTAAAAGGAAACAAATATTCCATCAATAAGATAAACCTAAAAATCAAATAAGTAAACAAACAAAAAACCCACAAGATTATCCATATTCTAAACATAATATTTGTTATATTATTATATCCAGTTTACCTGATTTTGTTTAACTGAGATTTCTTTATCTTTAAAATATGATCTGTTAAGAATTACTAGCATCTTGAGTTATTAAGGAAGGCTCAATTTTGTTAATTCATTCTGTTTTCTAAATGCATTGTCCTCATCCTTGCCACTCTCCTGTAGTCCTTTAGGGTTTTTCCATTTCTTTAGAATAAAATCAAGGATCTTAATGAGACTCTTATGGCCCTGCACGGTTTGGCTTCTACCTGAGTCATCTCCTGCCTCTCCATTGCTCACTATACTCCAGCCACTTTGGCTTCCATCAGTTCCTAAAACATATTTAGCTTTTTCCTACCTCAGGATTTTACTACGTACTTTCCATTCTTTCTTCTTAGGTTACTCTGCATACTTGACTCCTCCTCCTGGTGAAGCTTCAGCATATTTTCTCCTCAAAGTAGCCTTGTTTGACCACTTATTCAAATTCTACATCCCCAGTTATTCTCACAGTCTGTTTATTGTTTTCATTGTGTTTAACAGAGTCTGTGGTTTTTAAAAATGCATTGACCTTTCCATTAAGTTGTGAGTTTCATGACAGTAGGAACCTTCTCTCCTGGTTATTAATTATATTCCCAGTACTCATAATTTACTTGGCACATAGTAAGTGATCAAAAAAAAAAATACAATGGATTATTTACAACTATAACTTGGAAGGCTGTTAAGCCCCTTCATGGTTAATAACTGATCTGTATCCCCAAACTTTATGTGATAAGATTTTAGCTCACATACTCCTAGCTTTATGAAAGCATTTCTAACAAATATAACAAGAACAAAAATATATTGTTTAAAGTCTGAATCTTGACATTATTATACTGTTTTATAAATATGTTGCCAAAGATGCTATTTTTGAATGAAATATCTGAAAGGAAAAGAAAGTTCTCTCTTATAGTTTGGTTTCCTTCATTTATTATCCTCATCATAATTGAAATAAAGAAGTCACACAGTTTTAGGACAACTTAGCAAATGAGTAATACAATCGAGATTTTAAAAGGAAATCACTTTCAGTGACAATACATTAAAACCTTTATTATTTTTTCACTTCTGTATACAACAAATTGAAAAACAAAACAAAATAAAAAAGCAGTGTTAGATAAATGTGAGATTCAAATTATGATAATGTGAAATGTAGTTATGGAATTTAGAAGAGTAAACTTCATTTAGTTTCAAGAGATTACAAAACACCAATTAGGACAATAATGCTATTTTCTTGGGTAGATATCTTATTAAAGAAAATAGATCCACTATGGCTCTTTTTAAAAGGCTGTATATAAACATCACTGATTTCTATTTATTAAAAGAGAAAAATAAGCATAAATTTCAATTTTCCAGTGCCTTTCTTTTGTGTGTTTGTTTAACCAGCAGATCACTTGTGCCACTGGATTTATATACTATTAAGTGTTACTCATTTCAGTAAGTATTTACAATATCATTATTTATTTTAGGATAATACCAACACTTGTTTATTGTGTAAAGCAGAAGTAATCTGTATAGGCTGTTCAATGTCAGTTTCACACCCTGAATGCTTCCCTGAACTTTACTGCTTGAAAATATTAAAGCATGCAGTCCTGTATTTCCCCAGCCACACTAAGTAGTTGAATCCAGGCATGTGAATTTGGTGATGCTCAGTCCATTTCAAAACACGGACTGGGAATGAATAGTTATGTAAGAGTGACTGAAAGATAGTCCATATATTATGACAAATAATCTAAAGCAGTTCATGACTAGTCCAGTGAGGGATGCATTCCCTGGCCAGCACTTTAATAGCTTCCCATGGAGCTGATTTTAACTGGCTAGACTTTGGGTTGCTTCTACTTCCTTGTGTGGATTGTATCCATTCCCAGCACCATGGATCCCATCTAAGAATGTCATTCAAGATGCTAAAGATGTTTCTAGGATTTCAGTATCAGAAACAGTCATTCTTATCCTTAGATAAATACCATTAGGTTAGTTTTTTACTTTGTAAACACTGTGAATCTTGTAACTAATCTTTTTTTTTCTCTCTCTTTGGTTTGGCTTCTAGAACTTTGAGAAATCAGAGAGCCCAATGACAGTTTCAATATTTCATGGCATGTATCTATGTATGAATCTACCTATTTTCTCCATCTTACTTTCCTCCTTTTCTCTCTTTTTTTTTTTTGCTCATATTTAATTTGATGTATCTTGCTTTCTGTTAAGCTGACTTGAATCCCTTTTTGAAATTAGGTAGATTATTAATTCATTATTTACTGTATAGATTGTTTGCTGGCTCATTGTAATTTTGAAGTCATTAGAACAACAGGAGAATTTATAAAGCATTTTTGATATGCTGTTAGGCATATCAAAA
The DNA here is from genome assembly GCF_964194185.1 of Rhinolophus hipposideros. Lineage (NCBI taxonomy): Eukaryota > Metazoa > Chordata > Mammalia > Chiroptera > Rhinolophidae > Rhinolophus > Rhinolophus hipposideros. The sequence continues at coordinate 35,106,686 of NC_138068.1, forward strand.
GTAGACTTTAGGAAGGTCTTGCACTGTTAATATGTTTTTATATCTTATATATGAGTTAATTCTTTTAAACATTTCAACTACATAGGAAACTAATGCGAATTTTTAGGGATAAAATCAAAGTATTTGACAGCATCACTGATCTAGAACAAAACTTAATGAATGGTCTTAGAAAAGGATCTTTAATGTTTAGTTGCATATTCTATGTCATCATTTGCATAACAATATCATAATATGCTTTATCTTCATATTCAGTTTCGAACATAGAAATAGATTATATTTAAAAGGTGTATTAATAAATTATTTAGAGAACAGAATTTATTTTCATGAACAATCAATTTTCTAAATGAATTAGGATCTTAGGTTAGCCCATAAAATTCATTTCACACATTGTGTAGAAGAAGTACTATTTATTTACAGTGGGAAATTGGAGAAAATATTATTTTTATATCTTAAAATACAATAAAAATTGATGAAGAATTACCTTTTATCAGTTTTGAATCTTAAGACAAAGATGATATAATTAAAAGATCAGGATGTAGGTATTCAAGTTCATACGGTTTTGAGAGGAATTCTAGAAATACTGAAATGGATTAGGATTTATGGTACTGCAATTTCACATCACAATTTTAATTTTTTCTTCTTTTGTTAGTATGGATTAGTAGTAGATACTCTTGCATTTATTAACACGATTAAGTTCTCTTTTGATTTAAAAATACAATGAATAACAGAAAAGAGAAAGAGCAAAACATAGAGTACATGGATTGATATTTCTGAGGTAATTGCACCAGAGCTAAGGCAAGAAAACATCTGATTAAGGGAAAGTTGGTGACTTTGAGGGGAATTTTCTGAGGTGGCACCAAATGAGTCATAATTGCTGAAGTCATGAAGGATGTGGCGGATCATGTATTGCACAGAACTCCTAAAGGGAAAATAAGAACTGCTGATGAAGGGGTAATGATCACTCAGATCCCCATGTTGCCAGCAGAGGTGGGGGCAGGGTAGAGTTGGGCAGGGAGGGATCCTGAGCAGATGGCAATTTATTTATTTCAAGGTGTTAGCAATTTGGGTGCTTACAGTCTTAGAAGTGCTTGTACCTTTAAAATTTTTAGCTCTAATGTACTCTGGGGGTATATAGTCCTATAAGTATACAGAAACGATTCAAAATTGTATTTTAAGAGTGAAGTACTGAGCCTAGTCTCAGATGCATAATAATTAATGTTAGTTATTATTTATTGGTATTTATTATAGTTATCAGTGGAAATTATTCATATTTATGTTTATTATTACTAACATAATCCTCTAAATCATGAGTTACATATACTTTCCAACAAAATTCAGTGTGGTACTCCTTAGTCCCTCTGCCTCAGTTCCATTCAGGACCTCATTCCTTCACATGCTCCATCCTCAATCGTGTTGAGCCTCTTTGTTCTTCCACCTTGTGAATCATTCTGAGTTCTCTTCTATCCCTCCCTCAAAACAAACATACTCCCTTGCAATTTTGTACTTTCCCTCTCCTGTTTACTACCTAATAGCTAGAAAGGTGTGTCTTTGTTCATTGTTCTCACCTTGTTACTACTAATTTATAGTCTCAACTGTCCAACATTGAGCTCCATTTATTCAAATTAACTTAAACTACTGTTATAGTATGACCAAAGATCTCCTTTGTGCAGAATTTCACTGTCTTCTCTGTACTTACTGTCTTGAATTCATTCTTTTGCAGGACAGATTGTTCGCTAAGCTCTTGGAACTCCTCCTCATGGTTTCTCACACCTTGTCTCATAACTCAGTCTACTTGTTTTATTAGGGAGACCAGTTCATGGACAGGGTATATGCCCGACCACTGCAGTGTACACCTGAAGCTGAAGCTGAATAATAGTAAATGTCAACTATAATTTCATATATATGGTCACAGGATGTGGAGTACGGCTTAGGGAATAGAGTCAATGGAATTGTAACAGCTATGTACAATGTCAGAGGGGTAATAGATTGGGGGAGGGGAGGTTAATCACTTTGTGACAGGTGAAATGTCTAACTATTACATTGTTTTGTACACCTGAAACTAATAAAAAAGAAAGAGAGAAAGAAAAAGAGAGGGGGCGGGGGGGAGAGAGAGAGAGAGAGAGAGAGAGAGAGAGAGAGAGAGAGAGAGAGAGAGAGAGAGAGAGAGAAAGAGAGAAAGAAAGAAAGTCCTACACTTTCAAGTTCCATCTCAGATGCTTCCTTCTCCATGGTACCTTTCCTGATTTTCCCAGCTACCCCCCACCTCATAGATTTTGCCTTTTCCTCTATTGGAAAGCTGCTTTTTCTCTTTGTATTTGTAGTTATTTGGGTATTGTTAACATCTCTGCCCTGTATTCTGAAAACAAGGTTCTTGAAAACAGGAAATTATCTTACATAATGGCAAAAACCATTCAGTGGGTAAATTCCAATAAATTTTTGCTGCGAGTTGACTTTTTTTTTTTTTTTAGGTACAATCTAGTGAAACATTCTTATTATTGCTGGAATTATCAACAGCTGAGTCATGATATCTATCTTTGAGGTTAAATTTTTTTTATAGTGACACAGCCCTCATATAATTCCCAGCATCACACTCAGGCTAGTGACTCTGCTCCATTTTTTGGTGAACACTCAGAATTTTATACATTTTTTTTCCATAAGTTTACTGCCCTTTCATCAAAGCAGTTCTTACCTAAATTTTTTATTCCTAAATCCTCATTATGAGATAACTGTTTCAGCTCATTGATATGTTAGATTAACTCTAAGAGTGCTGAATCTTGACACTTGCTCTGTGTTTCTTAGATTTCTCTGTAGGTGTGCTGTTTCTGTGACTGATTTTTAAGGCCACCAACCTGAAATGAAGTTTTCACTTGACAGAGCTATAGATGAGTTTTTTTTGAAAATACACTGGTTGCCCTTGGATCTTTATAGTGCGCGCGCGCACACACACACACACACACACACACACACACATAGATGCTCTTAACTTTATAATTTAGAAGCAAGTTTTGCCCACATGAAGACAAATCAGCAAAACTTAGGCATCTTCGCACTGGTAAATTTCCACAATGTGAATCCATGTTTCCCCAAATCTCCTTCCATTCCATAGTAGGTAGATCTATGTGACATCCCTGAATATGGCCTCTGCTGATGGATGTGACTCCAGATCAGTTCTCTCCCCTTTTAGGGCCTCAGGTAGTTCACATTACCTCCTGCTGATGAGGCCACTTACCTCATTGCCTGGCATGTTTCTTAGTTCTGCAAGGTCTCCACATGTTACACCAAGAGAGACTGACAGTTTCTTCCATGCCTGTAGAGACGATGTAGCACTTTCAGCACAATCCTTCATTCAGGACATCATGTAACACCAGGGAATTCCCGCCTCTTGAAATTATCTGTTCTCAAGTGTCTGTACAAGCTTAGAATATTCAACCAGGAGTGAGGTCATTGTGTCTTTTCACAGAGCAGAGTGAAGGATTCTTTCTTCTTCCTTTGTTCCTTTTAAATAGAGAAAAGCCACTGACTCTTCTCTGACTCAATTTATAGGATGACAAAAAACAAACAAACAAACAAAAACAAATCAAACCAATTAAAAAATACACCTACATGACAAAACTCACCTACCCTGATGTCTTTTTAGTTTTTTATCATAAGATTGGGCATTCACTCACATTTTTTCAAGCAGATTTTTCTTGGGTGCCTTCTGAAAGTAAGTTCTGCAGTAGTCCCTGGTGATGTCAGTATTATTCATGTCAGTATGGAACTTGGTCTATTAAGTGATATGCACACAACTAAGCAAATCACAAAATGGTGTAGAAAATGCAATTACAATAAAGAACAAAAAACTAGTAGAACACAGAAAAAGGGGGAAATGAGTTTCCCAAGATGGAGTTAGGACCAGAGAAAGAAACCCTAGAAATGGATATTAAGGAATGAATAAAAGTACAAGAAAAGGGTATATAGGAAATCTCTGTGTTATTCTTACAACTTTTCTGCAATTTAAAAATTAGTTCTAAAAATAAAAAGTTAACAAAAATTCAACAGGCAAATGAGGTTGAAAGGGAAAAAGGTGTTCAAAACATAGGCAAAAATAAAAGTAAGAGGCTGAAGGGTTTTTTTTTAAATAAATTATATTTTCAGTTATAGTTCATATTCAATTATATACAATATTATATTAGTGTCAGGTGTATAACATAACATTAGGCATTAATATAACTACAAAGTGATCATCCTAATAAACTAGTACTCATTGGATACCATACATAGTTATTTCAATATTATTGACTATATTTCCTCTACTGTACTTTACATCCCCATGACTGTATTGTAACTACCAATTAGTATTGCGTAATCTCCTTCCGTTTTTATACCCATCCCTTCAGTCCCCCTCCCATCTGGCAACCATCAAAATGTTCTCAGTATCAATAAATTTATTTCTGTTTTGTTTGTTTATTTTGTTCTTTAGAGTCCATATGTAAGTGAAATCTTATGATTTACTCCACTCGGAATAATATCCTCTAGGTCCATCCATGTTGTTGCAGATGGCAAGATTTCATTCTTTTTTTAAGGCTGAGAAATAGTACACTGTGTATATTACCACCTTTTTTTTTTTTGTCCATTTATCCATTGATGAATACCACGTTGCCTCTTGGCAATGGTAAATAATGCTGCAATGCACATGTCCCTTCAAAGTAGTGTTTTTTGGTATCTTCAGATGCCACCCAGAAGTGGCATTAATCAGTCCTTCTTTGTCTCTTGTTATAGTCTTTGTTTTAAAGTCTATTTTGTCTGGTATGAGTATTGCTGCCCCAGCTATTTTTGTTGTTCTTTCCATTTTCTTTCTTTTTTTTAAAGTAATTTTTTAAATTAATTTCAGGTGTACAAAATAATGTAATAAACGTTTCACGCCTCACAAAGTGATAACCCCCTCCCCCAATCTGTTGCTCTTCTGACATCATATATATCTATTACAATTTCATTGACTCTATTCCCTATGCTGTACTCCATATCCCGTGACTATATACATATAGTCACGGGATATGGAGTTTAATATATATATATATATATATATATATATATGTATATATATATATACATATATATATATATATATATATATATATATAATTATCATTGACATACAGTATTATTCACCTTCCACTTCAGGTGTACACTGCAGTGGTCAGACATCTACACCATCCATGAAGTGGTCTCCCTAATAAAACATATGCCCATCTGACACTCTACAAAATGTTCACAACATTATTGATTATATTCCCCAAACTATCTTTCCTTTCCCTGTGATAATCTTGTGGTTACCAATTTGTGCTTACAACCCCCTAACCTTCTCCCTAAATCCCATCCCCCTCCTCCCTAGCAACCATCAATTTCCCCTCAATATCTCTGAGATTATTTCTGTTTACTTTGCTCATTTATTCAGTTCTTTAGATTCCACATATAAGGGAGATCATATGGTATTTGTTTTTCTCCATCTGACTTATTTTACTTAGCATAATGTCCTCTATGTCCATCCATATTGCTGTGAATGGTAAGATTTCATTTTTTTTTATAACCAAGTGATACTCCGTTGTATAAATATACCACAGTTTCTTAATCCAGTCATCTACCGAAGGGCATTTCAATTGTTTCCATGTCTTTGCTATTGTGAATAGCACTGCAATAAACATAGGGGTACATATATTTTTTCGAATTAGCGTCTTGTATTTCTATGAATAGATATCTAAGGGTGGAATTGCTGGGTCATAAGGTAGTTCCATTTCCAGTTTTTAGAGATACCTCCACACTGATTTCCATAATGGCTGCACCAATCTACAATTCCACCAACAATGCACAAGGGTTCCCTTTTCTCCACAACCTTGCCAGCACTTGTTGTTTATTGATTTATTGATGATAGCCATTCTGAGCAGAGTGAGGTGATATCTCATTGTGGTTTTTATTTGCATTTCTCTAATGATTAGTGAGGTTGAGCATTTTTTCATATGTCTGTTGGCCATCTTTCATTTTCATGAAATATCTTTTCCCATCCCTTTACTTTCAGTGTGTCTTTCAATCTGAAGTGAGTCTCATGTAGGCAGCATATGTAAGGGTCTTGATTCTTATCCATTCAGCCACCCTGTGTCTTTCAACTGGAGTACTCAATCCTTTACATTGAACGTACAAGGCCTGACAATTAAGTTTGTGAACTCATCTTAGAAAAAGTGCTACATACCACTTTGCTGAATATCACTACAGTCACCTTTGAAGTATTTCCCTTGGGTAGCTATGCATCAAAGCCAGTAACTAGTTCACCCTTCAAAGCAATTTTGGAACTCTTTTTCTGGAATGGCCATCAAAGCTGTCATTGTATTACCCTTGCTGTCCTGAATGTCATCAAAATGTCTTCCTTTCAATATTTCTTTTATCTTTGAGTAAGGAAAGAAGTCATTGGGGGTCGTATCAGGTGAGTAGGGAGGGTGTTCCAATACAGTTATTTGTTTACTGGTTAAAAACTCCCTTACAGACAGTGCAGTGTGAGCTGGTGCGTTGTCATGATGCAAGAGTCATGAATTGGTGAAAAGTTCAGGTCTAACTTTTCACACAGTCTTTTCAGCACTTCCAAATAGTAAACTTAGTTAACTGTTTGTCCAGTTGATACAAATTCATAATAACTAATCCCTCTGATATCAAAAAAGTTAGCAACATTGTTGCAACAAGTTCACAAACTTAATTGTCAGACCTTGTAATTGTTGCTAAATCTGCAGTTATTGCCATTTTATTTATTTATTTACATTTCTAATTTTTATTTATTTTTTTCCTTTTTCTTAAAGAAGTCCCTTTAACATTTCTTATAGTACTGGTTTGATGGTGATGAACTCCTTTACCTTTTCCTTGTCTGGGAAGGTCTTTGTCTGTTCTTCAATCTTAAATGATAGCCTTTCTTGATAGAGTAGTCTTGGCTGTAGATCTTAGTTTTTCATCACATTGAATATTTCATGCCAGTCTCTTGGGCCTACAAAGTTTCTGTTGAGAAATCAGCTGACAGTCTTATGGGAGCTCCTGTGTATGTAATTGACTGCTTTTCTCTTGCTGCTTTTAAGATTCTTTCTTTGTCTTTAAACTTTGGCATTTTAATTATGATGGGTCTTGGTGTGGGCCTCTTTTGGTTTGTTTTGTTTGGGACATTCTGAGCTTACTGGGCTTGTATGTCTATTTCCTTCACCAGGTCAGGGAAGTTTTCTATCATTACTTCTTCAAATAGGTTTTCAATTCCTTGCTCTCTCTCTTCTCATTCTGGTACTCCTGTAATGCGAATGTTGGTATGCTTGATGTTGTCTCAGAGGACCCTTAACCTATCCTCATTTTTTTGGATTCTTTTTTCTTTTGCTGTTTTGATTGGGTGTTTACTGTTACCTTATCTTCCAAGTCACTGATTCGATCCTCTGCTTCATCTAATCTCTTGTTGATTCCCTCTAATATATTCTTTATTTTGTTATTGTATTTTTTTAATTTCTGAGAGTTCTTTTTTATGTTTTCTATCTCCAATTCTTTGTTTCCTATCTTTGTTGAAGTTCTCACTGAGATCATTGTGCATCCTTATAACTAGTGTTTTGAACTCTGACAAGACTGCTTGTCTCCATTTTGTTTAGTTCTTTTTCTGGAGCTTTATTCTGTTCTTTCATTTGAGACATGTTTTGTTCTCTCGCCATTTTGGCTGTCTCCCTGTGTTTGTTTCTATGTATTAGGTAGGACTGCCTGTCTCCTGGTCTTAGTAGATTGGCCTTATATATTTGGATGTCCTACAGGGTCCAGTAGTGCAGTCTCCCTGGTCTCCTGAGCTATGTGCTCCAGGCATATTTGTTGTGTGGTTTGTATGTCCCCTCCTGTTGTAGTTGAACCTTGGTTGCTGTTGACATATCAGGAGGAGGGATTGAGCCTTAGGCTGATTGGTTGTGAGGACTGGCTATGACTAACAGTGGAGGAGCTGTTGTGCAGGGGCTGACCCTATAGAGGAGGATTCGTTTTAGCAGGGCTCTGGTGCCTGCTTAGTCTGCCCTTTAGATATGTCATTTGTGGATGTGGTTGGGTGGTGCTCTGGTGTGGTCTGAAACTAGCCACTGGGTGTGTTGGTTTTTGGATCTTGGGAGGGGCTCTGGTGTAGGCCAAGGTCAGCTGCTGCCTGAAGACTTGGTATGAGTGACACAGTGATTTGCAGATGGTTTCCTCTTGTGCTGGTCTTGGAGAGGAGGTCTGGAAGAGGCTAAGTTGTGAACCAAGGCCAGCTTCCATTATTGCTGGACTTGCGGCAGTTTATCAAGAGATATGAAGCACACTGAGGCCAGGTACTGCTTGTTTAGGGCTTGTGAGGTTTTGAAAGATTTTTAGAAAAGTATGAAGCATGAGCCATGACAGTGCATTTGTATGAAAAAGCCTGTGAAAGCGGCTTGGGTGGGCCCACAAGTTGGGTGGCTGAATGGCGTCAGGTAGGTTGATGGAGACTCAGATATTGCACATGCCTGTGTCTGTAGGCTGGGTGAGGGGAGGGCTCATCAAAGGAACAATGGCTTCTATCAGCACTTCTGTTTTGGAGGAAGCTGACCCTCCAGCCCTCCCTTGAAAGCCAGACTATTCACTTTCTCTCTGTATGTCCCTTGCACCTTTTGAGCTGCTGCCCCAGCACTCGAGCTCAGAGTCATTGAGTCTGTCAGCAAGATAGTCCGTGTGTGAGCCACTTAGGAGCGCGCCTGGGACTCCAGCTGCCCTCAGTCTCCCTCAGCCACAATCTCCACTGGTTTTCACAGCCAGTAGTTGTGGGCACTTCTCTTCCCAACACTGGAACCCTGGGCTGGGGAGCCTTGCTCCTTAGGAGGGACCACTTCAGCCACATGGCTGTGGGACCAGCCCTTTCCACATCTCCCCCCCTCCTACCTCTCAACGTGGCTTCTTCTGTATGTCCTTAGTTACAGGACTTCAGGTGATTCTCAATGATGGTTAAAGGAAGGCACAGCTTTTACCTACTCTGCCATCTTGATTGGAAGCTCTCTCAAGGGATAGGCGTGATGGGATTTCTTTTTATAATAGATAAACAGCTGTATGACTTTGTGGAGAATAGGCTAATGGGGAGAAGTAAGAGGTAGGGCACGTGTGAAGGAACAGTGGTCCAGGTTAGAGGCGATGGAGGTCTGTATGAAGAAGGTGGTAATTCAGTTGACAATAAGAGGATATGTTCCTCGGACACTAATAAGGTGGCATTAACAAAACTTAGTCACTAATGGGATTTAGAGAGCAAAGGGAAAAAGGAGTGAAACATCTAGCCAGGTTGATTCCAGTTAATAGAAAGGGGAATCACTGAGAAGAAATAGGTCTAAAGGGAAGAGAGAGATAACTACTTTTGTTTCAAGTAGCATGAATTTGAGATGCATATTGGATATCTGAGAGAAGATATCTAGTAGGTTGTTGCATAAATAAAACCTGAACCTGGGGGAAAGATAAAGACATAGCTTTCTGATATAGTTTGAAAGTCATTAATATGTTTAGTGTTTTAAACTGGTATCCGTGAATAGGCTTCAGGGTGTTCCCACTCTCACATGTGCATATGTATATTTTCTTAGGCTGAGGATCTGTGCTGAGTATTTTCAGTTGCCCCACTACACTTGCACTTTCCCGTACTCAGTCTCTGCCCTAATCTATGCCCCAAGAAGCTTAGTTTGGACTGCATTACCTGGACTCCCTTGCCATTCGACTTAGGTCATTTGACAGTTGCTTAGCCATTAGGAGGCACTGGCAGGACATGAGAGGGATGAGGAAAGTGAAGTTGGGATATTTCTTCCTCCTCCCTCCCTGTTTTAGACCCCTTTTCTGACAGAGGCTGTATTTCTCCAGGACTTGTCCAGGCAGCTCTTATCCAGAAGCCCCTCCTTCATGGACTCCTCAGACTCCAGTAACACCATTTCCTCCTCGTGTTTTCAGTCCTGGGGTGTGAACTACTTCCAGCTCTTGCTCTTTTTTTGGAGTATTGACATATTGTTTCTCCTTGGTTGCCTGAAACCTATCCATACCATCTTAGGAATCGCTTCATTCCAGCCTCTGTACCATCTGAGGTTTATTGCTCTTTCTAGATTCCTTACTAACACATCTACCCTCTGTCTTTTTTTTAATTTTAATTTTTTACTATTTTTAGTACCCTAATATGCTGTTGGGACAGAGCCAGGAGTGCAGTTTCCAGGCTCTCCCCCTCACATGGAAAGGTGCTGTCTCGAGTAGTAAATGGTCATCAATTGTGATTGAATGTCCATCAGCTGTGGCTAGTTGGCCGTTGGCTGTAACCAGTAACCAGTGAGCCATTGGCCATTAATATAACTGCCATGGCTATGCTAGCAGAAAATGGGGGCTAGCAAGAAAATGGTGGCTGAACTAGCAAGAGTGGATTGCAGTTGGCACAATGGATTGCAGTTAGCAAGTGGGGTTGGTTGGTTGGCAGAGAAGCAGATGGTGGGTGGGTTGCTGATCGTGTGGTTCCTGCTTCCTGTGTCTCCAACCTAACCGCCAGCAAGACTATAGTGTTATGACTCCCCTATCTATGGCTCCATGGGTGTTCCTTTTTGGCTTCACCATATCCTGCATTCTTATGTGGGGAGTGGGAGCTGAGATCACGCATGACACCCTGCATGACCATGCACTTGTGGAAGAAAAAAACTCTGAGAAGCCGTGGAAATGGGTGTTTTCACCAACAGAGTGAGGGCTGTGAACTATGCCCTGTGGGTCCCTTAAACAGTCTCAAAGTTATTACCACTCATGCCAGTGAGTTACCCGGCAAGTGTTGTCCCAAATTCCTAAAGACTGGCCTCGAATATTGGTCAGATTAGAGAGAGGGAAATATGAGTGTCCAGAAACTATGAATTATATATGAATATGTCCAACTATGTAAGGAAGGTTGGATAGTATATTGATAGCTTTGATTTAACTTGAATATTCTTGTTGCATTTTTGATATTTATTTTTTCTCAACTTTTTTTGAGACAATCAGGATGGAATTTTTTATAACCAAGGAACCCAGAAATGTCTCAGTCGTCTAAAACTACTTCAGGGCAGAGCTGCCAAGAAAGCTCTATACAAGCCATGACAGTGAGTGGGACCTCAGAGCACTACTGTAATATCTAGTAGTCCAGGGAAAGCTTCACTCCAAGACTTAATCAGTACCTCCTGTTCTCTTCAAATTTGAAAATACAGATTAAGTACGAGTGTGGGTTTAAATTGTACAATTTAAACCCCACCCACTGGAAAATGTGACTCGATTAATAAATAGCTCATACTCTTACAATCACATTAACAACTCCTTTCTCTAGTTCTCTCCCTCTTGCCCCTTCTCTCCCCAACCCCCAACGAGATACAACTGTATCTCGTTGGGGGTTGGGGAGAGAAGGGGTGAGAATAGGTCTGGTATAAGGGGAGGGCTAAAAAGAGCCCATTCCCTATAATTTTGCTAGCCACATTTTTCCTACTGACACACCTCATCAACATACTCTTTTCTTCCTGACTTTTTTTGTTGAAAAGTGAAACATCAAATAACTTGGGGCCACTGATCTTTATGACCATGTTTATAACATGCCATCCTTAAGTGTAACCAAGTCAGTAATTCATCAGAGCTTGGAAGATAGGATTGCTTGTAGTGGTGAGAATGGAGCTATTCACTTCTATTCTCTTCCAGGGGAATCAGAGAGTGAAATATTAGAGTTGGAAGAAACCCTTGAGAATTTTGTTTATTTTTTTTACATTTTTTAAAAGTCTTAGAAACCTGTATTCAAACAAAATCTTAGAAATAAATCAGTGTATGGAACAGGTCTTTTTCTGAATAAAGTTAGTTGGAAGTCTGAGAACACCCATGGCTGCTCCTGTAACAACTGTTGTGTGGACTCCTGGGAACCCTGAGTGCTTTATGAAGTCCAGTGTGAAAACTTTCAATCTCCTGCATCACAGAAGCTAAATGACTTAGCTAGTTGGAGAGTCTTCTGGATTTAGGAAATTGCCTCTCAATCCACAGTACTTTGGCTACTTGCACAGTTCCTCTTTAATTCTCTGTTAAATTCAAGGTCACACACCTGATACCTCATTCAGAGCTTCCCCTATACTGCTAATTTACTCTAGAGCTATTTCAGAAAATATTTTTATACCTAAAATGGTGTGTGTGTGTGTGTGTGTGTGTGTGTGTGTGTGTGTGTACATTGAAGGGTTTAGTAGTTATAAATTTTTTTTTATGGGCAGTCAGCTAGTTCTGTACAGGGTGTGCCAGCTTATACTTTTATTGATGAGTATAAGACCATCCTTCATGTTGTGTAATACTTGCCTCACTGAGAATGACATCCCCAAGTAATTTTTTCAGTCTGCATGATCCTTCTGTCTGTCATTGTTTCTGCTCTGGTGTACAAGTTTGATCATTATTGGCTGAAAAAGGAATCCAAGTGATTATCCCAGAAGTATTGACAAACACTGACTTGTAAAAGGCAAATTTTATGGCAGCTCCAGAAAATAAAAAAAAAAGAGGGTGAAGTTAAAAAAGCAATTAGAGATTGGGGAAGTTTTTGACATAGAGGGATATTATGAACCTCACTGAGGCCTGGGAGGATTGGCCAATAATTGTGTGGACAATAACTAGAAAATTTACTATTGCTGAGGCATATCTCAACTTCAGCAGATATGGAGAGAAAGGAAAAAGTGTTTGCTTATGCTTGAGGTTGAGAAGACAAATTTATAAAGACTTTACTCCAAGGACCCTGTATAGGACATATTAGTTATACCATTTCAAGGAACTTGTTCTTCAAACTAAATGCTGTGCTCATTTATCAGTCCAGATAAGAATACAGTAATCAATGCAAAGGAAAGCAAGATCATTTTTCCTTTTGTGTTGTCAGATATTCAAAACAATTTTTAGCTCTATTATAAGCATGGCTTAAACAATACTGATCATATCAACTTAACTGGGCTGTAAATGATACCTAAATGTTTCTCACTAAATCACTGGTATAGCCACTAAGTCTGTAACAAGTACAGTAGGCATGGTCAGGAATTATCCAGAATCAGACTTCACATAAAAGGATTGATTTTTTTTTTTTTTTTTTAAGGAAAACAGTAGCTGGAAGTTATTTGCAATTATTTGTAAGTTAAATGTAATGAAATATTGAGAGGAACTTGAGAAACAAGTGAGAAAATAATGCCCTGTATTTAGAAATCTTGGCAGATAAAAGATACTAAGCGTTCAATATGCCTGAAAGCAACATATATAAAATGAGAAGGGGGTTTGACTGTTGATTCCACAATTTATTGCTGTGCCTTTCAGAATCCTCTCAATCTTACTGCATCTCAGTTGCCTCTTTAAGTTGGAATAACCATACGTGTCTGACTTACCTCCTGGGGTTGCTGTGAGTACCCAGAGATAATGTACGTAAACATTTCCAATGAATTCGGGAATTCATTGATAATTTGATTTTCTTGTTCTCATATGGAACCCTAGATGTGTACCTTTCATCTTTTAAGAGAGCATTTGATTGTATGTCTTACTGGATGAATGGCCATCAAAGTCAGAGAAATCCAGTAACAGTAACTTTTTGACTAACATCCCCTAAGGAATACCTTGAGCTTATTTCTCAAAATAGAGGAAGTAAGGGAGTCTGTCCCTTTTAGGTTTTGTAATTCAAGAAAATAATAAAGGGATGTTTGAGTTTGATTGGGACCAGGAGATAGAATTTAAGCTAGTTTTTAATCTATTATTAATAGTAAAGCCTTAGACTTCATTTTAGAACTGACCTCCTTTTAGAATATAAAGTGGTATCCTTAAAACCTAACAATTGATGAGCTTACCAAGAGATATTTTCCTGCTGTTGGAAATCTTCCTTCTCAGTGCAGTTAGAAATTGAAAATTTGACTCAGGGTGGTCATACTTCATGTGACATAAATATTAAATGGAAATTGTTGGTTGTTGGGCCAGGGTTTTTCTTTTTTTTTGAGTTCCTTAGTGCAGAATGTTCCTGTAAAATATTTTCTGGTAGTGCATCTTATTTTCTTACCTAGCTATGATGTAGAACCTCTTCTGTCTTGACAAGAAACAAAATTTATACTCCACTTATTTACTTTTGGCAAAACAATTCCTATTTTAACACCCATTTGAAAGTGTAAAAACATTTTTTGTTGTTGTTGGGGAGCATATGAATTATTCATACAATTTTCTTGCTTTAAACCAAAACAATGCTACATCATTCTTTAAATACTTGTCAGACAAGCTTTCTGTTTTAACTCTTTTAGTTCCTTGTCCTGTACTACGTAAAATCGAGTCATTGGTTTTGCATCAGAGTCAAAATGCTCAAAGTGATTCTGGGTTCTATTTAACTTCTTAACTATAAAATACTTTTTTTTCCCTCACCATTTTGGAGTAACCTTCCACACACACCCGTTTTAAGGTCACTTTTTTGATATTATAGCAGCCCATTAGAAGCACCTGGGAAATAGCACATGGTAGACCATTTTTAGAGTGCAACTGTGCCATGTGTCAAAAACCTAAAAATCTTTTATTTCTAGCAGTTGATCTCAAGCATGTGAGAAAAACTATTAGCTCTAAGAAATAATCAGCATTGTTAATACTAGAGAACAACCAGAAACTAGCTAAATGTCCAATAAAAAAAATATAAGATTTTGAAAGATTTGTAAGAACTAGCCATTGAAAATGATACTATAAAAAATATGTTTATTCACATGATAATCATGTCCTATGACTCTAACTAAAAGAATCAGATTATAAATAGCATGAATAGTATGATCTGGTTTTGATATAAAAACATACAATATTTATTTATACTGTTAAAAGTACATAGAAAATGATCTATAAGGACACATATAAAACTAACATTGTTTAATTTATCTCTGAGAGTGGAAATATAGTTGACATTTATTTTTTCTTTTGTCTATTTACTGTTATTTAGTATTTTTGATTAGTCTGTAGTGAACATGTATTAATTGTAACATAAAATATAAAAAATATATTAAAATGATACATACGTCTTCAAATAGGAGAGGGTGGCGGTAAAAATTTACTGTAGTTGGTTCATCCTGATTTTAGGATTTCTCTTGTTAAAAACAAAAACAAAAAACTTAAGCCTTAAAATGTAACTCTAAAAACTTACATGCTGGTTGTTCAGCATGTGTTTATCCCAAGGTTCAAATATCTTCTGTGGATTCACACTTTCTGATTAACTAATTTCTACATTTTCACTCTAATTTTTCATTTGTTTGTTAAATAGTTATGGGTGATGGTCACTTCTAGACATTTCATTATTAACTCTGTACTCATAAAATAATACTTATACGTATTGGTTGCTAACCATGCTCACAGCCCATTTTAAATACTTTACATGGATTTACTCACCTAATTATCACAGTACCCTATGAGGTAAATATTGTTTTCTCCATTTTGCGGAGGAAGAAACTGAAGCCCAGGAAAGATGAGTCTTTGCTGGAAGTGATATAACCTTGTGGTACATCTGGGATTCAAATCAAATAGGTTGACTCCAGAGACATAAAGATATGTTGTCACATATGCTACACTGTAGTTTAATATTTACCAAAGATGAGAATAAAAACATGCACTTAAATTAAAACAGAACTTCTACACCATGTTAGTCTATTATCCCTGGAAGTATAAAGTGGGCAATATGTTTTATAATTGAAGAAAAAAGCATCCTGAAGGAGTTTTATTTACACAAATAACTTACAAAGAGTTTTAGAAATTTCTTCTCATTTTGATAATATGTGTATGATACATGTAAAAAAAGAATACATGTAAAAAAAAATTGTACCACCAACTAATTCAATATTTGTTTTCTTTGGAATATTTATTCAATCTCCATTTTATCTGTGTAGTGTAAGTAATTGCTTTTTCTGTGTGTATACAACCAATAAAATAACTTGAAGCACAGACTCTATGTTCTCAAAGGTTCAATTCATTATCACCTTACATTTTGTTTTCAAGAAAGTTATCAAAAGCATCTCAAGTTTAGGCTTTCATTACTTAATGTCAAAGTTCAAACACTAGGAAAATAAATTTAATGCTTACAAAGATCTCATTGTACATGATATTTAAAAGCTACTTGACATCCTAGAAGGTGACAACAAATGTTTTTACACTTTCGTGGTTAAATTCTTTTAATGATAATCACACCAATTTCTTTCCATTGGCACTAAACTGTATTTTTCCCCTTTATCATTTCTTTTTTCCATATCTAAATCTTTTATCTTGGCCACTTTTTCCCCCTTTCTGCTTCCTCTTTCTTTTTTTATCCCTTCCGTTTTTCTCCTTCTAATAATTCCTTTTTATCCATGATAATAATATGGGTGTAGATAATATATGCAAAATATCTGGTTCTAAATATTTATTTATTTATTTATTTATTTGGGGGGAAGGGGAACAGGACTTTATTGGGGAACAGTGTGCACTTCCAGGACTTTTTTCCAAGTCAAGTTGTTGTCCTTTCAATCTTAGATATGGAGGGTGCCATTCAGCTTCAAGGTGTCCTTTCAGTCTTAGTTGTGGAGGGCGCAGCTCAGCTCCAGGTCCAGTTGCCATTGCTAGTTTCACGGGGCGCAGCCCACCATCCCTTGTGGGAGTTGAACCGGCAACCTTGTGGTAGAGAAGGCGCACTCCAACCAACTGAGCCATCCAGAAGCTCAGTGGCAGCCCAGCTCAAGGTGCCATGTTCAATCTTAGTTGCAGGGGTAGCTGCCCACCATGCTTTGCAGGACTCGAGGAATCGAACTGGCAACCTTGTGATTGAGAGCTGCGCTCCAACCAACTGAGACATCCGGGAGGTAGCTCAACTCAAGGTGCCATGTTCAATATTAGTTGCAGGGGGCAGAGCCCACCATCCCTTACAGGACTTGAGGAGTTGAACTGGCAACCTTGTGGTTGAGAGCCCACTGGCCCATGTGGGAATAGAACTGGCAGCCTTTGGAGTTAGGAGCATGGAGCTCTAACCGCCTCAGCCACAGGGCCGGCCCCCTAAATATTTTTTTTAAAAATAAGTTAATAATACTTTTCATGACAGTAAATGAATAATATTTTCTGAGAATAAAAACAGAAAAGCTGTGCTGGAATCCCCAAAATAACATAAAATATAAACATAACATAAAATAGAGAAGTAGTTTTCATCATGAAAGATTGTATTCCAGTTACTGGTAACAGAAAAACTGACTAAAAAAAGATGACTTTAAACAACTGTTTTCCCTTCTTATCACTAGTCCAAAGGCAGGCCGTTTCTGGTGTTACTTCAGCAGCTCAGTGATATCAGGGCCAAGGTCGATATGGTTCCCTTGACCTTTCCCTCCTAGTGATAAGGTGGTTGTTACAGCTTCGTCCATCACGCTGACATTCAATGTGGGATGAAAGAAACCATGTTTATAGGATAGCAAAATGTTCCATAAATCCTGTGTTAATTTCTGCTTACAATTTGTTTCCACACTTGTGCTTATAGGATTAACTAATTGCACAGAGCTGGGAAGTGTATTTTAGCCACTAAAGATGGCCACCTGAATAATAAATACATTTTCTTTTAATAGAAAAGAAACATTAATATCAGATGTACTTACTAGTTATATATTTCTGTGCAATATATATCCTCCAAATCCGGTGGTTTGAAATAAACATTTACTGCCTCACAGTTTCTGTAGATTAGAAATTCAGGAGTGACTTGGCTGAGTGGCTGTGGCTCAGGGTCTCTCATGTGTTGAAGTCAGGATGTCAGCAGGAGCCGCAGGCATCTGAAGACTGGACTGTGGGGCTGGGAGATCCACTTCCATGGTGGCTCACTCACTGTTAGCTGGAGGCCCCAGTTTCCTACCTCATGGGGCTCTCCACCATTTGCATAGACTATTAGCAGTAGATAGTAGACAGTCCTACAGTAAAGTTTCAATTCAAGCAAAAATAAATCTTTTGTCACAAGTGAAAGTGTTTTTGTAGAGGAACTCACCGAACTGGTAAACTCAAATTGGAACACCTCTGATGTATAGTTGAATTCATTGTGCAATAAACTGAAAGTAAGTTTGGTACCTGTATTAATTTGCTAGGGTTGTCACGATAAAGAATCATGTTATTATGATACTTTAACTGGGTGGCTTAAACAACAGAAATTTGTTGTCTCACCGATACTAACATGGGCGTTGACTGAAGCGTGCTTGTGATGTAGCTACCCTTATTTCTGTGCCAAACATCCTAATGTATTTTAATGTACATCAGAGAGAAACCAAAGAACCCCCAGCTGAGAAAGAAGCATATTTAGTTTCTTTTGCAAATGAATCTCATTGAGTCTAATAAAAGCATTTTTATAGACTGTATGTGTTATCTTCACAACATAGTTACTGGATGACTAGTGTTTTTAACCCAAGCTTTCTGTTTTATTACAGTTAACGTTATCAAGGTTATAAGACTAACTTTTACAGACCTTGGAAATAAAGTACAAGTACTTTATTTGGCAGCATTCAAGCATTAGCTCTTACATGTGGATGTAAGAGCTTTGCAGCTTTTTGGGAACCTGAGCTTAGAACATCCAAAGTCTTACATAGGTCATATTTGCCAGTGAATGTTTTTTTTCTCAACAGTGGTCTGTAACCTTCGAGAAATTTGCCAACAGGTGATGATATTCCTTAACACTCTGCTGGTCTGCTCGGAGTATCAGAGCTCTGGATATCTGCTTTTTTAATTGTCATGTTCAAGGTCTAGTTATTTTCTCTGTATTGGGGCAAGAGAACTGTAATGAGAAAGTAAAATCGTTAAACATCAGTGAGTAAGGAAACCGAGTCTTCTTTAATTCTTCTGTGAATTAGCTTCCCAAACATAGCTGTGGCTGAGGCTAATTTCTATGTCAATATTCTCTTCTCAGTTCCTCGGGTGGTCATATAAAATATAAAGGCAGACTGCACAACTCTAATCTTTAAAGAGAAGGGAAGACAATGTATTAAAAGACCATTATTACACATAGACTTACAGACTGTTAATAGTTAAAAGCTTATTAACCTCAAAGTGTTCTATAAATGAGTAACATATAGTGTGCACATCAAGCTACACATGTGGTGGAAGTTGCCATTTTGATTAAGTGGCCTAGAAATATATGGGGCTAGACAGAGTTCACACGTTTTGAATCCTCTGAATTTAGACACTCAGATTTCCTTAAAACCTATTTTGCTGCTTTATAGGTTATTTATTGTACTACTGTTCATGATTATTTATTTTTTTCTGAAATTCTCAGGTATTTTAGAAAACTACCACATGACCAAACACTCTCAAAAGCAGGGTTTACTATTGTAGCTGTTAGAAGACTAAAAAGTCACAAACTTTTGATTCTTCGAGGGTTATGTGTGTATAAATATATGTGCATACAATGCATGATGATACTATGCAGCATGCTAAATAAATTGTATGTGTGTGTTTATATGTATAGATTTACCACTTATGAAAAAGCATAACACATAGCAGAGATTGAACTAAGTATTCTTCATACATTATCTCATTTATCTTTATAATAATTCTCTGGTGAATCTTTTTCCACATTTATTAGGTAAAGAAGCTGGGGCTTAGTAAGTGGCTTAGTGGGGATTTGAATAGAGGTCTGCCGATCTCTAGAGACCATTAATGTCAGTATGTAGTGACCATACTCTTCACTACAAAAAAATCTCCACGGATTTGCTGATGTTGAGTACAAATGATTTTATGCGCGTTCTTAAGGGGGAAAGCAATGGACTTCTCTGGGAATTCAGAAAACATTTGCCCTCACATCAACCTTTGAAAATTCTGAAAACAAGCAGGAGATTGGAGCACTTCTATGATCACTTTGATAATTCTAATAGACAAATTGTAGTCATAAGTACCTGGAGTCCAGCCAGTCTGACAGCCTTGATGTTGGACTCGGTGGAACTGGACTTGGTGTGTGGGAGAGAGGAGAGCTGGATGTGCCGTGGTTGCTAAACAGTCGGTATTTCACAGATTGACTGAAGAACCCAGGTTGAACAAGCCGTTGTTGTCTCACACAGCAGTGAGGAGGGAATTTCCTGGGGCCAAAGTGGGGTGATGTAAGTCCATAGACTAGACTCATGGGTATCACAGGGGACCAGTGTAAGTGATCATCCACATATTGGATCTTCTAACAACTTCAGATGAGTAGTTTAACATGTTAGAGCCTCAGTTTCCACACCTGCAAAAAATGGAAATTATAGTGTTTTCTCATAGGGTTGTAGGTAAGGATGAATGAAATCATATTTATGAATAAGTCTCAATACAATGCTTGACCTATAACAGAGATAAAAATAGTAGTAGAATTACAAGGTGTCACCAAAGACCACAGTGAATGCTGCTGCCGAGTGCCATCGAACAAAAAGGCAGGGATCTTTAATGTGGGAAGCAGGCGACAAACCTTAGTAACAGTGTGTGACAAGTTTCAACTTCTTCAGTGCAGTCAGTTGGATGTGAGCTATGTTTGAGAGAAGGTATGTTTTAAAGTGTGCTGTAAATCATGGATCACAAACAGCGCATTATTATGAAATGGGCATACAGTTACATTTTCCGTCATGACTGCCCATGTCACACATCGCTTCTGGTACAGAAATTTCTCTCAAATAAAAACATTATGGTGTGCCCTCATCCACCTTATTCACAGGACCTGATACTGTGTCACTTCTGGCTCTTCCCCAAAGTCAGAATGACCATGAGAGGTTTTGCATCTCTTCAGGACATCCAGGCAGCAACGGCAGTGAAACTAAAGACACTCATGAAAAATGAGTTCCAGAACTGCTTTAGAAAGTGGCAAGAATGATGGGATAAGTGTGTTTGAAGCAAGGGGGGTTTTGAGGAGATTTAATGGGAATGTATCTTTTACTGTAATATTTTTTTTGTAATTTAAACATTCACTGTATTTTTAGATCACACCTCATAGTACTACTGCTACTACCAATGCCATTTACAGCAATACAATAGGGATATTGGCCCAGTGGTACTTAAATACGCTGTGTCAAATTTGTCACAGGGGTTTGTTTTTGCCAATTTGGGCTATTATAACAAAAATGCCACAAACTGGGTGAAAAACTACAGAAATTTATTTCTCATAGTTATGGAGGTTGGGAAATCTAAGATTGAGACATCAGTAAATTTGGTGTCTGGCAAAGTTCTGCTTCCTGGTTCATAGACAGCTGTCTTCTCTCTGTGGTGGGTGGGGCAAGGGTGCTTTCTGGGGTCTCTTTTAATAAGGGCACTTATTTCACTTCTGAGGGTTCCACCTTCATGATCTAATCACCTCCCATAGGTCCCACCTCCAAATACCAGAACATTGGAAATTAGGTTTCAATATATGAATTTGGAGGAAGAGGGGAACACAAACATTCAGTCTACAGCAGAATCTCTGCTTGAACTTGTGATCATGCTGACGTGATTAACCCATTAGATGTATCCCTACCATTTGGGCATTTTTCCCCCTGCTTTTTGCAAAATCTTTTTAGAGATGAGCATACATTTTTATAACGATTTGCAATTTTTAAAAACTTGTTATTGAGTATAATACATACAGGGAGTGTGGAAAAATGTATACACATTTTAAGAAAGGAAAAGCTGTATTAAAATTGTAATACTCAATATACACTGATAATACAAGATGAATACAAGTCACGTTTGACTTCTGCAGTTACAAGAGGTGCTCAAACTGGTTACCATCAGCATCCACACACTCCTGATTACAGCAAACTATTGTTTCAGCAACATTGACCAAAGAATCCACTTGTATCGCTGTGCATGCTGTTTCAGTTTCTTCACACAGTACGATAAGTTTCAAACTTACCAGGAATGCATGCAATTGTAGGGGTGTTGGAGGTTCTGTTGCATACTCACACCACCATTGTCATCGTACTTCCATGACGTTCTCAAATTTCAAATACCACTTCAAAATGATCTTAGGTGCCTCGAATGACAACTGTGCTTCCTCCATTTTCTTTGACTGTCCTGCCTGTCCCATGGTGATGCTAGCATTCATTTGATTAACGCTATCTTTTGAGTGAATGTCATACTATATATTACTACACAATTCAATTCAACTTCAAAAAGTAATACATAGATAACATGTCTTAAAATGTGTACGCATTTTTTGGCACCCCCAGTATATGCATATATCAGGCATAGAGCTTGATGAAGTTTTGTAGCCAGTACCCAATCAAGAAACAGAACATTTCCTCAATCACTACACCTTCCCCCAAGGGAGTATATCCTGAACTCTAGTAGATTAGTTTTGCCTGTTTTTGAAATATATGAAATTAGAGCCATATAATTTGTACATGCCTATATCTCAGCTTTTTCAGGCAACATTAAGTCTATGAGTTTCATCTGTATTTTGCATATAGCAATGCTTTGTTCCTTTCAAAAACTTCTGTTTAATATTCTATTGTGTGAATACACCACAATATATCCATTTTCCTTTTGATGCACATTTGGATAGTTTCCAATTTGGGGATATTCTGAATAGAGATTCTGTATTCTTGTGCATGGCTTTTCAGTGTACAAATGGATACATTTCTGCAGGATATTTACCTAAGTTTGAGATTGCTAGGTCATACGGTGTGCATATGTTTAGTGTCTTTCAAAAAAGAACATATCAATTTATATTCTCCCTGGCAGTGCACTACGTTGTTTCGAATGATGATTGCTTATTAAGAATTATTCTCCCTGCATTGTGATTACTTTGAAACCATCCAGCTGAGCAGAATGCAGCTGTATTAAGAGCTGGTCCTTGTGGGCACTAGATCCCATATAGATGACTGAGAGCAGGGCATGCCCTGTGATGTGTGTAAAAGAGCTATCGGAACCATGCATTTCTGCTTCTGTTTTGTGGCTTGATATATTTTGATGGCAGTCCTTAACAGCTGTGGATTTCTTTTTCTAATGTTTTCTTGGAAACTGAAACGAGTTTGAAAGCAGCCTAATTCATATAGACCACACAAGTAAGAAGAGGTATATTAGATAACACCAATATGGGCTAGAGTGGCGCCAGAGAACAAAAAAGAAAAAAAAAACTTACTTACTAGGTAACTAGTAGATCCAGGCATGAAATTTAGTAATATGCAGTTTAAACATAAAATGTTAAGAAGAAAAACTTGTTTGAAATTGTAGAAGTGTCTGACAGCTAGTGTAAGGAATGTGTGTTTTCATGCTGACATCCCCCTATACCAACTTTGGGCTTATCAGGTCACCTCCAGTTTTAGCAATGAGGAGAAAAATGGGTTATAAATATGATATCTTGTGTTAATTGAAACCATTCACAAGCCTCTGTATTTTGGGAAAAGTCATGCTAGAAACTGCAAGCCAGCAGGAACAAGTAAATTTTCAATAAGGGATTGAGTGTCTATTGAGCTTGAGGTCTTACACACTTCTTTCCTGCTTTAATCCTCAAACTCTGCCAGTTGTGTATTTTCACCATCCTTTTTCCCACAGATCAGTCCCAGAGATGCTAAGTAACTTGTCCAAGTTCCCAACGTTTGCAAATGACAGAGCTACTTTCAAATCCACTTTTTAATTCCTTACTGCCTCAGGTTGCCAGAGAGACATAAACTGAAGTAATTGCACGGTTTGGCAGTAAACAGCAGGAAAACTATTTTAAAAATTCTCTGATAGACTTTACAAATGTTTTTTGAATCTCTGTCATTCCACACTCTATGGTGGCATTAGCTGAATACCAGTTGGCTCCTTCACCTTCTGCTATCTTTGCAAGGCCAGCCAGCCAAACCTAGACAACTGTCTTTGTTTTCCTCCTACCTCCCTGTCTGTATCCATCTCTGTTTCCTTATGTTTTAATTTTCTAACTCTTTCCCCTACCATCTAGCAGCCTCATCTGTATAATGGATCCTTAAGCTGCCCATAGCTCTTCACTAAGACAGCCCACTTATCCCATTTCCAAAATGAATTCAGGAAGCATTCAGACAGCATGCAAAGTGTGGAGTTTATGGTAGTTCGGGGAGTGATATTAGTGCAAACAGGTTTTCTTAGGCCCGGTTGGAATCACATCAGAGCCATTAAATCAAGTTGCTTCTCCTAACATAGCCAAAGTGATTTGGGGGTGTGTTTTCCTGGCTGTCTCACTTAGAGAGCTTTATTATGAAGCTGAGCTTAAGATACATATGAACTAGTGGCCAGATAAAGAAAGTGTTACAATTCTTTGCAATATCTAGAATGGGTGCTTGAATGATAGACTTGTATGATAGAACGTACTTCCATGATTATGCAATCCAAACAGCTCATTTAATGATCGAAGCTCAAAAAAGGTCAAATCCAAGAATGCCAAGTGAGGAAAGAGTTAGAGCTAGAATAAAAGTCTCCCAATTCACAGTACAGTCCTCTTTTCACTATAACATGTAATTTGATTTTTTTTCAGTTTTGTTTTTATAATCTTACAGATGAGTAAAATTAAGCAAAATAAATCTAGTTGATTAAATCATTCCAAATAGGCTCCATTTCCAGCATCAACTAAAAATACATGAGTCAACATTTAATTGGAAAAGATTATGGGTAGGGAAAAAATTGTCAGACTTGTTCTACTAAAAGTCATCATCAGATGTCTTCATTACAAGCTCAGAGTGTACATAAAAACAATCTGCTGTTCATAGCATGTTCATGGCAGTTTATTTCTCTTGTAAATCAGGATTATGGTTATATAATTTCCCATTCTCAGTACTAGCTCATGCTTTCCCTTGTGTAAAAATTTGGATTTTTTTCTCTCTTCATGGATGCATTGTAGCTTTTATCTTTCAAAGGTAATTACAATGATTGTATTGGCCTTCATGTGATTACACATTCATATAACAAGATCACATTTGCATTATTCTGATTTCTACTGAGAAGATGTAAAGGAGTCTTTGGATTTTTGTCATTATCTCTATGTCCTCTTCTAACCCATCAGTCACAGCAGGCTGACAACACAAGGTATTTAGTCAGCAGGTCACAATGGCCTTATAGCTGTCTGTTATTCAAAATAGAATTTAACTTGGAACTTTACATTGTATCACACCTAACCCAGTTTTCTTATTTGTTATTAGTTTATATTGTTAAGCAGTGTGGTAAAAATAAAATTCTATTCACCAGATTCAATGTAACAAATTGAATGTTTAATAGGTTGACAAATAATAGCTTTTAAATAAAATAATAGCTTTTAAATAACTTACAAATAATAGCTTTTAAATAAAATAATAGCTTTTTAAAACTCACAAAGTTTTAGAATAAAAATTATACATAAAATACTATAAATAGATAATCACCAGTCAATATTTATTAGATCATTACATCCTACATTTAGATTCATTTCTAATATTTTAACAAATACAATAAACATAATAGCCAAAGAAGTTTGATTGTTTGCTGTGATCCAGGTCCTATTAAGCAGTTAGAGTATCAACTTTAGTCCTTGCCGTAATCCTGCAAGACAGTTATCATTGCCTGTTTTTACAGATAAAGAAACTGAGGCTCAAAGAGGTTGAGTCCTTGTCTCAAAGTCATACACAAGAAAGTGGTCAAATTGGGATTCATGATCAGGATCTTTCGACATCAAGTTACTCCTAAGAGTGAGGGTCATTACTTTGCTTTTGAAATGTGAGACCTTTCTTCTTTGTTGCATTGACCATTTTATTTATAGGAAAAAAGAGGAAATTCAAAAAATCCTGATTCATAATGTTAGTGTGAAACAAATGTATGATTACACAGAGAACAATGAGGGTGGTATTAGTCACTCAAAATCTATTCAGATAATAGCAATTGACTATTTTCACAAAGCGTAGCATCCTGATAAAAATACTTTTCTCAGATAACTGAATTTTATTGATTCAAGTACCAAAACTTTAAAAAGATAACATTTAATGGAAATCTTTCTAAAATGTTCTATAGGCATTTCTGTATATTTAGATGATATGGACCTCACCCTTACCCACCAAGTGCAAAGGAGCTGGGCTAGTAATACACCAACTTATCAGTCATCTCTTAGGGACAGCTCCCCGAGGAGATGAACTCTTCAGAAACAGCACATGTATCCCATGTGCCAGAACAAAGCAGGATCTGGAAGCCAAGAAAAAAACTGCTCAAGCAAAATTAATTAATTAATTAATTAATTAAATACAGGTGCTGACACTCAGGCCTATGGGCCCAGAAATGGTCAAGGCAAAGGGATGTGAGCGAGGTCCTATAACATCAGCAACAGGCTAATGAAGAGAAAACACAGATACTGCAATCACTTCATATAGGCTAGGTGTTTCTTCCTCATTCCTACATCTAATTAATCACCAATTTCTACTGGTGTTGCCTCCTTGCTAGCTCAACACCTTTCTCTTCTTTGTGATTTTGCTGTGTTCTCCTCAAACATGCCTGATTTCTCACCCTTTAACACACCCCAAGAGTGTTGACCTTTGTTTAGGTTTGGAGGTTGGGTTTCTTTGCTGGAATGTGTATATTATGTTCCTGCTGAAGGCCTTCTCCAAAGTCCCCATCCTCTAAGATGCTTTCCACCGCCCTCTCTAGTAGTTTGTGGCATTTTATGGTAGCCTCATTTGAGCACTTCTCACAATCTGCCTTGTATTAAAGTTATATTAATAGTATTCTCTTTTTCACTAGATTGTGAACTCCTGAAGGGCAGGCGTTGCTGTTCAATTACTGTGGCGCCCACTTGCAGTGCTTCACATATAACGGGTATTTGATAAATGCTTGTTGAATTAAGCTGAATAATTTAAATCCAAAGTAGGTTGGAAAAGAAGCTGTTTTGAGGGGCCACCTGATTTTGTTACCCGGATAAGAAAAACATACACTCAATTTTTCTAACAGCTTGCACTCAAGCTGTCATTAAAATTAAAGTCTTTTATTATATGCTTTCATTGTTGCTGAAATAATACTCCCCATGCCTTGGAGCAATAGATATAATAGCCTCTCTTAGTTATAATTTTGTGACATCAGGCATCAAGCAATTGGGAAATTACAAGTGCTGGTAATATAACTTTACATACAGTATATCATTACCAATGAGAAAACAGCGCCCGGAGGCAGGGATGCTCTGTAACATACTTTACTGAGAAGAAAGGAAACTCAATGGAATGACAGTAAATTTCTATGAAAAAGCATTTCATCCTAAAAAAAATTACAGTGCCAATTTGGTTACCCTTTAATAATTTCGGTTAACTTCTATGTGGCAACATGCTAAAAGAAATTGTTTCTCTCTCTCTTATGCGTGCACGCGCGCGCACAGACACACACACACACACACAAACACACTAATACTGAGAGATCATTTTAGGAGTCTGGGAAGACACTGGCCACTGGTGCAGGAGTTAGGTTCTGGGCTGGAAAAACCACTTGGTTTCACTTGACATGTCCACCATCTCCCCCACCCAGTCCCATACTTCCACCACATGCACATATTTAGAACTTTTGCATGCTCCTGTAAGTTAAATCTCATTTAAATGAGCAGGGAAAAGAGCTTTTAATGAGATATGAACAAGAAGAAATGCCCCCACTACATCTAAATGAATTCAAATGAAGTCTTAGTTCAAGGGAAGGGGAGAGGAACAGTGTCTTCCTAGGACCTGGAGTAGAGCTAGAAGACTGTGGGTGAGCTTCACTGACCATCCTCTTTAAATTGGTCTCTTTCACATGCCCTTCCACCACTCCTACCCCAAGCAATGATACTTACACAAATACTGTATTCACAGGCTGTAGTAACAGAAACCTCAAATTACTGTGACTTAAACTAAATGCAGGGTTATTTTGTTTTTTGTTGTTGTGTTTTTTGATTTAAAAAAATGAGGCAAAATATGTTGAGAAGGAGACAGGACAAGGGTGATATGGGTGATGCACAATCAGTAGGAATTTAGGCCTCCTTTTATCATCTCAATCCATTAATGTCTGTTCCCCATCCTCAATATTGTCTTGTGGTCCTAGACGACTTGCTAAAGTTCCATCAGTCACCTCTGTGTTCCAGGCTGGAATAAGAAGGAGCAATGGAAAGAAAGTGAATATATATGTATGTTTGTGTGTATACATATATAATATATATGTATATACTTTCCCCCCACAGTTGCTTAGCATCCTTTGAAGAGCTTTCCTGGAACCCCTGCCCAATTACTTTCTCTTACATCTCATTGGGCCCCTCTGTCTGAAAGGGAGAATAGGAAACACATTTCAGTATCTGTGCTCCTTGCTCAGGTTTGCTTTCTTAAGAAAGAAGAGGAAAGTGGCTATTAGGTAGGAAACACACACACACACACACACACACACACACACACACATTTCTTCTGTTTAGATGCTTATGTATAAGGGACTGCAGAAAAGTAGTTACAGCATGCTTTAAATTTATAAAATGTGTCTGTGAATTCCCACTTCTCTTGCTGATACTGTTTGACTCATTCAGAGTCAGAGAAAGAAGAGAGAGAATGATAAGGAAAAGGCTTGAACTTTTCTGAAGTGTTGAAATCTCTGAGAGAGCTTGCATTTTTCGGCATTTAGAATGCTAACTGGATGTTTGTGTCAGACTCTAAGGCATCATGGTACAAATCCTTTATTAACATGATTTAAATTCTCACCTCTTAATAACTTGATTATTTATTTTCTTGGGGTGAGGTTGGACTGGAAGGAAGCAAGTATCATTATTCTCTTTTTAACTGGCCAAAGTTGTTTCTTCATCCATTCTCAGCTTTCAAAAGAAGTTGAGATAAATCCACTTTTAAACACTTAGGGATTCATTATCAGAAGAAGAAAAAGGGATTTGACTGGTCTTTAATGGGAATTGAGACGAGGAGGCCCAGGGCTGAACTTTATGCTTTTAAAGACCAAAACTAGAGTAGAGCCTAGAGCAATAGGCTCAGTGCACCAGAATCCATAGCATTTGTTAGAAGGGAACACCCACAGCTTTTTGTTGAAATGATCGCCTGCCTTGAAATGGTCCCCATTCTCTGTGTTTTTAGTTACCCATAGTCAATGATGGTCCAAAAATATTCAATGGAAAATTCCAGAAATAAACAATTCATAAATTTTAAATTGCTTGCCATTCTGAGTAGTGTGATGAAATCTCGTGCTGTCTCTCTCTGTCCTCCCAGGATGTGAATCATACCTTTGTCCAGTGTATCCACGCTGTATCCTCTACTTGCTTGTTAGTCACTTAGTAGCCATCTCGGTTATCAGCTATTTTGAGAGAAAAAGAAATAAAGACACCACATTGACATAACTTTTATTATAATATATTGTTATATAATATATTGTTATAATATATTATTATAGTATATTGTATAATTATTCTTTTTTATTATTAGTTAATGTTATTAATCTCTTACTGTGCTTAATTTATAAATTATACTTTATCATAGATATGTATGTATAGAAAAAAACGTAGTATATAGGGTTTGGTACTATTGCAGTTTTAGGCATTCATTGAGGGTCTTGAAATATATCCTTCGCAGATAAGGGGTGACTACTGTATTCATTAAAAAGGGGTCAATGAAGGCAGTGCAACAGCTAAAATAGGAAAGGTAATGTACTTGTCAGACTCACAGGAGAGCCATCCCTGGGAAGTTCAGTTGATTATAGGCAAATTCTAAGGAAAGTAGAGGTTGCAAGCTTAAGTTATATATGTATCATTTAGCTCTAATATCTTCCCCAGACATAAGCTACACATAATGGTAATCATAGATACCAGATGTTTATTGATTTTTATATTTGATCTGTCATATTTAATGTAATTTAAATAGGATAGACAGTTTGATTCCATATTGTGTCTATTAAAGAGATGGTCAGTCTTCAAGTTTCAATTAATTTGAAACATCTTCATCAATCTTTTCTCAATTACCTTTTAGATTTTAAATGATCATTTTTGAAAGGCTTTATAAAAAAAGTCATTGAATATATTGTAAAGAGTGAAAAAATAAAAGCAAATGTTTGTACTAAATTCTGACATCCTCAAAGGTCATAAGAAAGAACACCTGTCATTTTTAAGGGTCATGTAGCCTTTTGTTTTTTTCCCTGCCTAAGGAAAGTTCAAAGTTGACCGTGAATTCACTCAAAGAGATGTAATATGAAGTCGAAGCTAAGGTGGGTTGACAGGATAAGAAGATAAGATTTCCAAGGAATCCTGGCCCCTATCATCTATTCTATTCTCACCTGAAACAAAATCCTTGTTCTGCTTATCTTTCAAAGTATCCAGGAAATTTAAGTAGTTACTGGTGCTGTCTATAAAGTGTATACTACAGACATAACACCATGTTCCATCTTCCTTTTCATGCCAGGAAGACCATGTTCCCCTGTTCAGACAACCTTGTGGAGACTTCCTATTCTTTTCTAGGAGAATTATGGTAGGGCAAACTTATTACTCTTTACTGTGCTTGGAGGGGACTTAAGGGTGATCTTTTTCAGATAATACTTTCCCTAGATAATATTTCCTGAAGAAATGCTGCAGAGTCTATTCTATGGCATCCGTGCACCACATGAATACAGGCAATTGATAGAGAACAGCAAAGCAAGTTTGTAAATTCCTAAATCTTGGCTTTTGCACTCTATAAAATATTTACCCAGAAGAGTTTTCTGTTAAATTTACTTTAGCCCATTCTCTGGCAGTCAAGTCCAAAAATCAAAAAGTACACGTTTTCTAAATATTGAAATACAGTGCAAACTATAAAAAGAAAAAAAGAAAAATTTGTGGTGATGTGGAAAATGTTCCAAATATGTTAAGTATCAAATAATGGGTTAGGTTGCATAACATTTATAATATTATCCCTGTTTTTAAAGGATATGTATAGGTCAGGGATGGATGGATGAGCAGACACATTGGGGTGACTTGCAGCAGTACCTGAAGACAAGCAGTATTTGAAATAATTTTTGTTAGTAGTTTTCTTTATAAAGAAAGACTGTTAGGAAAGAAGATCTTGATTATCTGCTTTTAAGTACTATTTGATTTAATATATATACATATATATATATATATATGTATATATATATATATATATATACAGGGTTTGTCTGAGTCGTGAGATATTGGGTCATTTTTATTCTTTATACTTTTGTGTATTAAAAAACTCAAATCATTGTTATTTTTAATGATATACTATAATTTTTCTTTATATTAAGGCTGCTGTTTTAAAATTTATAAAAACAGTTTCAA
Organism: Rhinolophus hipposideros; assembly: GCF_964194185.1. Classification (NCBI taxonomy): domain Eukaryota; kingdom Metazoa; phylum Chordata; class Mammalia; order Chiroptera; family Rhinolophidae; genus Rhinolophus; species Rhinolophus hipposideros. Next base: position 35,137,863 of record NC_138068.1, read on the forward strand.
TGTATCTGTTAAAAATTCAGGCTTGCTTCCAAAACTATATGACATTAATGTCTCCTATATTTACCCAGAAAAAAATTAAATGCAATTAAAATTCACCATTTGTATATGATATGCATAAAATAAATTATTAAAAAAAGCATCCCTGTTTTTCGTTAGTTAAATAAGTGTTCTGAGGACTAAAAAATGTATAAATCATATCATTTTGCAGCCTTTCCTTGAATCCAGAGCAGCCCTACAAAAAGACCAAAAAAATGACCTCTGGAAGAATATCTCTTTATCTTGCAGATTAATCAGGCACTGCAAGTTCTAAAGCAAACTTATGAACCATCCAATCTTATTTCCATTAAGAATATAACAGTTTTTGCCTTCCTGACATTGCATAAATATGATGATGAGAAATAAAAATTAAAGTGCTCAAAATTGAAAGAGGGAAAAATATGGTCTTGAAATAAAACCATTTAAAAATGAAATTTAGATTGCAGTTTTTATTAGAAGAAAATAGAATATTCAAATGATCACTAAGGATGTTAAATGCGCTTGTATCCACTTATACATATATTTAAAGGAACCTAAACAACATATCAAATATGTAAATTTAAAAAGCCAGCATTTTCCCATTTATTTCAACAGACAACTTTTTTCTTCTTAAGTGCATATTTTACATATTCATTTATTTGTTTAGAAGTAAAAGTTGCATGAAAAATTATTTTACTGGTTTTCTAGACTGCAAATATATCATAGCTGTTACTGTGCTCAATAAATATTAGGTGATAATTTGGTTCATAAAAAACAAACATTTCTCTGCCCTTGTCAGATTTTATTGCTTTGGGTTAAAGGCCATTCCAAGGCCCAGGGCAGAGTACAGGAAGTGTGTTTTCTGCGGAGATATAAGTTGGAAGGAGTTGCTAAGAAGGAGCATATGTAATATTTTAGAGGTACTCCCATAAAAAGAATGGCCGTATGAGTCACAATTGAAGTTGTTCTTTGTAAAAAGGAACACCATTTCATGCAGTAGGGCTAGTCAAATAACTTCACCACGGCAGAGACACGATATGTTGTAGCACTTAAGGGATTAATTAAATAACTGTGAATAGTGTAGGCCAGACATAATTATAATGGTCATCTGTGTTTATATATTTGCCAGTTATGCATTACTTTACCTTGCTCACATAATTGAAAGTAGACCCTGAAGATCCAAATTTAAAGCAGCCACTATTAACTAATTGCTCTTGGAGTTTTGCAGAGACCATTCAGTTTTCAAAATGAATTTGCAAGTGAAGTTTAGATCAGACACTCACAATAATGCTTCCCCCACCACCACCTCCTTTCCCCTATATACACAAGAGTGTTAAAGCTCCTCTGTGCATTTCCTCTATTGACTTCCAGGTTGTAACTCTGTGCAAGCTCTGGGGATGCCAGAGAAAGACAGAGAAGAAAAGAGACCTAAATGTTTGCAGTGGGAAATTGTCAGCAACCAGGAAGTGTTCTCAGCTGCAGGTTTACTCAGCTGATCCAAAGGGCTGTGAGGCAATATACCAACAGTGTCTGCTGTAGAAAGTGTTTTCCCTTTTAGAAAAAGTTTTGTAAACTAATTAGTCCTACATTGTACAAATAAGTCAGTTGAATAAATGAGAGCAGCCATTTCTGTTTAAATACAGTACACTGGATTATCATGCATATATTTGGGCTTAAATTTTGAGCCCGTGTGTGTGTGTGTGTGTGTGTGTGTGTGTGTGTGTGTGTACTCCAAGACTAAAGAAATGCATCACTTCTGGGCTGTGACAATCTCTGTCTATAGAGTGCTTCATGGTTTGGGAAGTGCTTTCATGACTACATCATCTTTGGATCCTTACAAAAGATGGGAGCTTTACCAAAGAGTTATTATTCCAATTTTCCAGTTGAAAACACTAAGATCCATAATCAGATAGGGGGATAAAAACACATATAGTGATATCAGAAGGACTAGTTACTGCCACTAGTTTTGCTATGGGATTTTTTGGACATGTAATCTTGTTCTGTGCCTTGGTTTCTTCATGCAGAATATGAAGGAATTGGCAAAATGACTGTAAATTTTTGAATATTTAGAAGTGATAAGCTGGGACATGAATCAAGGATTTTGAATCTCATCACTGTTTCCTCCATCCTCTCAGATTCCATTGAACCCTCTCTAGCACCCATAAATTCAGTATGTGATATTTATGTATTATAGTCATCAAAGTCCTTCACAAAGGATATAAATAATGTATAAATTTTAATGAATTAATATTTTATTTTTATATGCATGCATTTATACTTATACAATTATATTTTTACTTGGTAAATATTTCAAATTAGAATATTCTCTAATTTTGAAATCTTAATGACAATTTATAGTATTATGTTATTAAAATTTTTGTAAAATCTTTTGATAGTCCCAAGAAAAAAACCCTTTCTTCCACAACATTAAGAATATTCCTTTAACACACAATTATGTAATGTTTAGAATTAGTATTTTTATCTTATAACACTTGAGGTTTTTGTTTTTTTTTTTCATGAAAGATGCATTGTAAAGCTTGTGTCATATCATGTATCATATACTTTGGGATTTAGTTTAGGGGATATTTTATTTTGGAATGGTACTATTTCTGTCTGCATATAATTCACAAGAATATTAGATTAGCACTGATTTGTTCTGTGTTATTTGTGGATACACCCACATATTTTAATATTTTGTTATTTTCCCCTACATACATTTTTCTCTCCTACAAAATCATAAGAAATATACCCCTACACTCTAGTGCCAGTGCCAGGCTATTTCTGTTCTTGAAGATTTTGATTGCTTTCATTATTTGGGGCTGAATACTGGTTAGGAATAGCCTTCAAAGATTAAAGCTGCTTATCTGGATATGAATGATCTTTTGGTGATCTGCCAAAACCCTTTTGTTCACAAGTGAAGCATTTTTATTAAAAGAAAGAATGACACGCATGAAGCAGATTTTCTGAACTAATATCACAGCTCTACAGTCATCAGGGCAAAACACCTTCACCTCAACACACTCTGATTACCCAGCTGTGATGAGAACTTGGGCTGTCACCTTAAACATTAGCATTTCCATCCTCTGAGTTAGATTAACATCCCAGATTTATCACCCCATTGGAAATTCCATTTACCAAGTGGATTCAGTTTCTTTTTCTCCCTCATCACTGTCCTAGTCAGCAGATGGGCCCCTTATTTATTAGAGTGGTGCGATCACTGAATTATAGCAATAAAACTCTGTTTCCTTGGGAACAAAAATGTTATCCAGTTTATTTACTAATGCCAACATCATAAAACTACCAAACCAAAATTATTTTAGTTTAGAAAAAAAGTGTTTATTTGTTCAATCATCCACTCAACAAACACTTACTAAACATCTATTTTGCACAAGGTTCTATCTTGTTTTTGGCAAGGAATTTAATGGTAAATAAGTGAGAGCAGCCTGGTCTAATAGAGAATCAGGGCACTGAAGTCCTAAAGATATGGGTTGAAATTTTCATTTGGTCATTTACTAGCTGTATGACCTTGGGCTTCATCTTACCTACCTTCTCTTTACAGGTATGTGTGTGTGTGTGTGTATGTGTGTATGTAAAATGGGAATAATACCTATTGTGTTAAGTTATAGTATGAATTGAAAATTAATTAAATTTTATGTACCTCACTAAAAGTGTAGTAACAGAATACGAAATGGTTCTTATTGTGTTTCCCGGAAAATGAGACCTAACCAGACCATCAGCTCTAATGCGTCTTTTGGAGCAAAAATTAACATAAGATCCGGTATTATATTATATTATACTATGTTATGTTATATTACATTACATTACATTACATTACATTACATTATATTATGTTATATAAGACCCAGCCTTATATTATAGTAAAATAATACTGGGTCTTATATTAATTTTTGCTCCAAAAGACGCATTAGAGCTGATGGTCCGGCTAGGTCTTATTTTCTGGAGAACATAGTAGTATCATGATAGTTACCAGTAAGACCCAACTTTTGTCTTCAAAGGAGTTTACATTTTGTTGATATAACTTATGAGATGCCTAATATTAAAAAAGCCTCTAACTTATTTATAAAATATGTGGATATTCCATTTTATCCTCCACAGCATATTTTCTGGTTCATTCTTCCTTTTAGTACATCACAGGCCACCTTCCTTGTCTTGTGCCAGAGGCATCTAGGGTCCAGTCAGGAAGTGGGCATTCATAGTAGTTATTTTGATTGAGAAAATTTAGTATAGGGAATTCATTACCGAGCTGTCAGAGGTCTACAAAGGCAAAAAGGGAGCAGGAGCTAACAGCAATCCCAAGGCTGGGGAAACAAATTAAAGAGGTTAGGTTTCCCAGGTCCTAAGAGCTCAAAGAAAGTACCCCATACAACTTAGGCCTGAACATTTGAGGAGAGGTGCTCCCCAGGAGGTGCTGACACCTCACTGGCTGGAGAAGGGTCTCTGTACAGCTGTCCTCCTCAAGCTGGTACCTCTGAGGGTACTGCAAAACTTATACTGGGAGAACCAAAAAATAGAAAATAAAAGCTGAGGCAAACTGCTGCTGGAGTAAAGAGCTATGGCTGAAGCTACATTGATGGTAATGAAAAGTGAAAAGGGAAGGAGCTGGTGTTTTCTCCCCTTCTGCTGCCCCTCTTGGTGGAAACTAACAGGAAGCCAGCTGATAAAGAGGACATGTATCTTCACAGTCCCAGCTCCAGCATCACAGAGCAGGGCAATAGAAGGATGATGGGCTGAGAGACAGGAGCTTACTGACTGGCACAGATCTGTGTTAGTCTAGTGACATTAAACACTGATATGTGGGATAAAAATCTGCCCCTAAAGGACTTGAGAGCCCACTAGCTCCTATGACATGTTCACTTTTGAAGAGACTCAAATTCTCATGAATGTTGAAAATAAATATCTGTAGTTACATACTCAAATTTTGGGGTTTAAAATTCCTTTGATTATTAAAAAAAATTCCTTTGTGAAAAATAGATAATATGACTTTCCCTACTTAGTACATCACCATTCAAAAATATCTTCTCAACAGAGGACTTTTTTTATTCCTTTAAGATTCTTAAAAGGCAAATCTTCATATAATTCTGTTGGTATCAACAGGGCAAATACCTAAATGTGGGAAATGTTTCTGATTCACTCAAATTTAAATTAATATGATTTTGTCATCCTTCTGCAATTTAATTGTGTTAGAAAGATGGCTATTACCATTAGGAAATTTTATATGAAGTTAAATATTTATTAAATGCTAAAAACATATATAAGAAATTTAAAATAGAAAAACATTTATTGATTTATTTGATTTGAACTGAAATAATTAGAAGACAGTGTAATCTCCTAAAATGAATTTTGGCAAAGTATGTACCCTTTCGTGTTTTGTTGAATACAGACTTATGTTAGGTTTTATTTCTTTCTAATATTAAAATGATCTGTTTGTGGAACTTTTTAACTCATTTAACAAATATTTTAAATATTTGTTAAATAAATATTTGTTAAAATATTTGTTAAATAAAAATATTTACTGGAGTCTCATAGGTGCCAGACACTGAGAAATCATAGTGAATAGGACCCTCAAGGTTTAGGCATGTAAGGAACGTATATTCTAGTAGAGACAAGGAAAAAGATAATGAGCTAGTAAACACAGAAACAATGCGAAAAATGCCATAAAGGAAAAAAAAATACTGGGTTGTTTTTGAAAGTGTGTTTGTGTGTATAGTCATAAAAATATTTTTAAAGAAATACTATTTGAGATGACACCTGAAAGATAAAAAGCAAGGAAGTAGCTCTATGAAAGGGGTTCTAAGCAGAGGAAATTGCAAGGATGATGTCCCATAAGTAGGAAAGAATTTGGCATTTTCAAGGTACTACCATAAAAGTCACTGTAGGTAGTTCACAATCGTAGTAAAGAGAGTGAGTTTGGAGGAGCAGGAGGGTCCAGCCCATGAGGGACATGGTGGGGCACAGTAAGTTGTTTGGATTCTATTCCAACAAAAATAGGAAACCATAGAATGTTTCAAGTGGGAGTCATGTAAGGCAATTTATAGTTTTAAAGGTCACTCTGGTAACTGTGGAGAGTGTATTCCAGAGATGAGAGTAGAAACAGACAGTAGACTAAAAAAAGGAAGCCAGAATCTACACAAGAGATGATGATGATGATGATGATGATGATGATGATGATGATGATGATGATGATGATGATTTGAAATATGCTTTCTAAGTGGACCTTGAAGGAATAGCTGATAAATTGATTGTGAGGGTTTGAGGGGAAGGCAGGTAGGGAGAGGAATCAAGAAAGTTTCCTTCAAGAAAGATGGCTATTACCATTAGGAAATTTTATATGAAGTTAAATATTTATTAAATGCTAAAAACATATATAAGAAATTTAAAATAGAAAATTTTATCCTATGGATTGGATAAAACATTGGGTAGGTGTTGGTGTCATTATGCATTTGGTGGAAACAAGGAGAGGAATGAACACTTGTAAAATCAGAAGAAAATTACATTCCATTTTAGACCTATAGGGTGTTTGAGACACTTAGAAGATATTCCAACGTAGATATCAAACAGGCAGTTGAATATCCAAGTTTGGAAATTACAGCAGAAGTCAAAGACAATGATAGAAATTAGTAACTTATTTGTTTGTTTTTGTTTTCTGTTTTTGAAATCATCATGTGCAATGTAAAGCCTGGATATGGCCATGTAGGGAGATAATGCACATAGTAAGGAGAACTTTTAGCTTTTTGAAGACTGGTTTTTATGCACCTCAAGTGGTTAATAGGAAGGAATAATAATCACCACAGTTTTTGTCAGTCTGAGGAAGAATAGTCTGCTGACTTATCACATTTTCATTTAGTGGATGTAAGTGGCTCTGAAAGGTTTTCTGCCTCCTCTGTGATCAGAATCTATAACTGGAAATTGATCCAGAGTGGTAACAAGAATGTTATCCTCCTGTTTAATCTCGTAGGCTCTTTCTCTGTAGGACACTCACCAAAAATGATGACCGAGGATTGTTTTAGTTCAAGCAGGCTGTGAAAACTGGTGATAACCAATGTCTGAAAAATAAGAGCTGTTTCATCTGAATTACCAGATTCTTTTAAAAATATTAGAGGAATAATTTTATATGATCAATTTCATCTTTATTCAATGTCAGTGCAGACAGTCCCTGATTTATAGTTTCAATTTATGATTTTTTAACATTACAATGGTGTGAAAGTGATATGTATTCAGTAGAAACAGTACTTTGAATTTTGATTTTTTTCCCAGGCTAGCAATATGCGATATGATACTCTCTCATGATGCGGGGCTGCAACAACATGATGATAATGCCCAAATGTAGGCTAATGTAAATGTTCTGAGCACGTTTAAGGTATGATGTTCCGTATGCTAAGTGTATTAAATGCATTTTCAACTTGTGATATTTTCAACTTACAATGACTTTATTGGAATATAACCCATTATTAATCGAGGAACATCTGTATAAATTACTTGAATGAAAAAGTGAAATGAAGTTTACTTATTCAAGGATAACATATAGCAGAAAACCTAATATCCATGGGTGTTATTGAATTACTTTCTTATTAGAGGGCAAGCTGAATTTGTCTGCTACTGTTTTACCTTATAGGTAAAACTTCAATGAATACAACTTATGAATACAGTAACATTTGTCTTTTCTTAACTGTGCTCTACTTTAAAAATTTTTTTTTGATGGCCAAAGGCATTGCCATCCTGCTGCACACTGGGAATGCTGATGCAGAAATGCAGAAATATGCCCTTCATATTATCACCAACCACAAGGAGCCCTGATCCATGCATTGACCTTTAATATGCATTTCTGTGAAAAAGCTTTACTGCAATTTATATACTTTTATCTACTTTAAATCCAGTTTTAATTTTTTGAAGTGATATCCTATTGTTGCCTTTTCCCAACATGCCCCAGGCTGATGCCTTACACAATTATGTCTCAAGTTTCATATAGGTTACACTTTTCTTGACATCTTCTCTGAGATATCTCAGATCCATGATGTCTGGAACAAACTCATGATCTTTCTCCATAAGTCTCCTTCTCCTCCATGGTTCTTTATTACGGTACATGGTATTATTGAGGACCCCTCTCTTTTCCTTAGTACCAGGGCCAATCCATCACCATGACCTGTCCATTTTATCTCCTAAATATCTTCCTTTTCCATCTACTTCTCTCTATAGCCACTGTCCTGTTACTTTCCTGGCCCCAATTACTAACACTGCTCACCTAGACTATTGCAATATCCTTCTAAATGTTCTCCGTACACTTTCTTCAACCCGTTCTCCAACAGAACTCTGTTTTCAAAACCTATGTATGAGCATGTCATTCCTGTGCTTAAAACCTTTTAATGACCTGTCAGTTGTCTTTGGGATAATGACAAAATCCCTAACCCAGTCTACCAAGCTTGCATGATTTGGCCCCTGCAGTTATCTCCTGCCTTACCCAAGCACTCTGCTCCTCTTACTCTCCTCAGTATTCCTCTTTCTTTCTTTGTGCTTGCTGTCCCCTCTGCTGCGGATTCTCTTTCCCTCCCGTTTCTTTCTCACCTTGTCAGTGCTTACTTGTACTCAGGATTCCTACTCAAATGGCACTTCCTCACAAAGCCTTCCCAAAACCTCAGATTCAGCCCTGCGCTCTTGACCATAGCTATAGAATTTTATCTGTGTGTGATAAGTACTACAAACGATATTTGATTAACATCTATTTCTAACTCTAGATGATAAATTCCATGAGGACCTGGGTCATGCCTGCTTGTTCACCTTGTATCCCCAGCATTTTGTGTCAGTAGGTGTTATAGAACAGAGTTTGTCCACCGTGTTGTAGCAGAGCCAAACACTGACATTGCAGTGGGGAAAAATGGGCTATTAGATTGGTGCAAAAGTAATTGCGGTTTTTGCAATTATTTTTAACCTTTTAAACCACAATTACTTTTGCACCAACCTAGTATTTTTATTAGACTGTCGCCACCCAGGAGAATGACAAGCTAATGCTCAAAAGCCTGAACTCCCTGATCCAGGGTTCAGGAGAGTTTTAAGGGTACAGGGGGAACAGCTAGGGGGGAAGCACTGGTGGGACAGGTGTGAATTGAAGGAAATTGAAGCTTGGACATTTATGGTAAGGGGCAGCAATGCAGGATCTTCCTGGGCAATGGACCCTGTGCTTCTGAAAGGGTTCTGGTACTCAAGTTCTAGTTATGTCCTGGTCCTTTGGTTCCGTGTGTGTGGTGGGGTGGGGACAAGACTTTGGTTCCAGGTACAGCTGGGGATCAATGTTCTCTTCTCTGAGCATGCTTTGGCTACATGACTTGCAGTTTGGGTATCTACTGTCTCTGAAAAGCAACTCAGTATCTCAGTATCTTTTTCCCCCCTTCTTTCGCCTCCCCCCACAACGCTGGTTCAAGCCGTTGTTTCTTAGTCTAGTTGTGTAGGACACAGCTCCCTGGCCGGTGGTATTATCAGCCTTGCGCCGCTGCCAGCCAGTCATGCTGGCCACTGGCCACTCATGGCAGCACAGGGTAGCCCATGGCAACATACAGCAGCCCATGGCAGCACTTGGTAGCTCACACCGGCCTCCAGCTGCTCAGGGCAGCCCAGCTCCAGGGAGAGCCATTATTCACAATCTTAGTGCAGCTCACTGGCCCCTGTGGGAATTAAACCAGCGACCTAGGTAGCATTTGGAGCACAATGGCTCTAACCGCCTAAGCCACCTGGCCGGCCCAGTATCTCAGTATCTTATACGGGCATTTGTTGATGAATGAATAAATGAATTTATGGCTTTGAAAGGACTACATAAAAATATAAGACTGATGCAGTGCATTTTATTATAATAATTGGAAAAACAAGTTGAAGTTCATATACTACTGAGTTAATAGGACCTTCCTTGTATGTAAAAGGTCAGTTCATTTTAAGATTAAAGTTGACTTTCTATTAACTAACTTCCTGTATATAGATTGACGTGTAATTAATAATGGCAGACTATGGGACTCTGTGGAAAAGTAATTATTTTCAGATATGTTCTACTGCATTTATTACTATTAGGATTCATAACTGTAATAACTAGCATTAGTAGCTTGCAAAACCCACTTGTAAACCTTATTACATTTACTTTAAATGAATTTAGCGTAAAATGTAATTGGAAACAGTGACGTATAGATTTAGGGTGAACTTAACTTTAATACACTGAACAGAAGTTTGATATTTTTCCCTCAGGGTCTTTAGCTTTCAATTTTTCTACAGTTCATCTGCTGGGATATATCTTGATAATTTTGCAGGACTATACTGATTTCAGGAAATCATTGTTTTTCTATTTGTTTCTGAAGTCTCTTCCAAAAAGTGATATTCATCATTAGTATAACATAGATAATTGGCAATCACACAGTTGAGCAGAAGGAGACTTTTTTGTCTCATTGCTAGATTGTGTATGTCCACCCTTAATAGTTGTGTTAGTTTAATAGTGGCTACTACTCATATTTCATTGGCATCTACCACATTATGAGGATACAATAAACCTTGATTGATCATGATAATTCAAGAGTAATTTATCATTTTTAGGAAGCAAATTTACTTCAGTGTCTTTCTGATAAAGTCTATCATTTCTTAAAACATTGTTTATTTTAGTTTGATATATAGTTATAGCCACATAAATGAGAAAAGATATCACTGTAACCTTTTGTTTTAATAACTTGGAAATAATGGGACATAAGTCTGCTCAGTTTTTACTCTTAATTAGCATTTAATTTTGATTTGAATTAAATCATTCTGCTGAAAAGTATCATTTTCAGATTTTTCAATTACTCAAAAATGTAATAACATGTATATTGGGACAGATTTTCTAGAGTAGAACAGGTTAATTTAACAATATATATTAAGATCTTTCAATATATTCCCTAATATAATATTTCCTCTTAGAAATTTACCTAAAAGAAATTGTTAGAGAAGGGGCATTTTTACAATCAGGGAAAAAGTTATGAAAATATAATAATTTAACACTATGTTATCCCTTAAAGATTTCTCATTTGTAGAAGTACACTTCTGATGAGATTTTGATTTTAAAGAAATTAAGTCATTTTTTTCTTGCATCCCAAATCAACTTGATGAAGCCCTTACTTATCAACATTTTAATTTGGGAAATCCCAGCACAATCTTAATATGAAAATAATAAGTGATAGTAATTTTGATTGTCATTGTCATCCTTTTAAACAGTAGCTAAAACATACCAACTGCATAGCACAAGCAAATTGTAATATGTTTTCTTTTAGGAAATTGTTAAAATTGTGTTTCCAAATTTTTTTTTTTAATCACTTTAAGCATAGATTTTGAGTTCTGCGTTGACATTGACAATGTGATCTTCATTATGCAATAAAGTAAGATCTTTAGCTAAAGACAAAAAATATGTATGGCAGCACTTCTGCTGTGTTTAAGTTTAAAATAATAACTTAAATGTCTGTGTGTGTTTCCTTAGAAGTTGCTCTGAAAAGATAGTATTTAAACTTCTGGGGCAGATTGGCCCTTACATAAAGTGTATTAGGTATCTGTATGAGGCACTGGGGACACTATTCCACTTAATTGCAGAGACCTTACTCCCTGGGTTAGAATCTTACATGGGGCCCTGTTTGTTGATATATTTGCAACAAAAAAGCCATTAACTTACAGGGTCAAGGGGTTAATGGAAGAAATATTCTCGTCTTCCTATTATCTTGCAATGTTTTGCTGGGAGCTAAAGAAAGACAACACTTTTCTCCCCCATTTTCTCTTGGCAGTTTAAAAAATGGTGACTTCATGTTTCTGTGACTAAATAAAAGATTAAATGCCAATATGGAAAGCTTTAGAAATGTACTTAGTCAAGCTGACAGTCCAGACAGGCATTCTATCATGACCACCTTTGCTGAGGTCACTGAATGGCGCCTAGTAGCAAAAACTAGGAGAAAGATGCCCTAATGATTTCTTTATTTCTGAGTCTTAAGATTTCTTTTTTCCTTGTTGCATTTTAGGCAAGTTAGTCATCTTGCACAGTAACTCAAGGGAATTTTAGAAAACTTTAAAGATGAGAACTCAAACTAATTCTGTTCACTCCAAAAGGAATTCTATGTCTAAAAGAGAGAATTCTACTACTTAGATTGGTACCCCCAAATTCCAAGTATATTAGAGAGTGTATTAAGTGTGTAAATACATATCCTTGTGTCTAAGTAATTCTTATTAAAACTGTGTTAATGATTACAGATGGAATTCATTTTTTAGATTTTATATGTGGAAATCACTGCCTTTGAAAACAATGTATTTCGCATCCTAACTGTTCCAATATAGTGTATCGATGAAATTAGTTTGCCCAATGCAATTTAAGAGTCACTGGAAGGTCTTCTCTTCTTGTACGCAAGTGTTCCACTGGGAAATTTTCCCAGGAAATTCAACCAGTTAGAGGATTTTCCAGGTTAATTAAAATAAGTCATTTTAGGATGAAATAGGAGTATTGTTGAGTACTTTAGGAAACTTGTCTACTTCTTTCTCTCTGAAGACCAGAATACCTTTATAATTTTATTTGAAGTTTAGTCATAGTCATGGGTATAGTTAGTAACACAGAGTTGTCTGGAATTGAAATAATCTCAGCCTGTTTAATTATAGTGCTCTGCCAACAAACACAGGTTGTGCTGGTTTGATTTGACAGAGCTTGGCTGGTGAGTTTGACTAATTTTACTAATTAAATCTGCCATAACAGTCAACTCATGTGCGTGCATATGGTTATAGTCCTCCGTTTCACCCATAATTTAGCTTGACAATACACATGTGAGTTTTTTTCTTTACTCAATGTTTTTATAAAGGGAATGTTTTTAGCACATAATTCTCCAATTCTCCTGAAATTCTAACTTCAAAATAATAAGAGGGGGAAGTGTAATCACACCTCTCTTTTAAAAAATTGAAAAATGAAGAAGCTGGTGGAAAACAATTAAATAATTGAGACAATTTTTGCCTTTCAGAATTATTTGAGATCATGTTTTATAATAGGTTAGCCTGCATTGTTGATGGGGTGTGACCAGCCACCTTTCCTGAGCGCTTCAGCACCGAGAGCATGCCACTGTATGCCGACTGGCACTTGTCTCCATGAGAAGCTACTCTATCTCTGCAACATGATCCAAGGCCTCAGTCCCTTTGAGCTCACGGACTTAATCATTAGGCCAATTTGTCCATTTAACATCTCTGGTAGTCAAAGTGTTGGTGCAGACTTGATATATTCATAAACTTATTAAAAATTATAACATCAATGTTTATCCCCAGGGATTATTTTTTAAAGGTTTTTTCTGTAACCATATTCTCAAACCAGGAGTTTTTCATACTATAATAGCTACAATTATAATGTATATTTAATATCTGCTAAGGCATATTTCTAAAACATCTCCCATCAAAAAAAACATATTTATGGTTCCCAGAGGGAATCTCACATATGCTCACCAATAACCCAGTCAACTACAGACTGCTACTATGTGTTAGCTATTTCTTTCCTCTTCTCTTGTTTTGGGCCCTCTTCAATATGTATTACTGACTCAAGTCACTTGGTTTCTTGTAGTCCCACTGGCCCCACTGATACCTAGATGCCAGATCTACCAAATCCTCTCTGGCGATCTACCACAGACTCTGCCTCTCTCACCGCTGTCTCTTAGATTCTGTTGGAGAATGAGGGTCCAGAGCTTATCCCACTCTGCGGATAAGCTTATCCCCCTGTGTAACAGTCAGAAGCTTACCAGGGGCTGGAGCAGAGAGAGTGCTGCAGTAGCAGTAAAATCAGTCTTCTCTGGGTACTGAAAATAATGGGCCATTTGTCTGTAGAGAATTTAGAACTATAACAAAATTAGCTAAAATCGGTCTGCTTTTTAGTATCACTGCATCCTGGTGATTATAAACAGTATCAGAGAAAAAAATATATATACTCCTCCCTACCAGGACAAATCACTCTCAACACTCTTCCCTTTGGTAAACTGATGTTTACAGATGCTTGCCTGTGACAGATTTTCTCCCAAGAGGCACCTCAGTCCCTCATGTATACAATATTTTGACAGGTGAACTGGACAATGAATTAGATATGACCAGATATAGGTCCATATCCACCTACATATTACTGTTGAAAGACAGCTGAAATATTTTTTTCTTTTTTCCTTTTTCCTTTTTCTTTCCTTCTTCTCTCTTGTCCTTTCTTTTGTTCTCTTTTGTTTCCTTTTCCCTCTCTTCCTCCCTCTCTCTCATTGTTCGTAAAAAACTGACTTCTATGGAAAACACATTATTTTCTCCTGCTGCAAGCTAGAAGTTAGGGGCAGCATAGCATGTAGTGGACAAAAGATTTGACTGGACACCAGGATACTTGGCTTCCAGTTCTGGCCCTGTGACAAGCTCTGTGACCCTAATGAAGTCATTTGGCCTTTCTGGGGCCTCACCTGTGGTATTAGGGTGATTGAACTTGATAATTGACAGCCATTCAAACTGGACATTTCTACTACTTCATTTTTTCAATGACATAAAAAAGTAACAGGTAGAAGCAGAAATGCAGATGATTGATTAACACAGCATCACTGTACTTTTCTTTCATAGATCCCAATTCTATTTTTCTGATTGTTTTCCTTTTGACTTTCCAAAAGATAAAATCTCAGCAACCTCTCTTAAGTTTCACCCAGCAAGGGCACAGTGGGTCAATATCAGTGACTTCAACATCATTAAGTTCTAGAAGCATCAGGGAAAGAAGCAGAATTAATTATATATGTCTCTACAAAATTAGTGAGCCTGCGAGTGGTTAACAAGGGCATCTCAGCCCATCATCAACCATGATGTCACACACCTTGAACTGAGTGGCATCCCTATAGAATACTGAGACAGCATGTCCCTGAGTTTCCTTTTAGTACATGGTCACATCAACATTTGCTATTAGTGCAAAGATTGTTTCTGACCAAAGAAGACAGGAATCTAGCTCACTAGTGAGGGACTTCTGAGGTACACTGATGGTGCACCGATGTTTACAGATGCTTGCCTATGACAAAAATCAGAGCAAAAAGGCTTGGGGATGGTTTTGACATGCTTGTAGACATCTTTATAGTAATTGAGTTTCCCATTTATAGTTAAACACTTTTTTTTTACAGGAAGATTTAAAAATCTGGGGCACACTGTAGTTATTGTTAAATTCTCTCTTCTGCTATATAATTTCAGAAGGAAATTAAGAATCAAAAAATGTCATTAAAGCCCTCACTTTCCCTAGCACACACCATTAGTACGTGTGCTGGTACATTCACAATTATACGTCATAGTTTGGACTCATATCAACTACACACACTAAGTGTTAATAAAAATGTCAATTGTAACAATAACATTTTGAAAATCAAAAAAGACATATATATATATATATAATAGTTTACCTTTAATAAAATAAACAATGGTGAGACAGTATACTAATTGTTCCATCTGACATTGTTTTAAACTTGTATTACAAATAGGTATCTCCCTGTGTCTCTATCACTGTTTCTGTCTCATGTTTTTATCTCTCTTTCTACATACACACTGACACACACATTTTGCAATTTCAAAAGAAATAACTGTTTTTATAGTTTGTTAATATCTGAACAAAGATTTGTTTGTTTAGAATGTTTCACTTTTAATTATAATATTAGAGTTGTCTCTACTACTGGTGTTCCTACTAGAAATTAAATTTTTTATCAGTCATCTTTTATCAGCTGCTTAATGTCAATGGATCTGTCATTCTTCGAGCGTGAGTTAAAATGGACTTTCACATACGCTCAATATGGTTGGGGGCCCACCATTTCCTATTTCAAGTATGCTTCCCATCACCGATATACAATTTTGTTTAAGACAAAATAGCGGCTCCAGCAGAAAATAAGTGCAGTCTTCTCCTTTGTAACTTGTAATTGAGGTTACGGCACAGCATATTGCCTGTGGCAGAATCTATTACCTAGAAATGGAGACCATGATTTGAAGCTGGATGCAGTGTAAGCAAAATGAATTAATTATTAGCAGCACAGAATTGAAGGAAATTCTTAAAGTGAATGGGATTTCTTAAAGTGAAATATATTGGCATTTTAAAAAAGAGAACACAGCAAGGAACTTGTTGACGAATCACCCAGACTTCTCCACTGTTCTTGTTCTTGTCTTTTGGAATTCTTACGTGCATAGGTTAAAATGACTGTTCATAAATTAAGTCAAACTTTGCTCAGAATGTCTTAGAAATTTTTTCTAATATACTTAGTTCTCCCATAATTTGAAGTTAGCATATTTTTAATGTATGGTTCTTAGTGTCACTTGGCTATATAGGTGGTTAAATAATGACAGGAATAAATTATCTTTAATGTTATTTTTTAAATAGAAAAGTTAATTTTTCCTTGTCCAGTATGGCTCAAAGAAGGCAAAAATGACACTTTTATAGGGGGGAGTTTATGAACATTTATCACTTCCTACCATAAATTGTGAAATTTAGTGTACCTAACATTTATAGGTAATTACTTAACAAATTAAAAATCTTCATAGCAGTAAAGTATCTGGCATATTTTTACTTCTTTCATTTATCAGTGTTTTTACTGGGAGTTATGTCATTTTTATTGTTTTTCTAATTCACCAATCCTTAGATTAGGTCCCAAGGTAGCTGATAATTTATAAATCAAAAATAAGAAAATTCAATGAGACAATAAGGGAGAGGATTTAGTTCAAACTTATTATTTTAATTATCTTATTTCAACTTTACAAAGGAGAAGTTATATAAAGACATGGATATGTAGATATAAATATATTTACATGTCTGATATGGATACATTTATGACTATTTTATCAGATGATTCTCCTATCAATACAACTGAATTCTCCCTCCTCAATACTCTCTCCTTCCTCCTCCTTTTCTATTTTTAAATTATTGTAACACATTTATACTGTTTTATTATACCTTCACCTCTAGTCTGAGTTATGTAATTGTTATGATTTCTGTTAAAGTAGGTAATGGTAGTATTATTTAATTTTTATTTGCATTTATAATGAATAATGCCACTTGGGTGTTTAATGGATAAAAATCATAGAATAAAATATCAACAGTCAAATTTAATAAAAACAGGAATGTGTGCATGGTTTTCCATTTCTCTCAAATTTTATTCAGTTGACTGACACTGATTTTTCATTTTTAAATCTCACTACTCAAAAAGAATTATGTTTTAGAAAACTTACTTACAACTTTTTTCTAGAAATAGATAGCTCTTTGGTTGTTTTTATTGTTTTTATTATTTTCATATAATTGTAATGTAATTGTTTGCTTCTAAGCCTCATCTAGATTCTTTTATAAAAGGATGCTCTGTCTTCACTGGAGATTTACCAGGAGTTGTGCACATTTGCCTCTCTTTCAGTTGTAGAAGACCTGAAGAGATGATTTTCTCAGCATCTACACAAGTAGAATATAGGGTTCAGACACTCTGTGCAAATTGCCTATGTTCAACTGGAAATCCAGAGTTTTTCCCATTCATAAGTATGCAAACAGGAAACAGCAGCAGATCCCTGGAAAACACTGTAGTGCCATGGAAAGTTTCCCCTGGGACTGCTCTGCTGAATGCGCATGGGATCTTCCTATAGCACTCCTCAACCCCACCTACCTTTTGGATGCTTGGAGCTGATAACATCCATGAAAAGCACAAACACCACTATGAACCACCAGGAAAGCTGCTGTGTCACGGTCACCAGTGATTGTGCTCATGCTAATCTTTCCCCACTGCCTTTCCAGTTGTTTTCTAGGACTGCAATCTTTGCTAGGATGTAACAAGAGAGATGAGGAGGTGTGCAGCTGTGTGTGTGTGTGTGTGTGTGTGTGTGTGTGTGTGTGTGTGTGTTGAAGATTGGTAGTAAAGAGGTAAATTCTGGTGTCTCAAAAGTAAGTTTCTTCATAGAAAACCCTAGTTCTTAACTTGATGTCTATGAAGTTCTACAAGTCTTGAAATGAGCTTTAGTGGGTCCCCTTAGAATTTTAAACCCAATTTTGTATGTGTGCATACGCATATGTGCCTTTTCCAAAGAGAGGGTCTATTCTTTTTATGAGATTCTCAAACAGAAATATGAAGTTGTCCCTAAGAAAATCTTACCTCCTGTAGAATAATTGTTGGCCAACATAGAGTTCACTGGGTAGTTTCTGTTTCTTTAAGGAAAAGGCAGTTTTTCGGTCTGCTTTCAGGCAGTTGTGGCATGTGTAGGCCAAGCTTGTACTTTAGAATCCAGTTCAATCGATCTTATGATTAAAGAAAATTCCTCCTAGATTCTGGCAATGGCTTGACTATCTGTTATCATTTTCGGTTTTACTTATTTTTTATTTACCCCTATTTTTTTAGCTTTTGTATTTAGAATTAGATAAAGACAGTTATATGAGCACCAGGCACCATAAAGGATAGTCTTTTTCTGTTTGCATCAAATACTGGTCACAGAATGATTATACTATTTTAGAAACTTTCTTTGGATATGATGTGAATTACATAACCATAACTGAGACCAAAAACACACATAAAAGAAAAACCCAAAATTCATAAGTTAATGGAACCTCTTACTTAGTATATTATAGGCATGTATTATACCACTTTCCCTCTCTGCTAGCAGTGGTTCTTGTCATTTTATTCAATAGCTGCCAGTTTAATGGAAACATGTCATCAGAACATTTGTTGGTTGTTTGCTTTCTGCCAGCCAACTTGCTAAAAGCTTTATGCACATTCACCAAACCCTTATAAAAATTCAGTGAAGCTCTGATAGGTTAAATAATTTCACAAAGGTGATACAGCTAAGAGGTAAGAGAGCCGGGATTCAAACTTAGGTCTCTCTCATAGCGGTTAACCCATGAGCTTAACTGCTGTGTTATGATGGCAGCCATAGTAGATGCACAAGGCCCAGCAGTTTACACTTTTGAGAGTCATACATCTAACAAGAGTCAACTTTTCAACATTCCTTGTTTTCCTCTCCGGGGATTTAAGAGGCAATGTCTTATCCGGGAAAAAGTGTACCGTAGTAAGCTATTGTTATTAACCCAGTTTGCAAAGGTTAGAATTGCAGGTTGTCTCCTGTAAGTCTAGATATTTTTCATCCATACTCAGATTCTGGATCTACTCTGTCTGACCTTGGGCACATAATCTGGCATTTCTATGCTGCAGTTCCCTCGGGTCATTGTGAGGTTTCAATGAGTATATACAAATAAAGCATTAACGATAGTGTCTGGCACATAAGAAGCACTCAATAAAAGATATCTGTTATTATTAATTACAATTCAAATAGGAAGTCTCATTTCTTGAGGGCATCTAATATGCCTTTGGTTAGAAACAGACATGAAAATGACAATGATTGCTTCAGATTAATATTGGGGTCTGAATATAACTTATATAACTTTTCCACTCCTTAATTTTTTTATAACCCCTAACCTCAGCAATTTCACAGCACCTCTTTTGGTAGACTCACCTTAAGTATCAGAGTGGAGAGGTTAGAAGATGAGCCCAGAAAGACCATCAACACAGAGTACATTCCGCATTAGAGCTATTTTACACATCTCTTCACACTGCACTAAAGATTTGTTTGAGGATTTTGCTATCTCACCACTACCCATTTCTTAGCTCCAGTGGCAGCCAGCAGCTACATATGAGAAGAAATAAGAGATAGAAGCTTTATAGATTTTCATTGCTTGGTAACAGTACATGATTGCAATATTTTTTGCCAAATAAAATTGATATTTTAACTTTATGGAAATCAGTTATGAAGGAGAGTTAGTAGACATTATAGCTTTGTAATAAAACATTCTACTGGCTGGTGTGTGCATGCATAATAAAATTTTTTTTAGCAGACACTAAAAAATTAAAGTTTTGTAATGAGAGAGGTAAATAAACACCATCAGTAGACAGAAATGGGTGCCTTAAAAGGATGGAAAGTTATGAGCTATGGTATCTTCTAAAGGAGAATTTATTTTTGTGATCATCATTCATCCAGCAAACGGCTGTGGTTATGTACCATGTTCCAGGTACATGGTTGTTTCCTGGGGCAACAAAGATGACTAAGTCGTTGTCATCCTTGCCCTTGAAGTGCTGGTTGAAGGAGACATATAATCGAAGAAATCACTGTAGAAGATGACAATGAGTATGATGATAAAGATAAGACTAGAATGCTGAGAGGGAGTGATCAGCTCTGGGATTCTGAGAAGAATCATAGAAGAAGGTGCATCATTGAACCATACTGACTGTATGAATCAATAGTATCATAAAAACTGGTGTGATCATAGGGTAAAATGCTGTGCCCTGAGAAGATGACCCAAGATTTAGCAAATAAAAGTTAACGTTTAATGGAATAGTTGGGGCAGAATCCATATTGCAGAACACTGTGGCATTGAGGTTAGAGAGGAAGCTACACAGCTCTTACGTATCCCTGGAAAATGAATAACACAATTTACATAATGTAAGCTGCATGTTGTTATTTCCCAGAAACATATAATTTGCTGGGAAAAGTTGTGTCTGAGTCAATTTTCTGCATATGACGTCTTATTTCAAATTATATAACAGGGGTACACATTTTAAAGAAAACCTGCAGTGAATCTTTTGGAATGATAAAAAAAAAAAAAAAAAAAACACCAAAAAATAATCCTATATATTCGTAAGTAGATGCTGTTTTATTTAGGATTTTACATGTGTGCTTTTCTAAGTAGGTTTTTCATGTCTAAGTTTCTAAATGACATTGAAGTTATCATAACAGAATACATTACTACATATGGTACCTGAAATCATTTGTGTGTATAGATGCATGTGTATTTATCTTTCAACATCTAAATTCCCTCTATAGTAATTCAAATATAAAATGCATATGTCAACCTTTGAGATGCTGTTCAGTTACTAAATCTTATAGATAAATCATAGTCTAATTTTCTTTTTGAATAAGTTTTCCTCTCAGGTACAGTGCAGCATTCAATCACAAGTTAGTAATCATGATAACACTAATTATAGCTAACATAGTAAGATTTACTAAGTGTTTACTATGTGTTAAACAATGCTGTCAACGCTTTTCATTCATGATTTCATTTGATCCTCATGATTAACAATATCAAACCATTTTTAAAATGTCAAATATAGAACGAGTTATTTTTCCTTGAAAGTTGGCATTTTCACATTCTACTTGACCCTTCGTGCCTAAATGTTGTATTTAAAGTAGGTTATTTAGCAGCCAGTTTTGCTCCCAAATAACTCAATTCTTCTTAACATAATCAAATATCCCTTCCCATCAATTTTTTTCTGCTTCCTATTGTAATGGTGATCTGCCCTTCTTCTTAGTTCATGAAGTTAGTTATGGATTAGATCTGACATTATCCCCATAATCTAGCCTTTGATTTTTATTTTTACATCACTCGCTTCTAAATCAAAGTTGTTTGCTTAAATATACTGTTGCTTTAATGCTGTTGATTTAATGTCTTTGCCAATGGATATAACTAAAGTTGATTTTATTGTTAGAACAAATATTTTTATTGGGAATATATAATAAAGATACCACAGATTTTATAGTACTTCCAACTTTAACACTTTTATATCTATTAGGATCTCTGTGCTTAATACTGTCAGAAAGGTAGGTCAGAGCAAGTACACTTAAATGCAATTATTTGCCCAAATAACAAGACCTCACTGGATTCAAACCCAGATTTCCTGAAGGCCAGGCTGTCCTTTCTTCCATTCCAAGCTTTCTTTGATTTCTTTTTGCAGAATTAAAATAGTAATATTATAACGTTTATGGTGACTATTTCAATACATGGAAGTTTTCCACATCTACTACCTTACTGTCCCAGGAGTTGAATTGGGAAGATATTACCAATTGATCCTATGTTATCAATTGATCCTCTTTCCTTTTCAGGAAAGAGATTCAGGAAAACAGGTAACTTAATTATGTCATTCTCATTATGAATCAAACCTGGAGTCTGCATGTCTCAAATATTTATTCATAGTTTTTTCTTTTTATTATATTATTGGTTGAGAAAGAGAGGTCTCTATTTCAAGTGGAACACTTCAGATTCTATGTTTGTTTGCTTATTCTTCTCTTGGTGATAACTTTCAAAGGAGGTAGGTTGAACTTGATGTTAGTATTATATAAACTTGAGATTGATTTATTCTTAAAATATCATCTTGAAATAAAATGGAAATGGACAAAAATGGCAGATAGGGCACTACTCACCTAAAATTCCATTGAAAAGACACAAAGGGAAAGAAAATACGTCTATATTGGCACTGGAAAATAATTGTATTGCCAGGAGATAGGGACAAGACCACAATGCCTGCTATTTTACTATCATTCAACATTATACTAGATATTTTAGCCAATGCAATAACACATACTTTACACACATGTGTGTGCACACACACACACAATTATCACTATTTGCAGACCATTATATACTTATAAAAATTGAATGAAACTATTCAATGAAACTATTGCAGTTCATAAGAGAGTTTAGTAAGGTGTCCAAAGTCAAGGTTTATTTTGGTATACGAGTGTCATTATTAGGCCTTTATTTTAGGAGTAAAATGCTAGGGACCATCAGTAGTATTAGCCAGAGCAAAAAGAGAGTCATGAAGAGGTTATTGAAATTGATGAGTGAAAGACAATGAGGGTATAAGTAAAAAGGAATAAATAAATAAAACTTTCTGAACTGACCATGGTAGAACATGACAGGATTTGGGATAAACTACCAGAGTAGGCCTCCAAAAAGCCACCAATGATAACTTTGCCTTGGGAGAAAGGTAACCTAAGTTTGGGAATTCAGGAGAAGAAGTTGATTGTAGAGCAGTGAATCTTCATCTTGGCTGCACATTGGGTCACCTGAAGAGACTTTAAAACTACTCATGCCTGAGTTGAACTCCCAGGGATTGTGGTTTAACTGGGATTACTAAAAGCTCCCCTATGGATTTCTAAAGTATAGATAAGAACAACTATTACTCTAGGCAAAGGTCAGAAAAATTTTTCAATACAGAGCCAGACAGTAAATATTTTAAGCTTTGCAGTCCATATACTCTTTCTCACAGCTATTGAACTTGCCCTGTGGCATTAAAGCAGCTGTACACTAATAAATTTTGTTTCCAAAAATAGTCTAGGGCCAGATTAGGTCTGTGGACCTTAGTTTGTTGAGGGAAGATGGCAAGTACTTTGGTCCTGTTGAGTCTGTGGTAACAGTATGACAACTGTGTAGAAAACATTTAACAGGTAATGGGAAGTGAAGATTCAGAGTTGGAAGGTGTCTGTCTACTCAGAGTGCTATAACAAAATACCACAGACTGACTGGATTAGACAACAGGAAGTTTTCTAACACTGTTAAGGAGGCTGGCAAATCTAATATCAAAATGCCAGCCAATCTAGTTCTCAGGTGAGGTGTTTCTTCCTGGTTTGCAAATATTCACCTTCTGCTTGTGTCCTTACATCATGGAGAGAGAGAGAGAGAGAGAGAGAGAGGGAGGGAGGGAGGGAGGGAGGGAGGGAGGGAGCGCAGGTAAATTCTCTGGGCACCACAGAATTTCAGGGCACCAATCTTATCCTGAGGGTCCCACACTCATGACCTCATCTAAACCTAATTAATTCCCAGAGGCCTCATCTCCAAATACTATCTCATTAAGGGCTGGTGCTTCAATATGTGAATATTAGGAGGGACACAATTCAGTCTATACCGTGTTTCCCCAAAAATAAAACCTAGCAATACCATCAGCTCTAATGCGTCTTTCGGAGCAAAAATTAATATAAGACCCAGTATTATATTATATTATATTATATTATATTATATTATATTATATTATATTATATTATATTAATTATATTATATTGATCTGGTCTTATTTTATAGTAAAATAAGACCAGGTCTTATATTAAGTTTTGCTCCAAAAGACGCATTAGAGCTGATGGTCTGGTTAGATCTTATTTTCAGGGAAATACGGTAACAGGAGGAAACTTGCAGCTTGACATGTACATTCAATAGTCTTCTACATAGAGATGATAGCAGAAGCCTATGTAGAAGTGAGGTTGCTCAGCAGGAGTTCAAGGAAGAAAAAAAGCCAAAGACTGACCTGAGAGAAATGTCTGCACTTAAGAGCTTGGGCAAGGAAGACCACTAAAGAAGAAGCTAAAATGATCAGCGAAAGAAATAAGAGGGGAATTCCAGAACTGAGTAGAATCCCGGATGACAGGAAAGACCTCATTGTCTAATAGTGGGTATGAAGAGAAAGGGAAAGAGGCAGAGGGACAACCATTATGATGTAGGATCTGCCGGCAGTTTCTGGATGTAGGCCGGGATTATGTCTCGTGAAGCCGAAGAATGGACACATGGACCAGGGAGAGGCAAGAAGTTGTAAAGGAAGATAGTTTATTAGAGGCAGAAGAAGTTGCAGCTCCCAAGCGGGAGGGGATACCTGAAACTGGGAAGCCCACTAGCTAAGGCAAAAGGCTTTTCTTTTATGCTTTCCCTGACCTGCTTGGGGAAGGGGGCTGGAGACTTCTAATGGAACTCATCTATCAGGTTTGTCCTGTTTGCCCATCCTGCGGAGATTAATGAACCAACCCATTCCTATCTATCAGATCTGCTCCTTTGTTCGGCCAAAAGGGATTTGAGATAATTTATTAACCTCAAGGCTTATTCTCATATCTTTGTCCTGGAGTGAAGGAGACATTCCAGAACCTGGAGTTTCAGGATATGGCTGCTTTTTGTTTATTCCACCAGGGACCTCCCTGTCTACCTAGCAACGTGTTAACTAACCTGTCTCAATCCCTCCTCTGAAGATGTAACCCTAACTGCCATTAGGGGATAGGGGCAATGACCGCTCTGGCTAGTTCAGGCTGAGGAGGGACGTAGAAAGAGACTGGCTTGTCCAGAGGTCTATCTAAGGGTCCCCAGTAGAAGAGCAGATCCAGATGAGGGTTTTGTTGCTTTGGAGGCCCTTGTAGCCAGCTAGTGAGTGGTGCACTAGCAGCAGTAGGTGCACAAGTGGTGCACAAGTAGGCAACAGCAAGAGGTAATTCCTATAATAATGAATAAGAGAAATGTGAGAAAGGCTCCTTTAAGTCCTGCTAGGCTAGGAAGCCAGGAAGTAAGAAAGGATAAGTCTAAGCCAAAGAATCCTGTCTGTTGTTTAATATTGGAAACTATGTTATGGATTTGTTGTACCTTATCTTCTATTAAATAAGAATTATCAGAAAGATTGAAGCAGCGTAATCCTTTAAAATTTTCATGTCCTTGACTGTGTTTGGGGAGTAGGTAGTCTATGGCAGCTCGGTTCTCAAGAACTGCTTTTCTGACTTGTCCTAACTCTTGGCCGATGCCCTGTACAGCCTGTGAAGTAGCATTTAGGACCTTTGCCATTGAACATGCAATGTGGCTAATCTCCACATTTAAGGCTATGGTCATAGCAGGTACTACAAAGAGAAATAAATAAATATGTTCAGCTGGACTAGATAAATGTATATTGCTGTCGCAGCTGGGATCTCGAGCAAGTTCTCTGCGATGTCTAACCTGACGAGACTTTTGGGGTAAGAAGACAGTTAATCTTCCCAGAGAGCAGGGTCCCCCACTGCTATAAGCCGGAATATAAGAGTAAGCCATTTTCACACAGAGAAGAAACCATCCAGCCTGTAGTTTAACATGTGCATTGGCATAAATTACAAAAGTGATGGAACTGCAGTTAAGGCTATCATTGGTTGAAAGATCAACACAATGGTTGAGCACCCAGTGAAAATAACACATTGATCAGCTAGAATTACAGTTCTAACCTGTATAGAGAACATGCTCGTGCCTTATTTGATGATAGTAGGACCCCAATTGTAGATATCGGAGTAAGATATGAGCTTATCAGTGTATTGAAAGGTGTTGTAGTTCTTTATATAACTCAAGGGGGTGCATACTCCAACTAGACAAGAGGTAATGTTTTGTTCAACATAGTTTCCTCCTTTAAGGCAAAAGTCTGACACATTCATTACATGTTTGTCTAAGTAAATCCATATGTTTTCATTTCTTTAGAATGGTATGAAGTCCTCTGGAGCCCCATGTTGAAGTATTATTATAAGAGTAAAACTTGATAAAACATTATGTAGTAATTGTTAATGATGTCTTAGATGTCAGAAATTTTCAAAAGACTAATTAAAATATAGCATGCGAAAATAACACAAAATATTCCTAGGCTCAGCCTTGCCCAAGGCAAGTAATGACAGGAAGAACGGGCTGAATCTAGGACAATACACGTGAGAGATGTAGCAAAGAGGAGAATGAAAGCAGCAGTAAGGAGAATGAAGCCCCCTAATATGGTCTTTTTGAAACTAGACTATCATCTGAATACTTATCTGTACGTCATAGAAGAAGTTTTAGGTCCTCTAGAGGTTGACTGGAATACTGAGGACCTTTGTCATTTTCTTCTGCTTGTGTGGGTGTACTTGTACAGGGCTTGACTTGAGAGTGGTGAATCCAGGAGTCAAATTCTGGAACCTTTACTGCTGTGGGAGTAGAAAGAATCATGGTGTAGGGTCCTTTCTACACTGGATCTAGCATTGGAGCTAGAGAAGGAAGAGATTTGATAAGAACTTCATCTCCTGGGTTAAATAGGGGTTTTTGATCCACTCAAGGTTGAGCTTCTGATAATTGTTGGATGGCTTGCTGGAACTGTGCTAAAGAAGTTATATGTTGAGTTAGTTCTATAGTCTCATGATCAAGTAGGAGGTCATTGGTTAAGAAAGGCCTACCATACAACATTTCAAAAGAATTTAGGCCACACTTAGTTGGAATATTTCGAATACGGAGGAGAACTATGGGTGTAAAGCTGTCTAATTTTGGCTGGTCTCTTGTGATAATTTTCTAAGATGGTTTTTGATAATGTCATTGGTCTTTTCTACCTTGCCTGAGGATTGTGGCCTCCAAGCACAGTGGAGGTGTTAGTCTATTCCTAGGATACACTCTTGATGATTGAAGATTTGAAAGAAGGCCCCTTGTCGCTTTGAAGAGACTTGGGGAGGCCAAATCTAGGTATAATTTCCATTATTAGGGCTTTACCTATCTCTATTGTCTTTTCTGTTCTACAAGGAAAGGCTTCAACCCAGTGGGTGAAGGTCCACCCATACTAGGAGATACTTGTATCCTTTGGCTTTGGACACGTGGGTGAAGTCTAACTGCCAATCTTCCCCTGGGCATTTGCCTTGTCTCTGTATCCCTATGGGTGTCTGAGGGTGTGTGAGGAGTTATTCTTATGGCAGACTTCACAGGATGAAAGAATATGTTATATAGTCTTTTGAAGCTCTTTTCCTGTGAATAAGTTTTGAGCCATTTGTAAAGTTTTGTCTCTTCCTAAGTGGAAGATTTGGTGGAGAGTTTTTTGAACCTTCCATTGATTGGCAGCTGGGAGGTGTAAACCAACCTGGGGGTTGGGTAGTGTATTCCCTTGTCTTAGCCCATTCTTGTTCCTTTTGAGAGTATTGTGGTTTAATGTGGGCTATGGACCCATCCCAAATTAGAGGAGTTAGTATAGGGTTAAGACTCAGTATGGCAGCATTTTTTGGCAGCTGTTTGGTATGTTAATCGGTTACCTTCAGAAATATCATCCCTTCCTTTTTGGTGTCCCCTGCGTGTAGAACTGCTATTTCTTTAGGAGAATGTACTGCCTGTAGCAGTCGGTTGATCTCCTGGTGATATCTGATAGGAGACCCGTTGGCAGTTAGGAAACTTCTTTCTTTCCAAATGCTTCCATGGGTGTGTAACACTAAAAAGACATATTTTGAATCAGTATATATATTGGCTCTTTTCCCTTTGCTCAGCTCTAGTGCTCGAGTAAGAGCTATTAGCTCAGCCAGTTGTACACTGACTCCAGAAGGAAGGCTTGCATGCTCTAAGATATATACAGTAACAACAGCATATCCAGCCTTTCGTATGCCATTTTCTACAAAAGAGCTCCCATCAGTAAAAAGTGTCCAATCTGGATTGTCTAGGGGTGTGTATTGTAGGTCTGGTCTAGCAGCATAGGTTTGCAGTAAAACTTGCTGGCAGTCATGTATCAGCTCTTCTCTCACCTCAAGAAGGAATGTGGCTGGATTGAGAGAACAGGTCTGTATTTGAGTTATAGGACCTTCTAGTAAAAGAGTTTCATACCCCAAAAGGTGTGAGCCAGTGACTATAGCCAGTATTTTAAAGTTCTTGAATGTGATGGGGGACAAAGACGGTTAAGTCTTGTCTCATCGTGAGCTTGGTGGCTTCAGGAACCAGAAGGGCAGCCGCAGCTATAGTCCAGAGGCAAGCTGGCCAACCGCATGCTACAACGTCTAGTTCTTTACTTAAATAGCCTACTGGTTGTTGTGAGGGTCCGCTGGGTTGCATTAGGACTCCTAAAGCCATTCCCTTTCTTTCTGTTATATATAAATGAAAAAATTTTCCTGTAGGAAGGCTTAAACCTGGGGCACTTAACAGTGCTTGTTTTAAAAGCTTGTTCTGCTTCTGAGCTCCAAAGTAGCAAATGAGTATTTGCAGTCCAAATACCTTTAATTAATTGGTAGAGAGGATGGGCCATTTCTCCCTATCCTGGGGTCCATAGGCGACAGTAGCCAGTGATGCCCAGGAAGCCCCTTAATTGTTTCAGGGTCTTAGCTAGGAGATATGTGGAGATGGGGCGAATTCTGTCCTCCCCTTGGGCCTTAGTCCCTTCAGAGATAATTAGCCCGAGGTATTTGACAGAAGTCTGACACATTTAGGCCTTGTCCTTGGAAACCTTGTAACCCGTAGAGGCTAGAAAATTTAGAAGGGGAGTAGTGCCTTGGACGATGAGGTCTGCAGATGGAGCACACAATGAAAAATCATCAACATATTGTAAAAGTACAGCTGCTATAGGAAAAACCTGTTAGGTCCTTAGAGAGGGCCTGTCCAAAGAGGTGTGGACTATCCCTAAACCCCTGAGCGGGGACCGTCCAGGTGAGCTGTGAATCTGGCTTTCAGGATCCTCAAAGGCAAAGAAATATTGTGAGTCAGGGAGCACGGGTATACAGAAAAAGGCATCTTTTAAATCTAATACCGTGAACCATATGGCATTTTAAGGTATTTGCGCTAGGAGAGTTTAAGGATTTGGAACTATAGGGTTTGTAGGAATGACTGCCTCATTGATGGCCCGGAGGTATTGAACTGATCTCCATTCTCCATTTGGTTTGCGAACCCCTAAGATGGGGGTGTTGCAGGGCTGTTGCATTCTCTAAGGAGCCCTTGTCATTTGAGACTGTTAATGATAGGGATTAGTCCTTTCCCTGCCTCAGGTTTCAGAGGGTATTGTTCCTGGCAAGGAAATAAAGTGGGGTCCTTAAGATGGATGTGGACTGGAGCAGCCATTAAGGCATAACCAATTATCCCTTGTGATGCCCAAACATCAGAATTGATGTTCGTTTCTACTACTGGGAGGAAGCTAGAAATACTTCCAAGGGCTAGGAGAACAGTTCCCATCGCCGTCATAATGTCTCTTCCTAATAGAGGAGTAGGGCTTTCTGGCGTGATTAAGATGAGTGGGAAAACATTATCTTCCCCCATATGCAGCCTAGGGGCTGGGGAAAATATTTAGTAATTGACTTGTTGGTGACTCCACAGATAGTAACATGTCGATTGGAGAGTGTCCCTGGATTGGAGAGGAGGACAGAGAATGTGGCTCCTGTGTCTAGAAGGAAATTAATAGGCTTTCCTTCTACTTCTAGGGTTACTAGGGGCTCGGGGGGCCCTACAATTAGATGGGACAAGGGAGCCACTTGTAGAAGCCGTGGGCCCCTTCAGTCCCGAGTGGGAGTCTGACTGAATGAGACTGGCCTTGGGGGTGGAGGTTTCCAGGGGCAGTCTGACTTTCTGTGATCCCCTTCACAGATGGGACAGGGCCGCGGAGGTCTCCCGGTTGGCCCTGGTTGCCGTGGGCATTCCCTTCACCAGTGACAGGACTGTCCACATTGGTGGCGGCTGGACCTTCGCTTTCTCTGGGTTCCCTGTAAGGCAGCTACTAGTACTTCTGTCTTTTTTCTTATTTTCCTTTCCTGGTCCTGGGCTTCCTCTTGGTCCCAGTTGTAAAAGACGGTGTTGGCCACCTTGAGTAACTGGTCCAAGGTGCCTTTGGGACCAATAGCCAATTTTTGTAATTTCCTGCAGATATCTGGGGCAGCGTGAGTTATAAATTTGTCTTTTAAAAGAATTTCTCCTTCAGGGAGTGTCTGGCCCTGTAGGAATATGTTTAATGAAGGCCTCCCTGAGCCTTTCTAAAAAGGCTGAGAGATTTTCTTCCGAATTCTGGCTAATAGTAGATAGTTTTGAATAATTGATGGGTTTGGCCCTTGTTCTCCTTAGTCCCTCTAAAATGCATGCCAGAAAGTGTCTTCTCTGCCAATGTCCAATGGCTGTATCAGGATCCAATAGTGGGTCATCAGTGGGTACTGCTTGTTTCCCAGTAGGGAAAGGCTCTTGAGTGGCTCTCATGATTATACTAGGAATTGATCATCTCCAAACTTTTTGGCAGCTTGTCTTTCAGAACTGGTAAGAGTCTGATTTAAGATTAACATAATATCTCTCCAGGAGAGGTCAAAGCCTGGGTTAAATTTTGGAAAGCTTCTATGTATTTGTCAGGGTTATCTGAAAACTTCCCTAGATCTCCCTTTATTTGTCTGAGATCTTGTAAGGAAAAAGGGACTTGAACCCTGTCAGGGTCAAATTCTCCTCCTGGTATCTCTTGTAATGGAAGGATATTTACTCTATGCTGGGGGCGCTTTTCATTTACTCCAAGCTGGGAGTGCTTTTATATAGGAGGTCCTGGATATGGACGACAATTAGAAGGAGCTGGGGCAGGAACCAGCTCCAGAAGAAGAGCCGGATATAAAGTTTAGGGATGATCTCTTGACTGGGTGTCTGTTGAAGGGACCTCCTCAGGAGACCCCCCTCCTTTAGTAGGGGTCTCCTTAGGGAAAGTCTTCTTAGAAGGACTCTCCTCAGGAGGAGTCCCCTTAGAAGGGGTCTCCTTAGGAGGAGGGAGGCAAGAGATCACAGCTAAAAGAGCCAGGTCAACTCTACATTTCTTACAGAGATCTGGGTTGTCCTTCAGGGTGAAAAAAAGCCTGAACATATGCAACTTCTGACCATTTGCCCTTCTGTCTGCAAAACAGGTCTAGCTGCATGATACTATTGTAATTAATACTTCCCTCAGAAGGCCAAGTCTCCCCATCTTCCAAAGTATATTTAGGTCAAACTTCAGAACAAAAGAAAACCAGGTGCCATTTCTTCAAAGTCTGAGGGTCAAATTTGTCCCAATGTTTCAAGATGCAATTTAGGGCGGGTAAAGGCACATGAGGGCTGATTGCCCATCTGAAAGGGACGAAGAACAGAAAGGTGTCCCTTTGCAATTCATCTCCCACAACTTTCCCCAGAAAACATAGGCCACGGAGAAAAGGACACCACACCATTTGAGGTGGGTGGGGAGACATGGTATATCAGGATTATTCGCGCTTACCAGGGTGGCCCTGCCTGTGCCTCCAGTGGGCGCCAACCCAAATTTGTGTGTGTGTCCCCGCTTGTATGTCTGGTGCTGGCCCACAGGCCAATAAAGGCTGTGGCCAATAATGAGGTGCTTTAAGGTAGAGGGGTGTATGCCCCGACTCTAGGCATCACAAAAATTGATGGCACGATTAATATAATAGTGGCCTTCTAAATAAAGATATTTAAGAAGGGAGTATATACTCCAGGCTTGTAAAGAAGGCATGCGGTCTGGGTAGAAAGGCAAGGGGGGAAGTTTTGATTCCCAATAGGTAAGAGGGGGCAAAAAGAGGAAACAGAAGCCCCAAAAGACTTCAGACAAAGCTTCCTTCTTATGGTAAAGTGATTCTGGAATATAGCCCCCTTTCCTGGGAATTTTGCCAGATGGCTGACAAAAGCAGAGATGTAAGAGGAAAGTGGCGAGGTATTTGGGACTCCAAGGGTGGAACCCCCCAATGAGTCTGGGCTGCCAGACAATTAATGAAGAATCTACAACAGGTGGAGAGATCACAAAAACAACAGAGAGATTTGGGGTGGAGACCAGGACACTTCCATCTGTGTTTTAAAGGTTGGAGAAGATCCCAAGAGGATGATATGAGAGGGAATGCTAAGTGCCAGTAAATCTTATCCTGAGTGACAAGAGAAGTCCTATAGAGGCAGAGGTCTATGTTCTTGCCTTAAGATACCTTGAGGTCTGCAGGGAGTGTTGTGGAGGTTTCGCAGGGAAGAAACCGAAGACCAGCATCTCACAAGTGGAGGATAGATGGTGACAGGATGAAAGAACAGCAGAGACAAAAGAGTAATCCTGCTGGCACGCTTATGGGCAGTGGGGCTGGGAAGGGACCAGAGAGACGTTTGGGACCCGCCGTACAGTAGATACAACCAGGATCCCTCAGTTGTCTGCAAAAGCCTGATGGGGAAACTGACCTAAAATGGTTCCCTGCCATGTGGAACTGACCTAAAATGGTGGCCCCAGTGGAGAGAGAGGTCCCCAGCCTAAGCCCCAGCCCACTTCCGCATAACCCCCTCCAAGCCACACCTTGAGCCAATTACCAGACGACACCTACCCCTTCCCCGACTCAAGGAAGTCCCCAACCCATAAAAACCTGCTCAAAACCTTGCTAGGGGCTTAATCTTTTGGGAAGGATCCCTCTGAGCCCGCCGATATAATAAAGCTGACTCTCCTAATTCTCTGAGTGCCGCTTGGGTTCTTTCCGGTCTTGGATTCTCCTACAAGCCCACAGTCCTGGACACGTGCCAGTATTCAGTCTCCTCATGGAAAGGAGAAAGGCAGCAGAAGGATATGAGAAAATAGCAAAGAGGGGGATGGAAGCCTTTGAACGACACCCTTACGGGCAATTGAGCTGGGGGAAGACCCAGGGAGCCTTTGGGACACACCGCAGAGTAGCCATGGTCAGAGTCCTGCAATTGCTGCCAAGGGCCGTTCACCTCAACTGTGCGCTCTCTTTGGCCTTCACTCCACCAGAGAGAGAAAGCAAGAGAGAAGGCAGTTGGACTGTGGCCAATGTTTCTCTGGCTCAGTTCCGGAGGAGATCAACCAGAGCCCTTCTGCAAGACCTGCCCTCCCAGTCTTGAGAGTAGCAGCCACGCTTTTCACATTTAAATGGCTGACAGAGGCCTACTGTCTATGTGATAGGGAAAGGAGACAAAAATGATGAAGGCCCATAGTAGAAAGGCACAGATATGTACCTCTCCTTCAATCCCGGAGAGCCCCCAATTGACGTAGGATCTGCCGGCAATTTCTGGGTGTAGGCTAGGATCGTGTCTTGTGAAGCCAAAGAATGGACACACGGACTAGGGAAAGGCAAAGAGTTGTAAAGGAAGATAGTTTATTAAAAGCAGGAGAAGAGGTTGCAGCTCCCTAGTGGGAGGGAGTACCCGAAACTGGGAAGCCCACAAGCTAATGCAAAAGGCTTTTCATTTTATTCTTTCCCTTGTCTGCTTGGGAAAGGGGGCTGGAGCCATCTAATGGAATTCATCTATTAGGTTTGTCCTGTTTGCCCATGCTGAAGGGATTAACAAAGTAATCTATTCCTATCTACTAGATCTGTTCCTTTGTTCCTCGAAAAGGGATTTGAGATCATTTATTAACCTCAAGGCGTCATTTTCATATCTTTGTCCTGGAATGAAGGAGACATTCCAGAACCTGGACTTTCAGGATATGGCTGATTTTTGTTTGTTCTACCAGGGACCTCCCTGTCTACCTAGCAACATGTTAACTAACCTGTCTCAATTAGAGTGGCCCAAAGGTTGGTGACTTCTGAAAAAAACAATGAAACATATTATTAAAATACAGAGTCTTTGCTCTTACCTTTTTTCTGGTAACTGTATCACACTTTTTTGGGGAGGAAACCAGCCTTACACCCACTCTCAATACATGTGATCAATTGAATAAAGAAAACAGAGCCAAGGAAATGACAGATTTCTTGGTGACATTGTTTGAGAGCCTGTGTCTGCTAATGCCTAAAGGCTGGACCTACAGCTCCAGGTCTCAGTTGCCTGTGTCAGTATGTTTTCTTTCATACTGTGACATTTAACTTGATCTTCTTTCCCTTGCAGATAAAAAGTGTTAACTGATCGGAGTTTAGAGCCCGCAGTAAAAGGGATTGCATAGGAAATGGAAGGAGCAACAAACTGAGTCTAGATTTACCTCTTTTTCCAGAAATTTGTCAATGAATGTACAGAAAGATAAAATGGTAGGTTTGTGGGGGGAAAGCATAAAAGGAGGGTTTATCAAAAAGGAAAAAATAAATAAATAAATAGATGAGGAATTTAAGGTGTAGAAGAAAGAGCGAATATCTGCTGGATTAAGTTCCCAGATATATTAATAGAACCCAGTGTCCCATTCTCCCTTTATTAATCTCTATTTTCCAAACATCTGCATTTTTCTTGTCAGTTTAATAACAGCAAATGTGCTGCTTAAGAAGTCAAGTTATAACATGGATAGAGTGTAATGTTTCTTGAATGCAATTCTTTTCTACTTTATGAGACTATGAAGTATTCTATGTTAGATATTATGTAAAAATCTTAAATAGTTACATGTTTTGAAGTATTATTAATAAATGTTAAATGTTTGTTCAAATGCAAATCAATAATTAGACCTATGAAATTTTATACCTAACCTCCAACACTTTAAAGAATAAAAATTAATAATTTTGGAGAGGGACCACACCAAGGAGTATGTTCTCGTAACTTTCTTTTGAGAAGTAGGGTATGTGTATGTAGAAATAAAATGAAGGAAAAAATTAGTTACATTATCTATAAAATACAATCTTTTTTATTTATATGTGTATATGTTTTATATGTATATATAATGTAATACATAAATAAACTGTATTTTTAAAAATGCATCTAAATATTTCTTTTTTTCACCTAACACTGATATTAGAAATGGGAAATTATGTGATTCAACAAGGAGAGAGATTGAAGTGCTTTTCATTATTGATTATGTTCAGGCAAAATAGTTGAACAGATTGGGTAATGGAACTAAATTACATTACATGAGGTGCTGGTCTTAAAACTGATTCTATTACATCTTCTGATGAAAGACAATTGCATTTGAGTTGTGTAAAATGTTAAAAATAAATAATTGCTGTGTGCAAAATGAAAGATACAACACTAATTATATGGAATAAAAGTAAAACTACTCACCTAAATAAATTTTTTCTTAAACATTTAAATCAAATATCCTAAAACTTCATAAAAACATGTGTAACTGAGTGATTATCACCGATTTCCAAAATGTTAAACTTAGTTGTTCATAAATCTTTTCATATTAAACTGCCAATTTATAGGTTTTCCTTTCATCCTCTTGTTTTGAAGGCTGGATGTGGGGGTGCTAATTAATGTTAGGATTCTTAACAGACATATTTGTTGCTAAGAAAATAGAACTATCAGAGCATTTTGTTTTGAACCCGCACTTTTTTTTCCAAGTGATATTACATTTGAAATCATGCTTAAAGAAACATTGTGTGTTGGGAGCCACTTCTCTCCCTAAGAACATATCGCCCAAGACTGAATCGCTAGTTTCTTTATTTCTGCAATGCTTATTGTTCCTGTGGCTCATACATGTCTAATGTTGAAAACTGCATGTAAAGAGTATGTACACTTAGTTGTCTTATTTACATTCAAGTGTACAGTTTAGTAAATTATAATACATGGAAGTTAATGAAATTTTTAATTTAGAACTGTACATTTTGTCAGTCTGGCAGAATATTTTACTGATTTACTTGGACTATCTTAGCTAGACTACATGTTAACGTCTGTATTCTTCATGTTTGTTTGTTTGTTTGTTTGTTTGTTTGTTTTTTGTCTTAGTTTGGGTTTCTTTCTGAACCAGACCCCATATCAAGGATTTCTGTGCATGTATTTGAGAAGTTCATAAGTTACTGGTAGGAAAAATGAGAAGGAAAGGAGAAGCATTCTGGAAAATTCTTGGAAATGATTTAAATCTCTCTTAGTTATCCTACCCAGAGGGCAAGTGATGGACGTATTTATACACACACTCTCATCAGGCACTGGATGAACATCACGGAGTTTGAAGACGTCCTGCAACGCAAATAGTCAGAGAAAGCCCTGAGGCAAAGGGAAGCAGAGACTAGCAGTTAAGTGTCAGTTGGAGTCCACTCAGGTGTGCTAGGGGAACCACCCAAAGCATCTACCATATCTTCTGTATACTTGTGTCCTCCCAATGTTATTTTATCTCCATCTATAGAAAGATAGAGGGAGCATTTCTCAATTGTGTATCATTAATGCATAGATTTACACACATTTATTGATCTCTCCTGCTAGGAACCACTGTTTTAGGCATAGAGGGCAGGCCCCAGGGAAGAATATGACAAATCACCACCAATGAGGCACCCACCCTCAGAGTAATGGGCCTAGGAGGGGGTGTCATGGAAAGTCCTTAGGGTGCACAGAAGCTTGAATAATTTACTTCATCTTTTGGAAAGTACAGAATCCTAGTACCTTCCTGGGTGGCTATATCCCCCGCCCCCCTTCTTTTAAGCTTTGAGTGTCCCTGTCTTAGGCCACTGGCCTTTGTGTGCTCCCTGAAGTTGTGTATGTATGGAAAAGGAGGAAAGTCTTGGGTAGCTGTGAGATGAAATGGATCCACCGGTGGTGGTCTGAGAAGGCAGCAGGTTAACACCACCAAAAACTGCCTTAACATTCTCAGACCAGCTTGGGTTTCCCGGCTTGGGGTTTTTAAGGGAAAACCTAATGTTCCTTTTAAGGCTACATGATGGTTCCAGGGGTCTGCATGAAGCCTTCCCTCTGCAAAGTGGCTCTCTGGTGGCATCAGCAACCCAGAAACAATGATGGGAGTAGCCTGGATATAATACTAGATCATTGAGATTGTGGTCAATAAGCTTAAGGGTATTGATCATAAGTTTCAGGACAATTTTCTAAAACAGGGAACTGGGTGGGACAGGGGACATTCCGAGCTCAAGCCCAGGGAGATGATCAATTGTTAAGTTCTAGGTCAAGGATCTAGGTCAAGGAAAGGTGGGGTCCTACTTCAATTCCCCCTTTTCTTTTATTCATTTTATTTCTATAAAATTAGTATGGTTGCAAGAATAGGGAATGATGATTGTTCTTGGCTGCTTCCTGCTGAGAGTGGGCATCACCCCTGCCTATGAGAATCTGTCATAGTGGGGAGGGGGCTGTTTGTGGCATATCCGGCAGTCAGAGAGGCTATTGCCCCTAGCTCCTATATTAGATCCCAGGTGGGGCACAAGTAAAGAGGAAAGCTAGATCCAAAATAAGGCCCAAGAGAAAGGCAATAATGAGTAGCCCCAGCAATCATCAGTAAGAGGAGCTTAAGGTCTTCAGTTGGCTCACAGGATCAGGAGTGACAGTCTTCCTTCTGGGGGAATCCTCTCAAAACTTAAATGAAACAGGTTTGATTCAAGGGAAGTGAACCCAGCCACTGACTCAGTTGACAATAGTTGGGGTGCTTGGAAGAACTGCAAAGGGTCCCTTCCATTTAGGAGCTGACTGGTCTGTCAGAGACCCTTTCCCTTCTAGGTTTCTAATAGTACTCATTCCCCTGGCTTTCTGGAGCTACAATGTGTAGAGAGGTTGACCTGGGGGATCTACCAGTCCCCCATATTTCCTAAGTGCCTGCTGAACCTCTCCCAAGTTAACAACATAGAAAATACCAGAATTGAGGTTAGAATCTCAGCAATTAGAGCCAAGACTTAGAGGTCTCCTGACAAAACTTTCCAGAGTCCTTTTTAAAGTTTGATTCGCTCATTTTACATTTCCTTTAAGGTATAGGCCAATGGTAAGAAACAGGCTTGAGTATGAGCTCAAATTTAGGGGCTCTGTTTATCTACACAACCAAGCAGTTTTCAGAGGAAACAAGTTCAGAGTGAGCGGTCAAGACAGAATAAATGGCTCCCATATCAATCAGGAAATCAACAGCCTTACCTGCCACGTCAAGGGTCACCCACAGTTCCTCCCCTGTCATGAGAATAGCCTCTTTCTCCTGGTGTGCCGCTGGGACCCTCAGACCTGTTTCAGTCACAGCCATTTGCAGGGAAGGAGTTGGTCCCTGCTCCCTTCAGAACAGGGGACAATCCCTCCTCCAGTGCCCTTTTAGTTTGCACAGGGGGCACAGATGATTTGGAGGATTAAGACATTCCTAACTCCAGTGGTCTGGGCTTCCACATCCTAAGCAGGCGTCCTTTACCTGCTGTTCCAGTTCTAGGGCTGCTGGGGTGGCCCTGAGGTGGCCCTGGCCTGTCTGTTAATTGAAGCCAAAAATCTGGCCTGTCTCTGACCTTGTCTCCAGTCTCAGTGTTCCTTTCTTTCCTCGTTTTCCCTGTCTTGGTTGTTTAAAACATATAAACAAATGCCCTGGCTTTCTCTTATGATCTGAGCCTCTTTACCAGGGATGTAACAGTGGGCCAGAACCATTATAATACCCTGCCAGGTAGGGTATTATAGGCCAAGCTTCCTTATTTTGCTCCATATCTAACACCAAGGAGGATGTCTTGGCATAGAATTAACCACTGGTCATTCACAGAACGCGAAAGAATTCATGAGACTCTACAAGAGTAAGAAAAGATTAATTGAAAGTCAAAAAGAGAGAGAGTTCTGTTTAGAACTGGCAAAAGGAGTTTTGCCAGGGCAGTCTGATAAAAAGAGCTGTGGAAGATCTTGAAAGTTACTGGCAAAGGAAGTTTTGCCAGTGCAGAGCCCACTAGGGACAGCTTCTGGCGGTGTGTTTCTGGCAAAGGGAGTTTTGCCAGGGTAGAGCCTGATAGGAACAGCTGCAGCAGGTTTCTGTTTAGCTCAAGTTTTATATTTTTCTAAGCAGTACTTAGGGTACTTGTCAGCTTGCAGGGGGGCTGCCATTACAGTTGTCTTCTGGGAACTGTCCTGTTGCCATCTATGATGGATGTCAGCTTGCAGGGGATTGCCATTGTGATTGGGAACTGTTCTGTTCCCATCCATGATGGGTGTTTGTTAGTGTGCAGGGGGGTTGCCACTGCGACTGGGAACTGTTCTGGTCCTACCTATGATGGATGTAAAGTGCTTGTCAGCTTGCAGGTGCAGTGCTAGTCAGGGGATTCAGAGCCAAGCAGTTATTGTTTAGCTCATTCCTATTAGCCCACAAGCCCACTCCTGTTAACTCTTTACTTGTCTCATCAGAGGGTACATGAACTCTAACAGTCCTAGAATACAAAAACTTATATAATTATTAGCAAAACTTAGTTCTTAGAGTTAGTTTTCTTGAGTAACCACAGGCCTAATTAAGACAACATAAAACATAGAAAATTATTTTATGACACATACAATATTTGCTTCTCAGGCAGAAAACTTTTTCATAATATCAGTAGCAGACTAATAGTCTAGTACTTTGTCTTATTTAGCAGAAAGAAAACTTAGCTCTAAGTTTTCCACCTTGCTTTTGATATTTAAACTTATTTAGTTAATCACATTTAGCTTAACCATACATAACATTCTTTCAAGGATTTTTTTTTTTTTACAAAGCTATAACTTCCCAGTACTTCTTAGTTTGTCTCCTCTCACATTCAGAAATAACCATCCTTAGGACAAAGTACATTCTTTCAGTTCCTTCAAAAATGCATTTCCATACCTTATACCTTCCTGGAAAACACATATTATTTCCTTTCCTATTAGTTAGAATCCATAATCTTTAGAACGTTAATTTTTTACTGACACTAAAAGCAAGCCGATTAGCATTTCCATTGGCAAATCCAGGAACATATTTTGCAGCTTCAAAAACATTGGCTTTTGTAACAAAATATAAGATATATTTATTAACAGATCTTAATTTATCTTTTAATGTTCCTGTGACAAACAAGCCAGAAATAGATGAACTCAGACCTATCTAATAATATTTCAGTATTTCATTATTTTGAAATACTTAAATATTCAATAACTTCTATTATTTAACACAACTTAGCAAAAACTAAATCTGAAGTACCAACAGATGCTGAGAAACCATGTCCAAGCATCCACATCATATAATTATTACTGAATAGTTTCCTCTAAAACCTTATTTTAGTTAACATTTTACTAGTTCTTAACTATGTGAGATTTCAAAGTTAATTATTATTACTCAAGTTATTTTCTTAACAAATTTTGTGACAGAGATAGCATAAATTTATTTTTGTAAACCCAGGTAAAACAAAAGGTACTATATTTAATGTTAATAATCTTAAAAGACATGTCTATTTAACCAAAAGTTAAACCAGCCTTAGTATAAATACTTTCTTAGATCATGTGATCCTGAAAAGTACTTGGGTTAATTTTTATTATTTAAATTTATTAAGTGCTTAATCCTTTTTTATGTAAGCCAATCAAATATTATAAGCTGGTAATACCATCGAGACAAAAATACTACATTATATATAAAACACAGACAAGCACAGATATCAAAGATCATATACATATAAACAGAATTATTAACAATTTTAGAGATGTCCTAAGATCTTACAACTGTTGCCTCAAAAAGGCTGGAACAAAGCATGGGGGGGGGGGTCTGGTTTGTGAGATTAGCTGCTTGTTTCTAAAAATGCCTTTTTTCTTCAGTTACCTCAGCCTCAGGCATTCCTGTTTATAAGTGGATTAGCAGATGGGTAGATTCCCCTTTTCTATGAACTATCAGTTTAGTTCCCTTCTTTTCTGAGTCTACCATAAAGGCTTATATGTAAGAAATTTCATCCTATTTCCCAGACCTCTAACAGAACAATTCCAGTCGCAAAATAGTATAATAATTCAATGAACTATTGAACGACCAGCCCTCTCCGGAATCTAATATAAACATTGACCAAGCAATACTATAATAGAACATTAATTTCTTTTTGGTCAATGGCTCATAGTCGTAATCTTGCCAATGGCCTAATATTTTGTTCAACAGGCTCCTAGTAGGAATCAAAAACTTAGATCCCATTATTGAGCTGTAACAAATGCTGCCACATTTAACACAGATTTAAACACACAGACATATCCAAGTATTCCCTGGATTGGAGAGACAAAACCCAGAAAACCCAGATTCAGATCCAAATACCAGATAAAACCAGACCTTGCTAGGTGCCAGATTCAGACGTGATGTCATCCTACACCATATGTATGGTTTGTCGACCATCAGACAATTGGACAGTGGGCCAAAACCAGGAACCAGATGTGGCCTTAAGACCACAAGATGCCCAAAGGACGAAACTAGATGTGGTGGCTTTTACAGTGTGGCAGATGGGCCCTGCTTTCGGGGGAAAAATGCTGCCAACCACAAGCATGCTTCCAGAACCAGACGAAGCTTGCAAACAGACCCCCTTTCTGGTGGGGGTATCATGCCCTGTCGGATATTTCAGTGTCACCTATTTGGTGCCAATGGGTCAGTACGACCCCCAGTGGCCCTCAGACAGGAGCCCAGCTGCAAAATCCTCCAGCTGCGCAATCCTCCAGCTGCGCATGCCAGAGCCACCTGCTTCCGGAACCAGTAACTAGAAGCGGGAAAACAGAGCAAACACTTACTTCCAACTGAACAAAAAGGCATCCATGACAGGCGGCCCCCCTCTCCTCCCACCCCCAAACAAAATTGCACAGCAGCTGCTTCCAGAGGTGGGTCCCACGCCAAGGAATCCGCCTAGTCCGAGACAGCCCCCCAAGACCCTCTGCAAACCGAAAGACTTACGTGAGGAACCTGAGGCTATCCCATCACAGAATCGCCAGAAACTGAAACCAGAGGTTAACTGAGTCCGAGTCTGGGGCTCGTGTTGCCTGTGCCCCTCAGCCAATAGATTGACTCAGGAGTTGGGCCATAAAATCAGCATTTATTATCAGAGCACCAGTGGTCTGAGAAGGCAGCAGGTTAATATCTCCAAAAACTGCCTTAACATTCTCAGATTAGCTTGGAGGAAAATCTGGGTGTTTCTCTAAAGGTTCCATGACAGTTCCAGGGGTCTGCATGGAGCCTTCCCTGTGCAACGTGGCTCTCCGGGGGCATCGGCAATCCAGGAACAATAATGGGAATCTCCTGAGAAGAATGCTAGACCATTGAGATTGTGGTCAATAAGCCTAAGGGTATTGATAACAAGTTTCAAGGTAATTTTCTAAAACATGGAACTGGATGAGTGGGGGGACTTTCCGAGCTCGAGCAGCAGGGGGATGATCTATTGTAAAACTATAGGTTAAGGAAAGGTGAGGCCCGAACAATTCGGACCCAGCCCTGCTTCAGTAACGAGGACTAGTACGTGAATGCCATCAGGTATAGGAAATTAGACTCTTAACCAGGTCAGGACAATAACCTGTTCCAGGACCTAACACGTAGCAGGAGGCAGGGGAAGGGGGCTGATTTATGTTAGAATGAATGTCAATTATAAGACAGTCTGGGGGTTGGGGGGTTGGGGAGGGAGTGCAGAAAGCAGCCTGTGTCTGACCTGGGTCCAGCTCGCAGTCATATCATAAAACAGTCTCTCTCCCACGTGTTTATTCCATGTGTTTATTAATCCAGAATGAGAGGTACGACTATACTAATACGAACAGAAGCATGTGATTATCTAAAACATTGATATTTAGAGTTTTTTGTTCCTCTTCCATTGATTTATTTAGGGAGTTGGTAGATGTGGCTGCAGAGATGGTGATGACAGTGATGATTACAACTTTTGAATGCCTGGTACATGTCACCAGACATACCTTATTTCTAAAAGCTTGACAACTTTTTTACAAGGCAGATTACTATCCTTATTTTATATTGATGAAACTGAAGTTCAGGAAGTTAATTAACTTATCTAAAATCACAAACTAGTCCATCAGGATTTTAACTTGGGTACCTCGATTTCTGAGGTACGGTTGCCAAACTTGCTATTAAGAAAGATAAGGCACAACATAAGGAAATCCAAGTTTTGTCTATTTGTTCAACAAATCTCACCTAGGAAATCGACTGCAGGCCACTTAGCACTGCTCACACCAGCATGAACAAGACAGACAACTGTCGTGCCCTCATTTGTAGGGAGGACAGCAAAGTTATTAAGCAAATCAATGAATACCAGGTTCTGAGCATTATGGTGGAGAGTACAGTTACTAAGGGAGCCCAAAGCCAGGGGACCTAATCTATTTCAGGGATCAGAAAAAGCTTTCTTCAGAAAGTAACTTTTAGAGTGAAAATTAAAAGATGACTAGGCCAAAAGTGAGGGGTGTTCCAGGTACAGTGAGGAGCCTCTCTGTAACCCAGAAGCCTCATGCCCGCATTGAAAGCATAATATGGCTGGGACCCTGAGTTCCAGATGGAGCACACAGACAGAAGAAGCTGGGGAGATGGAGGCCTTGTGAGCCATGCTGTGGAATTGTGTTTCCATTTCCATCATAAAGACCTAAGAAAGTTCATGAAGGAGGTGACATCATGCATTTTAGAAAGATTCCTCTGGCTGGTCTGTGTTAAATGGACTGAAGAGGAATAACCCAGGGCCAAGGAAGCTGCACCAGTCATTCTGATGATTCCTTGCAGAGTTGCTGGTGAGGGTGGAAAGAAGTGGATTTCTTTGAGGGGTATTGAGGACTTAACAAAGGGAAGACTTGAGAGAGTTTGTGGTAAAGGAGGAGAGAACAATGGCATTTCCTGGGCTTCTAATTTGGACAGTGGAGTGAGTGTTAGTGAAACACCTGAAAATGTTGAGGAAGGTTGCCTGTGCAGAAGCTGGTTTCTATCTGCTGGACAAAGATCTGGAGAAACCCTACCCTCTAATTCTAAAAGGAGACGGACGCTAATGTGGATGCATATTGTAAAGTGGTGGGATTAGGAATAATTTTTCTTCCTTCTATTTTCTTTGCTTTACTTTTGTAATTGAACAAGAGCTTTTCTTATAAAGATACAGCTATTGTTGTGTGTTCAAACGAACATGTGGCTCAACTTACAAGGCTAGGAGTTAGACCCAAGTCATAACTGCTAAGCCAAAGAAAAGATAATTTCATCACCAATGTAATTAAGTGAGCTTGTCTAGAACAGCTTAAGTTAACTTCTCATCTAAGTAATAGGAATCCAGGCGTAATAGTTTTTTTGGTGTTTATTTAAATCTTGTATTGTCATTAACCAGTTTTTTTACATCAGTTACCCTTGGGTATACTATGGAAAAGATTCCTGTTGCTTTTTTTTTTTTTTTTCTTTTTTAATTAAGGATTTAGGGTATTATCCCTCAGTGAATTGATTCATCTGGATTTTACTTATCCTTTGTGTGTTGCTGTGTTTTTGCTCTCCATCTGGTTGAGCTGCTGTGCCTCTCTGCACAGTATTTGCACAGAGTTTGCATGATGCTTTGGTACTTAGGTGTCAGTCTTTGAGTATGCCCAGATGATGTGAGGTGTGTGGAAAGCCTCCGGAACTGTAAACTCTAATTTCCCAATCATGAAGAGTTAGGAAACTGGAGTTCTGCATTTTCATTAATACAAGGCTCTGCATGCCAGCTCAGCTTACCAACTACTAAGCCTCCTGGATCTGTCGGAAAACGTACACTGGCAGTTTTCCAGTCTTACTTATAAATAGACGCCTTTCATATGAAATGTATTAGGTTTGGCATATTGACACTGGAATACATATTCTTTTAGCAGTTGAACAAATAAAAAAATGATGGCTCCATTTTTTTCATGTAATAAAATAAGCATAATTGGGTTAACATCTTCATCTGGCAGTCAGAAATTAGATTGTATACCCACAAATACACAATTTCACTAGGGGAAATAACA
The DNA here is from genome assembly GCF_964194185.1 of Rhinolophus hipposideros. Taxonomy (NCBI): domain Eukaryota; kingdom Metazoa; phylum Chordata; class Mammalia; order Chiroptera; family Rhinolophidae; genus Rhinolophus; species Rhinolophus hipposideros. The sequence continues at coordinate 35,182,651 of NC_138068.1, forward strand.
TGTTTAATTTTCCGTGTTCCCTTGACCTTCCTAAATGTCAGTAGCTAAGGGATACTTTGGTCAGAGTGACTGGAATCACCTGGAAACCTTTCAAAGTAATCCTAATGTTTGTGTCCCATCTCCCCCAAATCCTGATTTAATTGGTCTTGGGTGCAGCCTGGGCATCTGGATTTTTTAAAGCTCCCTGGTGATTCTAATGTGCAGCAAAGGTTAAAAGCCAGTGTCCCCATGATGTGTGACAGACAGCATGTTTCCCTAAGGTAACTATCCTCATTCTTCTTTTCTCTTTTGTTTTCCCTAAGTCTGGCTCACATCTCAGGGCATGGTTCTGAGATAGCAGAATAAGGGGGCTGCCGAGTGGTCCAAGGAGACTCAGATGGTTCTATTTTGTGCTCAGGTTGACTATGTAGAAGTTTAAGGAAGACACTGAAGACCACTGTAAGCTACCATATAGTAGGTGAATTAGTTCGTCTGAGAGCTCCTCTGGCACTTTCCAGCTTGCTCTGAAACACTTGTGAGTAAAGACTTACCAGTGGATACATATATTGACAAGGACTTAAATTTAGGGAGGACTGTCTCATCCCATAGGTGCCTTAGACTTGGCCTCTTACTAAATATATGTTTGTTTTGTTTTGTACTTTTACATGGCTATTTAATATTCAGTTTAGGATTCAAATGTTTATCAATACAAAAAGCAGGTATTTGGTATCTCATATATTTGAACAAGATGGTACATCAAAACATATGCTAGAAGCATGAGCACCATAATGCTTTTTAGAACCCCAGTTCCTACGTTTTTGTGAAAAACAAGAGTTCTTATTCCTTTAAAACTTGATAGACATTTACTTCGAATTTCATATTATTTGTCCTTGGTTGATTTTATTTAAGAGTTGTACATAAATTTAAAGCTTTGGTGAAAAATGGTGAGAAACGTTCTAGCTATTGAAAACCTCTAATATAGCTTTCCAATTAAATTCTATAACAATTTCAAAAAGAGTATCAGCTCAAAAAGTTGCCTTAAGTTTTAAGGTAATAATGCTAATAAAAATATATGATGGAAGCAGTGGGGAAATTCACTCATCAAAAAATGAAGTGACTTTATTTATTAGTTATGTTTATATCTTATGTTCATTTAAATAAATTTTATGGAGCCTTTTTAACATGGTATATATAATTTACAGAATGTTCCACTTTACGGTAACCTCGGTTATTCACAATATGCCCATACTCATTCTTCTCGCCACAGTTTGGGCAACCTATTAGCTGGGCCTATGACACTATCAGGTGCCATGGCTCGGCATTATTGGGTCTACGGCAGTCAAAATCTCTCCTGAGTTGGTATTTTCAGTGATTATTAGGGGAAAAAATTGAACTTTGACTATTTTATAGGTGAAATTTTTATTTAATTGAGGCATCTGAATATTTTTTTGAAAATACAATATTTCACCATGAAACTGTTTCAATCTGTCACTGAATTTGAGATTTCAGTATAAAACAAGCTCTTTTCAATCATCTAAAAAATGATCCTCACTGCAATTTTCCTCTGAAAAACAAAAATATGCTTTGATAGAGCTTTTGATAATTATTACCATATGCTTGTGTGTGCACACACACCTATTGTGTTCATGTCCCATCCATGTCATTAGTGGAATCGTGGATTAATTCTAAGTTAGATTTTAGTGTATAGAATCTGTGTATTTCAACAATTTCAAACATTTTGCTGTTATTTTGTTACAATGAAACAAACTACCTCACTTAGATTGTAATCTGGAATGCGCACTTTAGTTTTTTTTTTTTTCTTTAATTGAATCTTCTCAAAGTGTACTGAAATGACACAAACTGTTGAATAAATTCAACAGTGATGAATGGTATTCCTGTGCCTTTCCATGTTCTGTGGTTATTATTATTATAGTTTATCTTTGAATATGCAAAGCAAAGTTTAGCTAAAAGGCATGAATTCTTGCTGGATTCCAGATTGTGTGTATTGATTTTCTAGTAGCAAACAGTTCCCTGTTTATGACTTATTGCTCTTTTTCAGAAATATTTTTCCTTTCAAAAGTTTTTGAGTTGAAACTAAAATCAAACATTTTCCTTTTTTTGTATGTAGGAATACTGAGGTTACTTGTATTTGTTAGGGTTAAGTTTATCTTCAAATAACAGAAATTCTAAAATAATAGTGCCTTAAAGCAGGTAGAAGTTAATTTTTTGTCTTCATGTAAAGTAAGTGCAGACATAGGGAGTCCAGAGCTGGTATGGTGACTCCACTGTCTTCAGGGACCTGGGTTTGTGTATCTTTAGCATATAACTTTTATCCTCAAGGTCACCTCTTGTTCCAAGATTGCTGTTAGACCATCAGCCTTCCAGTAGGAAGGAAGCTAGAAAAGCGGACTGGGGTTCCAGAAGAATTGTCTTCTTCTTTATAACAAGTCTTTCTATAAAACTCCACACATAACTTCTGCTTAGGTCTCATTGCTCAAAACTAACTAGCATGGCTATAGCTTGCTGAAAGGGAGGCTTGGAATTCTAAAATTGTAGTTGGATGTAATACCATTCCAAATGTGTGTGTGTGTGTGTGTGTGTGTGTGTGTGTGTGTGTGTGTGTGTGTTACTAAGGAGGAAGAGAAGGTATTGGGGTAGATAATAACAAACTCTGCCACATCACTGTTTTCACCTTGCAGTATTAGAAGACCTGCTCAAATTGAATGTATTCAAATGAAAAGTACAAATATTTATATTATTTATTGACAGAGAGTAAAAGAAGTGATAGAAATAAAGCTAGTAAGCAACTTGCCATATTAATAGGTAGCTGTGAGGATTTATCTAAAAACAGGTGGACCACAAGTGGGGAAATACCAAGATGATATACTTATATAAAATTTACTAGCAATTAATTAAAATTTCTAAAATGTGTTTATGTGCTAATCACTTCCCTAGCAACTTTATTTATTCAGAACATCTATAAGAAAGAGAGGGGAGTTTATATTTAGTCTAGAGTTATTCAGTCAATCTTCAAAGACAATCCAGAGAGTTCGTGAACAATTATAAAATTTGTAGCCCTCAGAAAATATTAGGCTATTGAAGACTGCAGCTTTTTTAACCACTTTGCAGGGTTTTGGGGAGTCAATAACCAGTAGCAGATAATGAAAAGGTAATAAGTGTCTGTTAATTACTAACAGATTACCCCCAAACTTAGTGGGTGATAAAAGAACAATTATTTGCTCACAATTCTGCAGTTTGTACAGGACTCAGTGGGGATGGCTTCATTTGGCATGAGATGGGGTGACTCAGTTGTAGGGGCTGGAAAATCCTCTTGACATGGTGGCAAGTTAGTGCTGGCCAATGGCAGGGGTCTCCGTTCTCCTTAGGTGGCTTCTCTATGTGATTAGGTTGTTCCTCTTACACGATGGCAGTTGATTTCAAAGAAAGATCATATTAAGAGTGAACATTCCAAGAGGACAAATCTCGATGTGCAAATGCTTATCAAGCTTCTGTGAATGTCCCATTGGCCAAAGCCAGTCCTATGGCAAAGGCCAGAGTACAAGTGGGAGGGACTACAAATGGATGTATAAATTTGGGGGTCATCAAAGTCACTGCTGGCCACAGTAAGTTCTAAGAGGGAATCAAATAGTCGCTTTTTATTGAGTCACTAACCACATGTCAGTTACTGTGTTTAATTACCCTGCAAAACAAGTTGTCATTGTCCCATTTTTCAGATAGGAAAAAATGAGGTTCAAAATGGTTCAATTGAACAGCAGGAGGTCACATAGCTCTGAATAGTGGCACCCAGTATTTCAGCCCACCTCTGAAAGCTACCAAAGTCTTTCCTCTTTCCATAGCCCTCATCCTCCTTATTAATCAGTTGGTCCATTGTAACTGCTGCAGGCATGTCTGTTCTGTTTTTACTCTAAGCACAGCAAGAGCCTTGCCACCTAATGGGTTGTTTTTTTGAACTGAGGACAAGGGAAAGAGACCCCCAGACATTCTAATTAACCAAGAGCTATTTGTGCCACAGAGATGCCCAACAGTGAGAGCCCATAAAGGAAAGCACCCTCCATGAGGCTGTACAGGAGACCAGCTCTTGTTTGCTCTGCCCCATTGCAAGCTCTTTCTTCTCAGCCAGCCTGACTAGTGATAACAGCCTCTCAAGCCTTTTCTAAAAAGTTCTCCATGTTGGTACCTTTTTTCTGGCATGTAACTAGGGGCGTTACAAATATGCTAATTTCTAATACTTTCTAATTGGTATATTCCAGATATTAAAGCTTTTACTTGAACACCCTTGTCAAAATAAGCATAGGTCATATGCATGGCCATGAAATTTCATTCTTTATATTTTAAGTAACATCCAGATTTTTATTTTCCTTCACGGTTTGGCAGATCAGAGTTCCCTTTTAAAATGCAAGAAGTTAGTTACTTATGAAAGCATTTGATTAATTAGCTAGACCTGTCAGGCCAAACAGAACTAGCCAAGTCGTTTAAATCTCTTAATATGAGCCAATTTTCACAATAACCTGTTTCATTCATGGCCTCAGCGTTTTAAATTCTTGCTCATTAGTGACCTGGTATTTGGGCTTGTCTGAAAGGAAAGCATCCGTCATGTTAAACAGGGCTCATTATGGATTATAGGTTTTCGAACAGGGATGGTTATACACAAAAGACTGCCCTCCCATTTTCCTCTAAATTGCTAATTGGACTTTTGCCTTGTTTTTACAAGCAAAGGCGAACCTTCAGTAAGGAGGCAGGCTTTTATAATGTCACAGTTTGGGTTGTACTGAGGAGCTGGTGACCTATCATCATCAATACAGATGTGGAACTAAAGTAAAGCATGTGTTTGGTTTTGCTGGAGACAGTAAAAGTAATGGCTGGTTTTAAAACCAGTAAAATACTCAGTCTGATGGAAGGAGGAATTCTTTGAATATATCACCTTTCAATAGCTCAATTCCCTAAGTGATAAAATACAACCACCAAACGCTCAGAAATAAACAAGAATGAAATGAAAAAAAAAAAAAAAAAAAGAAACAGAAATCTGAACCCGCAATACCCATCATGGACTTATACGGAAATAGATTTCTTAAATTCCCAAAGAAATCCTTACATTACTATCCCCAAGCCTTCAGCATCGTCTTTGTATATCACGTAAATATCCCTAACAGAAATTCTCTTTGAACTTGCCTTGGTTAAAATAATCTTCTATTTTGTGGTGTAGTTTTCATTTGTTTTAAAACACTTTGTGTTGCTTGAACTAATTATTTTCCTCATTTAAAAAAAAAATCTTTTCTTACAGACTTTACTGTTTATTTCCAAATTACAACAGACGCTAATAGTTTATTTTGTTTTGGGCAGAATCCTTATATCTATTGAGTAGCATTCTGTTTTGTTGGATTTCCTTCAATGAATGTCTCTCCAATGGCTTCTTTTGGTGGCAAAACATTAAACCAGCCATAAACATTTTTGGCCTTCAGGTTGCTTTTGTAACATGTACCCACAATCAACTTTCCTAATCAATCAAGTATCCTAAGTAATTCACTGTACCCTCCAGTTTAAGTATTTATGGATATGACCTGTTGAAATCCTGATACACACATTTCTATCGGTCTTAAAAGAAATGATTTTCCTGGCAGTCTTACGAGTTTTAAGAATTCAGATTTCATACATTTGAGGTTAGCAAATTCAGCAGACAACCTAAATGTGGCATCATGTTAATGGAGTTCTGGAAGTTGCTGGTGTTAAAATGAGTAAATTAAGGAGTCGACACTGCTTATTTAGGCACATTAGGATAAAATAGTATGAGAGCTCGGACTTAACAAATCAATTCAGCACGCAGAGTGCATATCCATCAGGGCTTTGTTATGATGTCAGGGGGCGCAGCAACCCAGTTTTGTTTTATGAAGAATGTCACATTAGCATCGTCGCATTCTTGACTGGCTGTGACATTTGCTGTTTAAAGAGCTACTTTGAGGCAGCCACAGGCCCTCTGGGACTACGCCAACTACATTAAAAAATTAAGTTGGCATCAAATGACTTATTGAACTCTTTATTGATATCCTTGGGAGTTGCTTGTCAATCTACACGGTAGTTAGTCTCCTTCCACAATGACTGCATTAAGGAGAAAGCTGTAACACTTATGTTGATGATTTGAGCAAATAATTTTTCTCTATCCAATGGCCATACACAACAACAATAATAAAAGCAGCTTGTATGAAAAGTGTATTCCAGGTACAGCACGGCTGCTTTCTCTGCATGGTATCTGGGTTTGTTTCACAGTAACCTACAGGTAGGTCCACGTATCATCCCGTCTCTGAGACTTGAACCGTTACTTCAGCCACATATGTGGCATCAAAAACCAAAGGGCCTGCCAGTGACCACCGTTATAGAAAAGACATTGCAAATTCTCTTTTGACATTGGTTTTGCACCAGATAGACTTCAGAGATTGTATTTTACAGATAATGTAACTAATTCTTGACTTCATTTTATTTCTACATATGCATGTTCTCCTTGCCAAAAGAAAAAGTTGCCAGGACATAGTCCTTGGTGTGGTCTCTCTCCAAAACTGTTCGTTTTTGTTTTTGAAAGTGTTACAAGTTAGATATTCAATTTCACAGGCCTAATTATTGATTTGCATTAGAATGAACACTTAATATTTATTAATAGTGGTTCAAAATATGTAATTATTCGAGTTTTTGCATACTATCTAATATAGAATACTTCATTGTCTCATATGAAGTAGAAAATAATTATATGTAAGAAACATACATTCTGTGTTATAGTCATAATCCATCTTGTTTTTTCCTAATAATTTTAATTTTTAATTATGAAAGTAATGTATGCTTATTGGTAAAGTTTAGAAAAAGTAGAAAAGCATAACAAAGAAAATAAAGATGACACCCTGTTAATAGCTGATAGTTTTTCAGAATTTTTCACATGTGTTTTCCTACGTATATGTATACAAATTTTTCTGTATGTGTTTTATGTGTACTGCTTTGCAGCTAGTCCATGCAACTAATTTTGTGCTAATCCATTTGAAGGATGTGCCATAATTTATTTAGTTAATGACCTGCTTGCTGTTGGGATTTAAGTTGATTCTGAGCTATTGTGATTATAAACATTTCTTTGACCATTCCTGTATATACAGCTTCTATTTAAGATGGGTGAAAGTTTATGCATGTTTAATATGCAGGTACATTACCAAAATAGCCTTTAGAACTACACTTGTGTAGGAAGTTGCCTGATTCACACTTTACTTTTAGGATTCACTGGGCAGCATGGTCATTCATTTCTTCATTCAAAATCATCTGAGTGCTTGCTATGCATTAGGTACCGTGGTAGGCCCAGACAAGATACAATAATGATGTGAAACAGATGGCTCTGTTGCTCACCTGAATTTTAATCATGCAGCCAGTGGAGACAAATCTGAAGTAAATGGTTGTTCCTTCTTGATGGAACTTGTATAATGAAGGGGAAAAGTTACAGGTAGTTTGAACCTGATCTAGTGTGGGGAGTCAGGAAAGGCCTCCGTAAAGAAATGCTATTTGACTCTGGAAAGGTGTAGGTGTGGGTGGGATATACTAGATACTGTTACATCGTGCTAGCCAAAAATAAACATCACATTCCTACCGGGGAGCGCTAGGTATTCTTTGGCATATTTGAAGTCAGTCATTTTATTATGTTTTATTGTTTGACAATAAAAAATGGTGTATAATAAAATATCATCTACAAAGTTTCCTTTCTGCTCTCCTTGTCTTCCTTTTGCCCACAATTACAATCATTAACATATGGTGTCCAGAACTATTTCTTAAAGGAAAAAGTTATGCCTATATGCAGAAGAGTTGCACATCACTAAGATGGGGTTTCATTTCATAGGCAGTGTGTACAGGTTACTCAGTGCTGTTCCTGGAGCCAAGTGAAGTTCTAGTCTCAGTTGTCTAATAATCATCTTTAAGTGTCTTAAGCAAAAATGAGAGGGTTTTGGAAGGCTATAGTTAGACTGTGACCAGTAATGCCTTTGAGCCTGATCTCTCTTTGGATATATTTTACCAGTTACGCTGTCCACATTTGCCAAAATCACTAGTAAACGAAGGCAAATATGTGGACTTTGATGCGATTTGACCGGTGTGATGACAGAAACTCTTGTAACCAATACAATTTTTTCAATTAACTGAATATTTCTAGTGAATCAGTTTTTTAGTGTCAGTAATTATTTTCTGTAGACAAAATACCTTTGATTCTTTGTTAAACATTTCAAAAGGTACTCCTTACTATACAAAACTATGCCAGTATTATTTTCCTAAAAGAAGTTCAATTAATGAATTAATTCTTAACATCGATCAGTTAACACAGAACATTCCACAATGTAAAATGAGTTTCATGTTGAAGTAAGTGAACAACACCCTTATGTGTGAGTCCCATACAACTATAGGTATTTGGTTTCTTTATCCAAAGAAAAACTGACCTATAAACATTGTTGATACAAATATCACCATTAAAGATGCAGTGGGTTCCTCTTTTTCTCTTTTCTCTGGGAAATGTATGCTTGGTTGATTAGGATTCAGTGAAACCTCTCATTAGGGCACTACGGTTCATTAAGGTTTAAAGAGGCATCACTGAAATTTGAATTGACCATGCTGAGATGCCAGGCCTCTCTGAGTGGTAATTGAGCAACATTATGCTGTGTGCTTTATTTCTGCAATGGTTTTTAAAGTCTTTTTTTTTTTTTTTTTAACTTGAGTGGTTAATCTTTGCATTATATAAAACATTGGCAAGTTTCTTAGGGGTGGCATCTTTCAGCTTAAAAATTGAGAGTTTAGAAATCAGATTCTTATATAAAGGATGTGAATACCAAATTTGAATATGAAGCTGGGTTTGTTTTTCACTAATTAGAGCATGTTAGGGTAATCTTTATTTCTATTTCATTTCCTCAAACTAAATGTCTGTATGCGCATAAAGAACTAAAAAAATCAATAAGTAATCTAGATGTTGATTTATTGAATGTCCAACATGCAGATAGAGAGAAATGGTATTCAAAATGTAATAATTTAGTTAAAAGTGGACTGAAATAAGGGTGAGGTTATTAATAGGCAGTGAATTACCAGACAGATGCGTATCATTGCCAGATCCACAGGGGAATGACTTGTTTTTCCTACTTGAGAAAACAACTTGTCTTTTCCTACTTGAGAAAACAAATAAGTTCTCCATAACTGGACTACTCAGAAAGATTTATTTTATCAAAATGGACCCAAAAGATCACGCTGCCTTTATTTTGCTGGCTAGAAAGATGCGCTGATGAGAAATAATTTATACTTAAAAATATTTCTAAAAATAATTTAAACTGGCCTTAACTGTACCTAGTCCAATTGGTAAATTATTTTTTTTCTTTCAATGTACTATTTAGGCTCAGTGTTGGTTATTTTATTTACACATTTTGCATTGGTTGTGACTGTATCTCCCTGGGTGTCCTACATCACATAGCTTTGAAAATCTCACTTTGCTTACCTGATTTCCCCACTCTTGTGTTTCCTCAGTGGGAAGAACTGGTGATTACTCTTACACCACCTACCAAAGACCTAATAAATATGTGTCTAATAAATATTTGTTGGATAAATTAACTACTCTGGATTCAAATCCCCAAGCACAGTGGTTGACACAAGTATATCCTTAATAAATTTTGTAAGTGAGTAAGTGAATGGATGCATGAATGGATGAATTCACCATTTGATGAATATTTACAATTTTACTGACATGACTAATCAGAGGCATAATCACAGACTTATAGGAAAAAAGTTTAGAGAGAAGTTCTTTTCAGATATCCTTTTGGAATATCAATGTAAGATTTAGTTTTTTGTTAATCCCCAACATGTCTACTCTCCCCATGCCCCAGTTAAAAAAATAAAAATAAAATGTAATTAACTGAAACTTGGTGTTTTTGTATGGAAGATTTCTGTAGAGAATATAAAAGTTATACATAGTTTACTCTTTGGATAACAAAGTAGAAAAAAAAATGTATGTTTACCAGGAATTAATTGATTTAAAAGTAAATAGTCAAATCACGTACATTTTCAGTCACGGTATTATTATTATTATTATTATTATTATTATTATTATTATTTTTATTTTTTATAGTCTGTCTTAATCTTAAATACGGGAGAAAAAAACTGAAAAGTCTATCACAATGATTTTCCGTAAGTTGATAGTTCTTACATTGCACAATGATGGACAGTTTCATAGGCTTTTTGTGTTTATCAAGGTTCAAGGGCTGATTGCTAACCATGTAATTAGTTGCCTGCCAAAGCATTTATTAAAGTTTACTAAAATTTGCTATAAACTAAATACAATACTTAAACTTCATGGGAATCATTTCAGAAGTTAGGTTGACCCTTAAACCACTGCATTATCAAGGCTTATCAATAATGCTGCCAGTAACTAAACATACATAAAGATAACTTTAATTCCCATAACTTTATGAAAAGATACTTTGTTAATGTTGCACTGTAAAGTTGTTATGAGTTTGTCATAATTTTCATTTTTTTGTTTTTCTTGCATTAAATAATACATGGTACTGTGGTACGAATGTAAGGTTCACATTTGATGATGTGTTTATTCTTGGAGAAACACCCTGACTGTGTTGGGTCCCTTTGAGACCAATGTTGCAACTGAAAGATGTAGAAGTCTAACTCCAAAAAGCCTTAGAAACATAATGTGAATCTTTCCTGAAGGTCTTTCTGAAAGGCAGTAGGGAAGTATCAGAAGACAAGATGTAGATCTAGACTTCCTAATAATCCCACTTAAATAACTGTCTCTCTAGAGTTTCATACCTACGGGTGCCAGCTGTTCTTCTCCCCTTTTCTTTACTTTATTCCTTTTCACTCCTCTTATTCTTTAACCATCTTTATGGTAAAAATACAATATGTTCACCTGTCTGATTGGCCTCTGACACTGTTCTGTTCCCTCTTCAACCTGTTCAATTCAGTGAAGACCAGGTAGTTATAGAACTAGTAAGGAAATGAAGCCCAGAGAGATGAAGGGGAGAAAGAATTAGAAACATATATAGTTTAATATAATTACCTCATTCCTCTCTGCATCTCCGTTAATCATCGCATTCATCTAACTAAAGCAGTGTCAAAAATATTGAGATGCTTCTTTTCTCATTTTGGTTTCCCCACAGAGCAGAGCCTGAGACAAGGGTTTGGGTGCAAGTAGATTATTTGATTGTGATCCCAGGAAGTAGAAATGAGATGCAGAGTGAGCTAGAAAACAGGGCAAAATCTGATAAAGGATGTGTTATTGAGCTGGTTACCACTGCGGGCATTTGAGGCTCAATCTTGCTGGGGAGCTTCTGAAGAACAATGCAGCACACATAGCCTCATAAGTATCCCTCTGAACAGCACTGTCCAAATGGGACTTTCTGAGGATGGAAATTTTCTATATGGACATTGTCCACCGTGATGGCCACATGTGACTATTTGTCACATTAAATGTGGCTAGTGTGACTGAAAAATGGAATTTTTAATTTTGTTAAATTTTAATTAATTTAAATGTAAATGGCCATATATAGCGGGCTAGTGACTCCTGGATTGGGCAGCACATCTCTAAAGGAACTGAGAGGCTCAGGCCTTAATCACTCACTTCCTTCTCCCATTTGCGAAGGTATATGGGGGAAGGGGTATTAACTCCCTCATGCTTCCAACCTATCATGCCTGGGGGCTAAGGTATCTGCCAGGACTTGGGAGGGTCTCTGAAGAAGAAAAGTTGACAGAACTCTGCCTGGTATGAGGAAATCACAGGCAGGCTGAAGGGATATGCTGGAGGCACAGAGTCTCTTATACTGTCTTACAGAGCTTTGAAAAATCAACAGTCTGGTACACTCGAATTTGTTCTTTATGATTTTGTATCACAGTTCATGTCATAAGAAATTTAATTGTATTAATAACCCTAAAGTTCTAAGTTAATTTAATGCTTTAAAACTTTTAGTATTCTCTAAATAGTTTTCTTTTAAAACTTTATGATCATTTTACTTTAAGTTAGTCACTAGGACAAAACTGTCACCTCATTATTGAGTAATGTTTTACTGTGTTTTGTAATGATTACATTACAAGTAGTGATTACATTTTGAAATGCAAGTAGAATTGCTAACTGCTTTACGTTTATATTTTCATATAAGTTCATTTAAATTGGTTTCAACAATAATAAAGACTATTTTAAGTTATTTGTTACTAATGAATGCCATAGCTTTTAAATTGCATAAGCTGAATAAAAATAATATAATGAAACAAATGTAACTTCTAGTGATTCAAATTATGAAAAATGATGAGGTCCTATTACTTAAAATTGGATTTAAAACATTCTATAGAAATTTAAATTTTTAGAAATTGAATTTTCTGAGAAAATGCTGCTTATCCCTAAAGAAATCCATGAAGGTCTAAAAATGTAGGGTGCATACAGCATAAATGAAGCTAAATAACACATTGGAGGGCTACTCTGTACATTAGAGTGCTGCTCTGTGGATACTGAAACACAAAATTTACTCTTATTCTTTGCATTTTTATGAAATGACTGTTTAAAGGTTAGGAATAAAGGCTAAAATTTGCATTTAAATGGAGATGTTTTAAGAAAAAATGCCGATTTGTGACCTTTACCTTTACTGCTAGAGTGTGTATATGTTTTTTTAGGTGGAAGACTCAAACTTCAGAGAAAATACTAGAAATGGAAATAAATGATAGAAGATATTTAGAATAACCAACTTTCCAGAGTACTGTTTTCATACCCTATAGGAGGGCAAATGGTGCTTTGTCATTAGTTAATTCAATCACATAAAATGGCATTTGGCAATGATAATGGGGGAAAGATTCTGATTGGTATACGTCAGATTCCTAATTATTGCAGACTTAGTAGAAGCAAAGAGTTAAAATCAGAAGGGACTAACTAGTTAAGTGTATGTTGGGACTATAGGTTATTAAATTTCTTCAGCCTATGTATGTATTTAAAATTTTAGACAATATATAAAAATATATTAGAAATTTTTATATATGCAAAATCTTTTGTACTACATCTATCTATAAACAACCAGAATCACTGGTTGAAATAACTTTATTTTACTTTCTTCCACATTGTATTGGCCATTGTTAAAGCTCAATGAAATTAGGATAATAGACATTACACAGACACACATTTGAAATGTGTTTTAAATAATTTCTCTGTGTGCATTGACTATTTGTGGATCTATGAGAATATATATTTATTTGAGTGAGTGAATGATAGAGAAAGAGAGATTGACTTGTTAAAACTGACTCTCCCCTTACTGTCGTAAAATAGAAGTAAATACAGCATTTGTTGAGTTTATTTTTTGTTGTTGTGTGTGCCTAAACTCCTCTATAACAACTATTTTATTTAAACTATATCAGCTCCTTGGTACTGCTGGTTCTTCTACTGTCACTTTTTATTTATTACTTGTTCCTTAGACACTTGAGAAAAAAGACAACCTTAGAACTCCAGACCATTTTACCAGGACAGGTTCAAGAATCAGAGCATAAGGAAAAGTGGACACATGTAGATATATATTTGAAGCAGGATTTCTGCTCATACAAGAAGGACATGTGAAATATGAGTTAATTGCTTATCCATGGTGAGTCCAGGATTCCATATTGGGTAGACGCACAGTAAGATCTAAGGCAATTACACGTACCCTTTTTAAAGAAACGTTGGCATCATGGAAGTTTGGTAACCATTATCTGGGCTCCAGCCACTGGGAAACTGCTATGTAAGGTCAGGACATTCAGTTCTTGGTCTGTTGGGGAACAATATCTGGAAATCCAGGCTTTAAAAGTTTGAATGAAGGGAGGTAAACAACAGAGTGAATAATACAGGAGCATAGTCCTTATGGAACTGACTCAGGTATGCTAACCTAGTTATAGGTAACCAATGTCAATGTATCACTAGGAGTCAATTGTCACCTGCTCAGATACTAGACCAGAATAATTTGTACTGCCATTGCTCTGAGAAGAGGCTTTAATATCATTCTCTTAGAAAGTGAAACTTAAGTTAGTGGCCATTCCAAGTCCATTTTTACCTTTATCACCTATTTCTTAGCAGATGCCAGAAACTGTGCTGGGCCCCATTATTATCTTGGTATTACTTGGAGATAAGTACTATTTTCTTGGCTAGCCTCTTTCCACACATTGCTTCTTTAGAAACATTCAGACAAATGTGTTTAGACATAGTAGAAAATGTTAATATGTCAAACAATAACCTGTAATAAAATAATTTACCACGGGCTTTTCTGTTCATATTTTTGCTAAACAAGTTTAAATTTTCAAATGAACATATTTGTAGCAGAAATCCCAAAACGGTAGATTGCTCATGGTTGTTAGATACAAACAATCAAAAACAAAGAAATGAAATAAATAAATAAATAAATAAATAAATAAATAATAAATAAATAACAAAACCAAAACTCACAAAATCAATAAACACAAAAAAGACTAATGGATCCCTACCAAATAATTATTTGGGAAATGGTGGGTTAAACAGAATTCAAGAGATTATTTTATTCTTACTGTAGCACATGAGAGTCTTTCAATTTGCTAGTATGAAGTGCAATATCCAAGAGGGACTAATGTATGCAAATTTTCCCCAAACCGTTTGACCTGGGAATAGTCTATATTGAAACATCTTGAAGGATTAGTGCCCTATAGCATAAATTTCTTAAAATCCCAATGTCCCAGTTTTTATCCATCACTTAGAGAAGCTATCCACAGGTAAACTCAGGAAGCGATAGTAACTATAATCCTCCTGGTTGTACCTCAAAAAAGACAATGGCAGAAAGGGATCCACATAGAGGCCCCAAAGAGAATCAAGTTTAATGAAGGGTTCTCTGTATGAAGACTGTCTATGAAACTGGGATTCTTTGATCTAACATGGCAGTGATTCTGAAGGGATCCATTGAAATGTGTAAAATTTTAAATACTATCCACAAGTTGTCCATACTATTTAATCAAATTCTAGAAGACAGAACTGGTTATATAAGACCTGCCCTACCCACATCTTAAGGATTAATTTACGGGTAAGGGGTCCGTAGAGGGTTGTGAATAGAAAATCAAGCTTTTAGAGCTATATTCTAACTTTTGGTGATTATGGACAATGAAACAAAATACAAGACTAATGAATAAGTTTGGGGAAAATATGCATAAAAATTTAACATTTTTCTCTTCCAAAAATATGTCTGTACATTGGCCAACTGGTAACAAATATTAGATGATCAGTAAATATTTGACGAAAGAATGAATGAAAATAGATCGTAAAGAAAGCAATTGTGCTTAAGAGGAAATAGAAATCTTATAATAAATTAGAAAGGTGTGATGGACTGGTCTGTACATTAAAGGTAGATGAATGTTTGCTTTTTACTCATCTGCCTATTTTTCTCTCAGAGTGAATTTTGATTTCTAATGATTAAAGTAGAAAGTATTTATTATATATGCATAATATTTTTTAAAATACAAGATTTCAAAGTGAACTTATTTTCCCAAGGACCACAGAATAGGCTATGAGTGAATTTCTTCATAAAGACACAGGTTTACCATTCAAACGTTTTTGATGGTCTAACAGACAGGAAATTATTAAATAAATAAACAAGTTTCCCACAGCAAAGTAAGAATGTGCTTAAAATAATTATATCTGAATGTATCTTTGAAAAGAAATGCAACTTAACTTTTTAGTATTCTTGTTATTAACCAATTGGAGTATGAATGGACATGTAACAAAACTTTGGAAATGTGTTTCCTCCTGGTAATTGCACTTCTTTGTAAATTTGTGGCCTTGAAACTAACTGTCCCTTTAAAGCGCCTGCTTTCATAATTCCCATTGTCGAGTGTCTGATATGACAGTACAAAAGGGTACTTGAGATAAGAGAGACTACTTTTAATAAAATTGACCAGCCAACACAGCAAACTAATTATTTTGACCCCACTAACTAACAAAACTATATTTTGGTATGACAGATTGTTATGTTTTAAATAGGAAACAAGGTATCTATGTCATATTCAACGAGGGAATTTAATTTGATTAGTGTTTTGCATATACTAAGATATTATTTTCAGCTACACACATACAGGGCTCCATGGGGAAGTGTCAGGGTGTTTTGTTTTGTTTTGCCATAAAATATTCCAAAATGATCACAAAGAGTGGAATAGGTGGAATACCACCTGAAGGAAAAATAAAGCCTATAGAGCACAGCCAAAAGAAACTAACAAATGAAAAGGACACACTGAAGAAATGCTAAGTCCAGAGTATGTACAGAAATAATTAATGAAAATAAAATTAGGAAAATTGCTCAAGGCTTTCTTCCCTATTTGGTAGGATTCACTATAAAGCAAATAGCTTGTGTAAGTTATTTGCTTATATTTGTGTAAATATTTGAGCATTTGTATAATCTTTGGCCTATCTCTTTTGTCAGGAACCATTAAATTCAGTGCCTGGAGAGATGTTATAAATCAGCAACTATAAAATTAGGATATGCTAGAAACTCATAATTAATTGTATAAAATTCTTTTACAAGACCAGACAAATGGTTCTACATTTTATGTTATATTAAAAACTGAGAAAACATCATTTGTGAAATCTAATAAGGCAGAACATTATTATGTTCATATTGAAAGTCTTGACTAATCTGAATGGATTAAATGTGCCTGTGGAATATCTTGTATTAGCCGACTAATTCTTGTCCTCATTATTAATGTTCTGAGGGAACTGTAATACCTACAAGCAAATATCTGTTCAAAATAATTTTATAAACATTTCTTAATCATCATAGACAGAATGTTGTTTGTGGTTTTAATGCAGGTTAAATAGTATAAATTTACTTTTATTTTCCTTTAAAAAACTACGAAATTTTGAAAAGATTAGTGAATGGCAGAGCTGTCGCCCTTGATAAAGCTGTTTCACATCTTTGCAGAGTTTAAACATGATACACTGAAGTGTGTTCTCTGTCCCTTATGAGCATTAAGTGGTTTGTAAGATAAAAGAGACACAGCAGAAGTGAGAAGGTTTGTATTACAAACCTAGTCATATCATATAAAGGGATAGCATGGATTAAATCCCTACTGCTACACTTTCCCCCTCCCTCTCATCTGCCAAAACTTCAACTGTCCTTTATGACATACAACTGAGCAGGAGACATAGAATCACATTTTTCACAGGGATTTGAAATGTCTTTGTGGTCATGGTCTGCAGTAATAGAAACCATATGTTGTGGGTCAGGAGGAAAGTTATCTTGAAACAGAAGAACTCATCTCTTGGCCTAATGACCTTGGGAAAGGTTAGTCATTTCAATGCATTTTTCCTTGAAGCAATGTGGGAGTTATTTGGGTTACTTTTTCCTCTATGTGGCTCTAAGTTGTGAGGGCAATAATCACATATTATTCATATGGAGGATAGGATCAGTGATAAGCAAATGGTTAATGTCAGTAGCAATAAAATTCTGTTCCAGGGCACCTGTTAGGTGATTTGTTGTAGATTGATTTGCATTTCCTTTGTGATTTTAAACTCTTTTGGGCTTCCTAATGCTTTAAAACACAAGTCTGATGAAATGAGAGATAGCATGAAAGAATTTGATTTAAGCTGAGTACTTTGTGGACATTGGAAAACCAGCTTTTGTCTTAAATTACATTGCCTTTGGAATGCCAGCATGTAAGACACAGGAACATGATCTTTGTAATGGCTGTTGGCTCATCTCCATTTGACACAGACATGCAAGTTATATGGATTGGGTCAGTTGAGGTTTTCCATTTCCCATAAAATAATGTTTATCATGACCTGATGGGGCTCAGAATTGGTCCCTAAGTAATTCTGCTCTAGTCTCGTGTAATGATCTGTGAGCATGTCCCCAAAACTGATAGTAATGTAGTGGCATTGGCCATTTAAAATTCAGCTGGTAGACACTCATCAGAAAGAAAATTATTTTAATGTAACCCGTATTTGAAGGAGAAAAACCGTTTTGTTTTGTTTTTTGTGTTAAAAGGGAGAGGTTTTTTTTCTTACACTGCCAAATCGTGATTATAGATAGAAAGAGGTGTTTTCTAAAATTTAGATAATGGTTTATCAGAAATTCTCACCATCCTACTGATGAATCTTCAACATACCACACATCTTTTGTTCTCTGTTTTCTCAGATTGAAGGAAGTAGTGAAAATGGTGAAAATATTTCTTCCCTTCCCCTTTCTTTTCTGGGATGTTACTCATTCCTCTACCTGCTCTTAGAGGGCTCATGATTTGAGGTAAATGGGATATAAAATGTCTCTTAGAATCTTCATTTCAAACTAGCTTCCTGAAATGGTAAAAACTTTTACCTTGCTATTTTTCAGGGTTTTTCTCTGTGTGTACTTGTTCATTTGTGTCAAGGCTGACTGGGGAATGGGGTGAGATGGGGACTATAATCAATTCTCTTATTGTCCAGGACCACTACATTAAAACTAAAAGAAAGAAAGGAAGATTGAGTTAAATCGGCCCTAAAAATATTGATGTTCCATCATTGGAAAGGTTGACAGGTTCTTTCAAAGGAAGGTCATTTTGAAAGCTCAAGAAACATTTTTCGCTTAACTCTACTTTTTGCTCTCATCCAAAAGCTCATCACAGATTTTCCTATAATATTTTATCATGATTTTGATAGGTTTCAGCATGAAGAATGGAACATGGCTTAAAGAGAGCAGGACTAGTGCAACGGCATTGTACTTTGAAGTAAGCCGAAGTGATTTGTCTTCATCAGGTGTCCCATAATGATGTTTCATTTCTTTCACTGTATAGAACACAATCTTGTGATATTATTTCAAAAAATGCATTTGTATAATTTAGATTGAATCATGAATGACTTTAAAAGTTTTCAAATACACTTAATAAATATTATTTTAATGTTAAGTTTGCTCTGTTGCTTGCACTCTAAATTTTTTCCTTTGACCAATATTAAAAACATTTCCATTGAAATTTCTGTATATTGAAACAACTGTGAAAATAGAGATTTGGTTATAATTAAATGACAGGTGTTCTTTTAGGATAACTTGATCACACAGATAAAATATTGAAGAAAATAAATTAAATAGGCATTCCTTTGAGGCCTCCTCTGACAATCAAATCAGAGGTTT
This sequence comes from Rhinolophus hipposideros, assembly GCF_964194185.1. Classification (NCBI taxonomy): domain Eukaryota; kingdom Metazoa; phylum Chordata; class Mammalia; order Chiroptera; family Rhinolophidae; genus Rhinolophus; species Rhinolophus hipposideros. The sequence continues at coordinate 35,201,769 of NC_138068.1, forward strand.
TGATTGAGGAATTCCTTTATCAATGTAGATTGAGTGAGTGAACTAATTTCTTTATAATTTGTTCTAATAGAAACTTTCCACTGAAGTGAGGGGCAAAGGGAAACCCCACCATCTTCACTGTCATGAAAAAGACAGAGAAATAATGAGTCTTTGAAATACTTTCCTTAGTTTTCAATATCTTAACTGGAGACCACCTGAGATTTACCTTTCCAGTAAATATTTTCAGAAAAGAAAAAAAAAAAGAAGAAGAAAGAAAGGCAGCCCTTACCGCATATAATGTATTTGAATGGTACTATAATGTAGCTTTCTCAGGTGATCATACAGAAGTGTCTTGATATTCAATTGAATTTCAGCTTTAACATCTTTTATCAAGCAGTTACTGCAACACGATGTTATAAATGAAAGTTAAAATGGCGTGATTATAAGTAAACTTGAGTTTTGTATTATTACTTGCCATTTATAGCATAGTATAGCCCTATGAAATAAATTGCATCTTCTAGGTAATAACTATTCTTCATGTTGCTTACATCAAGGTTGATTTTAAAAATTTTCCTTCCGGTGGAATTTTGTAGAATAGAGAACATATCACTTTCCCCGCTAGACATTAAGACAGTCTATTGATTTCTTTTGTAAATACCTTTTCTATAATCTCCCCAGAGCAGTAATCATTGGCTCTGGGTATTTCACTGAAACACCCACATTTAGAGGTATTTTCTTAAAATCGAGACCTGTCTTTTTTTTTTTTTTTTTAATTATAATAGTATTCTTTTCTGTTCTGTTTATAATACACTTAGGAAAGTATTAAATATATAATGTTATTCTTTGTAACACTTTATTACTAAGGCAGGTATAATAGCTTTAAAGTGGATGCTGGCAAATAGAGTTTTAGAATCAGCACAGATATTTGTGTGAAATTAAAACAGGAAATGATACCCTACAATTGTTGAGACATTTTTGAAGCTCTTTGGCTCTCCAAGTTGATCTTTTTCTGTTTCCAGAATTATTTCATTTTTGGATTGTTTCACTAACATATCAGAAATAATTATCACTTGAAATACTATCCATACTATGCTGAAGTCTCTTCATGAAGCATTGGAGTCCCACATTCAATCAGAACAAAAAATGAAAGAAGGTGAACCCTAGGACCTGCTTGCAGCCAAATTTGATCTCCTTTCCCTGTCTTCACAGAAGTGCACCAGTATGGTTGTTTCCTGTAAAGTTTAATTTCCAGAATGTATGTGCCCCCCCCTCTTCTTTGTACCATCAATACCTAAATCCAGGTCTTCATCGTTTCATACCATGACTGTCAATATGGCCTTCTCTCCAGCTTCTTGACTTCCCTTTTAATATTGCCAACTCTGTTTCCCTGGCTTAATTTTCCTAAAATAGCCGCGTGATCTTCTCATTTCATGTTCGTAAACATTTCTTGTTTCTTTACTGCCTACAGAATATAAAAATCTAAGCTCTTCGCATCGTGTTTGGGACTAAGAGAGAAATAAATTATTCAACTTAATGTCCTCTGAAGGAAATATTAGAACTTTTCTTTAAATCTATTTTTCTCATCCTTCTAAATTTGTATGTTTTTCTGTATTTTATAACCTATATGCTTTGCCAGTGTAGTAGTATACAAATATAATTGATGAATAAATATGCAAATATTAGGGTACGTTCAAAATACATTATACTAAGAGAATACACACACAGACAAACACACGCACAAGTTTTAGATCATTGATGTGACTTACCTCTTTCCTTTTCTATAAGGTGAGCAAGGCAGGCAAATTAAATCTGTCCTGTTGGTAGACTAAGAACTAACTTAGACAAATTCTCTAAGTCTACTACAGGAGTTTAGATTTGCTTACCATTTCCTTCACTCAAAAGGAATTGATAAATATCACTGAGCCACTTTTCACTTATTTTCTTTCTGACCACTTTTGTTCTCTTGGGCATATTTCATAGGGATTACAAACCCATTCTTGTATTTAGCCAGGGCTGGCTTTTTTTTTTTTTTTTTTTTTTTTGCTCATTCTTATTAACTCCTTTGCTATTTTACTGTACTCTTTATGCATATTCTTATCTGTACAAGTCTCCCTTGAAGTCTTAACTTCACTGTGCTTTGTTGTTTTCAGCCTGCAAGTACTTTTCAAATTTCAGGCTTACCATGATCATTTGGTGCTATTGTTATTGCCATGGCCACCATTGCCACCATCACCAAACTGTCCTACCCCCATCCATTCACTTTACCTCTCTTATTCTTCCTCCATCACTTAGAGATCTCAGTGCTAATTCTGAGATTACCTTGGCTTTCTATTTCATGGTTCACTCACATTGATTATGAGTTGTTCTTGCATTAGAAGCTAAAACTAGCATTCTTACCATGGTCTGAGGCTTTCAACATTCCATACTCTCTCATAGTAGCATAACTTATTTTTCTCCAAAATCCAGGTAGTCTGGGAGGCAAAGGATTGGCTCAGAAAGGTTAATAAGAGAAGTCCTCAGGGCATTAGCTGCCATACTTAGATGTTGTTTCCAATATTTTTTCCACTTGAGTCTAAATTGAGATTGGATTGAGACTGAGATACATCCACACAAAAGGGGTATAACCATTTCTCACAAGAAGAAAGATATAAACAGACTTCCAGACAAACTTGTCTTTATGATTACTGTACTTGAAGTCAACTCAAGACAACTAACTGTGAAAAGGAACAACAGGATATTCATTCTGGAATATCACCAGAAGGGCCTTCTAAAACTCTCTATGCATTCTCCAGAAATGATATCTGCATTAAAGTTCTCCATGTTCTGACCGTGTCTGCCTTCTTAAATGCATCTGTCAGCTTTCCTGTCTTTCTTTACTTTTTTTTTTTTTTTATTATTATTAGTTTCAGGCATACAGACAACATAGTGATTCGACATTTACACATCTTTTAAAGAGATAACCCATCTGATACCATACATAGCTATTAATATTACAATATCATTGACTATATTCCCTACTTTACATTTCATGACTATAGTATAGTATAATATAAGACTGGGTTAATAAGACTGGGTTAATTTTTGCTCCAAAAGATGCATTAGAGCCGATGGTCTAGCTAGGTCTTATTTTCGGGGAAACACAGTAGGTTGAGTGCATGGATGTTTACTAGGGCTGTGTTCTCTTGTTGGATTGATCCCTTTATCATATCATTTTGAAGTCTATTTTGTTTAAAATAACATTACTACCACAGATTCTTTTTGTCTCCATTTGTATGAATATCTTTTCCATCCCTTTATGTTCAGTCTGTGTGTCTTTCAACCTGAGGTGGGTCTCTTATGTACAGTAAATGCATGGGTCTTGTTTTCTTATCTAATCAGCTATGCTATGTCTTTTGATTGGAACATTTAATCCATTTACATTTAAAGCATTTATTGGTTGGTACATAGTTATTGCTATTTTATTATTCACATCTTTTTAAATCTTCGTTTGTTTTCTCCTTTCTTCTGCTTAAAGAAGCCCTGTTAATATTTCCTGTAATACTGGCTTGGTGGTAATGAATTCCTTTAGCTTTCTCTTTTCTGAGAAGCTCTTTATCTCTCCTTGAAATTTAAATGATCGCCTTTCTGGGTATAGTATTCTCTTTTGTAGGTCTTTGTTTTTCATTACTTTGAATATTTTCTTTCACTCCCTTCTGCCCTGCAAAATTTCTGTTGAGAAATCAACTGATAGTCTAATGGGACCTCCCTTGTATGTAACTAGTTGTCTTTCTCTTGCTGCTTTTAGGATTCTGTCTTTGTTGTTAACCTTTGATATTTTAAATATAATGTGTCTTGGTGTGGGCCTTTTTGGATTCATCTTGTTTGGGACTTATATGTCTATTTCCTTCACCAGGTTAGTGAAGTTTTCAGTCATTATTCCTTCAAACAGGTTCTTGATCCCTTACTCTCTTCTTTTTCTGATACTCTTATGATGCAAATGTTGTTACTCTTGATATTGTCCCAGAGGTCCCTTAAACTATCTTTGTTTGTTTGTTTAAAAAGGAATTTTTTTGTTATTATTCTTTTTGTTGTTGTTGTTGTTCCAATTGGGTGTTTTCTGCTATTGTCGTCTTCTAAATCACCGATTTGATCCTATGCTTCATCTAATCTGCTGTTGATTCTTCTTTGTGTATTCTTCATTTCAGTTATTGTATTCTTTATTTCTGACTGGTTCTTTTTTATGGTGTCTGTGTTCTTTCTTATACATACTATCTCTTTGCTGAAGTTCTCACTACATTCCTTAAACATTCTTGTAACCAGTGTTTTAAAACTCTGTCTCTGGTGGCTGGTTACCTCTATTTCATTTACTTCTTATTCTGGAGGTTTCTTCTGTTCTTTTACTTGGGACATGTGTCTTTGTTTTCTCATTCTGACTGCCTCTTTGTGTTTACTTCCATGTATTAGGTAGGTCTCCTGTATCTCTCAGTCTTTGCTGGGTGGTCTTATTTAGCATGTATCCTGTGTGGCCCAATGGCACAGTCTTTCTGATCCCAATGCATGTATTTTGAGGGTGTCCCTTGTGTGTACTATGTGTATTCTGTTGTGTAGTTGAGCCTTGATTGTTTTTGGTGCATTAGTGGGTGGGATTAACTCCCAGACTGACTGGCTATGTGGATTGGCTACACTCATAATGTATGAGCTACTGTGTGGGTGCTGACCCCTAAGAGAGGGATTCACTCTAGCAGGCTCTTGTGCCTGTTGAGATCACTCTTTGGGTATGCCACCTGTGGAACCAACTGGGTAGTGCTCTGGTGTGGTAAAAGCCAGCCTCTGGGTATGTTGTTTCCAGTGTCTCTTTGAATGAGCTTCCATGCAGGCCAATTTCAGCCTTGCCTGTGACTGGCCCAGGGCTACCTGGTAGAAGCCACCAACCTATAGGTAGTTGGTTGCTGCCTCTGCTGGACCTGGAGGCATGTGGAGGTGGCCCCTCTGTGAAGTGATGCTGGCTACCACCAGTATTGGGCCTGGATCAGCTTAGCAAAAGGCCTAGGGCCCCGCTAGGCCTGTTGCCACCTGCCGGCTACCCATAAGGCTTAGCCTTTGAAAGAGCCTCCTTGGGTGCATGGGATGGACTGGTCAATTTGGTGTTGAGAGCATCCCCAGCAATGCATCCATTTGTTGGGTGGGGTGGGGTCCCAGGGAGCAATGAGGCCCAACTGGTGGTTTTCTCAAAGTCATTATAGATTCAGCTCCTGTGCCAGCACCAGTCCCATGATCACTTTGCAAATTGCCCCAGGAACACCACGACCAGACATCATTTGCCTCGGTCCCGCAGATCCCTGAGAGCCATTCAAGAGAGGCTGTAGCATGAGCTGTTTCTGACTTCCTGCTACCAAAAGTTTCCTAGACTACTGCTATAAAAGGCTTTTGCAGCTTGTGGGGTGGGGCTGGCCTCCCAGGGGCCAAGAGTGCCCCCAGCTATGCAGCACTAGCTGGCAGATTGAGGTTCCAAGGTTTCACAAGGTGTGCGCTGTGGTTTTTACAAAGTTAATGCAGATTCAGTTCTTGCACCAGAACTAGGACCATAACCATTTTGGAAAATGCCCTGAAAACACCAGGGCCAGCTCCCGATCACCTCAAGCCTGCAGATCCCTTAGAGCAGCCCAACATAGGCTATAGCTTAATCTGTGGCTGACTGCCCCCCATCTAAAGTTCCTCAGGGCACTGCGGACTGTCTGCTGCTATAAAAAAAACTTTTGCAGGGTGGGTCTGGATGCTCAGGAAATGAGAATTCCAGGGGCAATGTAGCGCTAGCTGGGCAGGGCAGAGACCCAGGGCATCACCAAGGTGGTACACACACACAAATTTTACCAGACCAATGTGACCTCAGATTTGGTGCTTTTCGGGAGAGTTCAACATAGAAAAGTTGGAGATTTCTAGTAGGCTACATGTGAGGTAGGCTCCACACAGGGACAGTGGTGCTGTACTTCCAGCCCTCACCCCGAGGCCACACAACTCAGTCTTTTTCCATATGTCTTTGGCACCTCTCAAGTTGCTACGCCTCCACCAGAGCCCAGGCAAGAGTTTGAAAGTAAGTGAGTCTACAGGCCCTTTAAGAGGACATCTGGTTTTCCAGCTGCCTTCCAGCTCATCGAGATGGACAGGACAAACGGACAGAGTCCTTGCTGATTTTCACTGCCAGATGTTGTGGGGAGTCCTCCTCACAGCACAGGACTCCTGGGCTGGGAGCCCAGTGTAGGGCTGGGACCACTCCTTCTTCAGGGGGACCTCCACCACTGAGGTGTCCCTCTCAATGTTCAACCACTACCTGTAGGTTTGGGGTCAACCTGTTCAGTATCTCTGCTGGTCCTACAAATCTCCATGTGGTCTCTTCTTTATATCCTTAGTTATGGGGGTTTTGTTCAGCTGGTTTACAGGTGATTCTTGAGGTTGATTGTTCTATAACTTAGTTACAATTTTGAGGTGATTCTGACAGGCAGGAGGCATAGCATTTACCTAATCCTCCATCTTCGACCATCTCTTCCCCTCCCATTTTTTTCTAATACTTTAGTCATTTTGAACCATTCTCTATTCCCTCAAACAAAGCCTACCTCTTTGTCTTTGTCAGTCAAAAATGCCTCTCCAGCTACCACTTACCCATCAAAATCCTAACCATCCTGCAATATCTAGCTCACATAATGGTAATGATCATCAAACAGTCTCTGCTAACCACCCTCACCAAAAATAACCTCTTTCTTTCTCATCAGATGCCCTGTGACATTTGTTTTTTGGCCTTATAACCATTAACCTCCTGACCGTATGGTTATATTTGTTTAGTTTTAAAAGTAAATGACTTTTATAATACCTAATCTGTTAGTTTGTAAGTTCTTTGAGGACAGGTTCTATGTCATATTCATCTTTGTATATTCCCACCACCTAGTTATAATGATATTAATATATTGGAGATACAGTTGTATTTCTAGAAGGGATTATGTGATTGAATGAATGTTTCACAATGATGTATTCTTCTGATTGAATTTTTTAACCTATTACTACTGAGACTCCCTCAGTCAGCAAAGAGTCAGCAGTGCATCATTCTGGCACTCGTTTGAGGCACATGTTTATTCAATGTCTACCCTCTTACAAGAAGATATTTAATAAAGAAAAGAAAGAGACAGAGAGAGAGAGAGAGAGAGAGAGAGAGAGAGAGAGAGAGAGAGAGAGAGAAAAGAAAGAAAACCTGTAGCTTGATTATATGCTTATCCAGGAAATTTCTTTTGCAGTTCTAAGGAAAATCTCCAGCAAACCCAATTACTCTCCCTGCAATGCACTTCAAAGGAGAGAAGAATGCATTTCTTGTACAGAATTCCTGGATATGTTTGATCATTAGTCAGGGCAAGTAGTTTGACTTGAGGCTATTTACTCAGCAGGAATAAAAAGTACAGCATTGCTTCAACCAAGAGGAGTGTCCTGTACCTTCCCAAAGCAGAATTTAATTTGATCTGTCAAAGAAGTTACAGAGGTTCACTGTAGAAATGAGTCACAATCAGTAAGATTCGGTTGACTTTTCAGCTGTTAAAAATGTCCCTTTCCCCCAAATGGCCTTTTTCAGGCCATTAGTTTTTAGTCAATTACTTGATGACAAGTGTCTCTGTCATAATAATAACAACAGAGACACTTGTCATCAAGTAATTGACTGAGAACCTGAGAATTTCACAGCAATGGTTGTCACTGGAACAGGTTTTGTTTTTCTGAGTCTAAACTTTGCTTTTACACTTAGGTATGTTTTTCAAACATACGTAGTAAATGTTCTATGGCTGACATTTATTTTATCTAAAGAGTGCTACAAAATATTTTGATGTAGTCGAAATTATGTAATGTTTTTATAATGTAATATCATGAGACTTCTAATTAGAAATGTACAAATAGTTCATAGAGAAAATCAATTTAAAGAAAAAATGGCCTTAAAATGTTAATATCTTTAATACTAAATACATATTATAATAGGTTAACTTTATACTTTCTGGTAAAAAAGAACAAACAAAACCACATCACCTTTCAACATGTAATTTTTAGCAGTTAAATTTTTAATTAAATTTAATTTTATATATGTTCATTACCATTCGGCATATTCTCCAGATAAAATAATTAATAATAATAATTAAAATTTTCCTTTCTTGATATTCTTATCTCAATTTTTATGAAAATGATGCTTGGAATGTATATAAAATAAACAGGTGTGTAACCACAGGTGCTTTAGACAAGATCTTTCCGTAATTTTTTATTATTAATATTACTGAAAGACATAACTATAATTTCTTTTATTTTCAAACAAAAGAAAAAATACAAAGAAAGCACTAGTAAATCTTATAAGTGGTATTGGTTACTTTAAAACAAGAGTAAAACTAATTCTGTAACATTAATTTTAAAAAGTTAATTCCCTTCTTCTAATACGAGTGTAATGAGTTTTTCTCACAGTGAACCATAATGAGTATATGAATGTGCTGCCATACTTATGGTAGAGTCTATGCAAATTTGATTGATATTTGTTTATACATACTTTCTGTATATATGTATATATAGACCATAAGCTTTCTGGAAAATTTGTTACAGGAAAGAAAACTTATGAAAAAGATTTCTTATCCCAGGAATAGAATTAAGGTAAAATTAACAAGGAATTAAAGTTATCTTTGATCATGATTTTTATTTCATTTTTATTCACTTTGAGGAAGTGTTGCCTGCTTTTTTTTGATGTTCAGCAGAGAAGTACAATGCAATACACAGAAGCATAATGTTGAATTTTCATAATAATGCTTGTGATGCAAATGAGGCACACTTCAAAAAGCAGGTTGATTAGCATTTCTTGGTAAGATGACAGTCCCCTCTTTTTTTAAATTTTTGTTCATTAGTTTTTATCGGTAGATTGCATATCCAGATTTCCAATTTAAAGTGCATAGTTTTTACTTATAATTATAATGTGAATTTAAATAGTTTTAGATTATGCATTTAAAACAATTCTTCTGTCACTGAATTACACTCTGAATTAATGAGCTGTTTGCCACCTCAGAGCCCTTTGCTTTGAAATTCAGTCCAGTTTAAAGTGAACTCCAACCATTTCAGGCCAGCAGCTCACAGAAAGTTAGGATTAATGAGTTCCAGGGGCTCCATGACACTCTCAGAAGCAGAGATCACTAAATTCTATTCTCAGGGAACATTATTCTTATGCAAAAAGAAGATGGGGAAATGAATGTGGAGAAATAGTATTTAAACAAATGATTTGATAATTGCTGATGAGGAGTGTTTTTTCATCCCACTAGGTGCATAGCGAGACCAGAATTTTTGCCTTTTGTAACTGCAGTGAAATTAAAATTAATGGATATTTTAATAAGGCTACTAATGTTGTTAAAACAATGCTCCTTTGTGGTTTATTATTCAACTCTGTTTTCATTTCATTTACTGCCTTTCTAGGGCTTGCATGAAGAATTTATATACACTCTCAAGCATACTTACACATATATATTCTTGGATAAAGTAGCCCATTGATAAAATGTTATCTTTCTCTCTAAGTTACCCTACAGAGATGACTGTGTTTTTCTCCTTTTAGATCTTCTCAAGGTAGCTTCTGAGTCTATACAATGGAGAGAGTAACGTGGGAAAATAAGTTGTCACTTTACCTTTAGAGTAGCGTTTCTTGGTAAGCTGACAATCCTCTTTTTTTAAAATAATGTTTATTAATTTTATGAGAAGATTATATACCCAGATTTTCTGGTTGAAGGCAAATCAAACTCTTAACCTCTGCGGAGAATCATCTATCTGAAGTTGTTCTATCTAATTAGGATAGCTTGGGCCAAGGATGGCAAATTCATGGTAACCCTATAGCTATAGTTGATTCTCAGGCAGGTATCACTCATCAGTCAAATCACGGTATTTTTCTTCTCAGAACTGGCTTCCTATGCACTAAGACAAAACTTCAGAATTATTCTCAGCACTATGATCCAGGCAGCCCCTCGCTGTTGTCCAGAGTTGGCAAGTGAAATAAATACATTGACTCTCTTTGCCATAGTTAGGTGCTCTGACCACTTGGGCAGACCTGCAAAATCCCAGCCTATCTTCAGCTTCCAATTACAGAGATATTAAGATGTTATGATATTGGCATCTCTGAGTTGATGAAGTACAGTTTTCTCTTTACTTTGCTTAATGCCTTCTTTACCTGGATTCAGCCTTTTCCTGCCTGTTCTTTCCCAGCTAATCATTCTTGTCATCTACATTTTATTCCTTTAAATTTATTCAAGTCTTACTCCTGACTTCATTAGTGTTTTACTACTAGAGTGTAAAAATATTATCTAATGAGTAAATTGTCATCTTTGAATTAAATGCATTTTGATGTTGCAGTTCTAACTTTGGCATGCTGAGGCTGTTTTGCAGCAGAGGGGAGCAGAGTGTGGATCCACTGGGCATTATCTGATGTCCTTGCTCAAACTCTCTCTTGACAGGTAGCAACTGTCACATCTAAAAGCAAGGGAAAATGGCAGCAGCTAAAAGTTCCATTGTCATTAAAAATAGGCTCCTGACCTTTACTCTGGCATTTATGTTTCATCATAGCAAATATGGTTGCAAGAAAATCATAAACAATGAATCTTTTCTTACTCCTAAAGAGATCTATTACTTCAAAATCCCAACCCAAAATCTACCAAAGATTATGTATACTTCTATGTTAGATTTTCAAAATGTAGATTTCTTATAGATCACAATGACTGAATGAAATAGCACTAACATATGGTCAAAAAAGACATAGGAAGGTGAGCCATAGATTAAAAGTACAGAGCATTTCTAATCATCTAGAACATTACAATTCTGTTTGCAATTCATTACATGAGAAAACAAAGATGAACATCTCATGCCTGCAGTACAAAGATGATTTGAAGCTCTATAACAATTGCAAAACCCAGCCTAATAAATATGAACCATTCTGAAGAATATTCCTGAAGATATGCAAAAGGAGTTTGGAATGGAAAAATGCAAATTAGTTGGACTGGCACAGGGCCAATTTACTCATTCGCTCACAGGGAATATCAGAACTTCACAAGTTTAACTCAAGATAAAATGTACATATGTAGACTTCCTTCAGTGAAAACGATTCAAAGTGCAGCCAGCATTAAAAATTTGAGTTTCGTTTGTCACTGTTGTATCAAGAGTGTTTTAACTAGAGTGTTTAATTGGCACCTAATGCCATTTTAGGACCTATTTAGTTCTCTTCCTGATGGAGAGATGAGATAATCCAGGCACCCCAAACTAATGGGTGGGTTTTAGAATATTCTCGTCTGAGATGCAGCTGGTAGCTCTAAATATTTCAAAATACTGAGGAGAGTACTAGACACAGCAGAGTGTGTCTTAGTTGGAATTAAATCTATATACATATAGAAGTATCTTACAATGAAAGACAATGGACTGCTAGATTTTAAAATGTGAAGATGTTCACATGTAAGAGACCTCAATGTAGGAGGAAGTGATCAAGGTGTTAAAAACAATTATGATTCACAAGAAACATAATAGTGTTGTAGAAAGGGATGGATAGCTGGGGAGAAGAAAAGAGTGTAGGCCAGACTTTTCGATTTCTAATATTTTTCACAATAGCGATGGCATTACAAGTCTGAGTGAAGAACTGTGTTATGGCATGTAGTTTCTTATGCTATTGGAAAATGAGTTCTCGCATTAATTTTAAAAAAGGCTTCAATGAAGGAAAAGAAATGGTTGTGTCATTGGGAGCTGCACAAATACACAAAGAACTAAGCTGTTATTGAGAAAAAGAGTTAAAAAGAATGGATCATTTTATTTATATTTTTAAGACTATGCAGGTCACTTTTTTTAGTTTTGGAACTTCTTGGACATTTTTATTTCATTTTTTTCTGGAGAGTCAGCTAAACTGGAGGTTGGACACCAAATAACAGATGTACTTTAACCTTCCTCTTGAATTTGAAGCTGCTCCCACCTTCCCAGATGAGATTAGTTTAGTTGCTAATGAACTTTGGTCCCCAGCACAGAGCAATTACAATGGAATATAAGGACAGTTTCAAGAGCATCAGGAAGATTTTACCAAAATCTATTTAATCTCCCCTCATCTCATTTACAGGTCAACTTATTAAATTTGAGAATTCTTAATTGATGGTTTCCATGTAGGGCCAAAATTGTATATTTGGACAAACTATTATAGGGTTAATTTGCGTCAACAAACATTTACTCATTTTTCACATGTGAAATATAATGTCTTAGGCTTTATAGGGATACTAAGATGAAAGTGAAAAAAATAACTGCCTTTAATTAAGATTGTTTGAGGATCATGTATAAAAAGATGTACACAGTTAAAAGAGAAATGTGGTAAGTGTTCTTATGTAGGCATGAATAAAGTAAGTGGTCAGCTTCGGAGAGAAAGAGCTATGTGGGAACTAAAAAAACCTTGATAGCAATCTTGATTTTAGGGTCACTGGTGACTATAGAAAGATTATCACCATTAGAGTAATGGTGAGGCATAGAGGGTGGGAAACAATTTGCAACAGGCACAGGAGAGAGTAAAAGGTAAAAATGGAGACATAAAAATAGATTACTCTTTCAAGAAGTTTGGTAGGGGATGGGAGGGGAACATATAGCTTTCTCATCTTTGCATATTTGCAAGCCCAGTTTGTATCCTCATCTTGGAGAGCCTATGGCAACATTGTGTATGCGAGCATGCCCTGGCGATGGCTTTGTCACAGGCCTCACGCTCTGTGTATGTCAGTGGAGGTCACACTTCAGTACTGTGTCATAGGACACTAACCCCCATTGTATCAGCCTAATCTGCGGCATAGGACTAGGGGAGCCATGGGAAATCACACTTGTTTACCTAGAGACAAATTTTGTGCAGAAATTTGCTTTCATTGCTTAGTATTCATAATGCAATAGGTTGGGAAGCCATCCATGACCTTAAGCCACCCAAGTTTAATTCTATTCTGTTCTATTAAAAAAACATCCCTAGGTGATCTGTGTGAGGCCATGCTTGACTCAAGCTCTACAACATGTTTCAAAGAGGTCCCTGCCCTCAACAAACACAATCTATTTGGGGAAGCAAGTAACAAAAGTAGCATTAAATTATAATCCAATAAATGTTGGTACAGAGCAGGGATGGATGATGGGATGTGAGAGTATAGATAACAAACACCTAGTTAAACCTGGGGCCTCTCAGAGGCTTCTACAAGAGATGACAGGTGGACCATGTCTCCAAAGATATGTAAGAATGATCCAATAGACGTCATCAAAATGGCGGCATGAGGTGAGCCTCTGTAAAGCTCCCCTGGAATTTAAGACTAATTGAACAGCAATAACTCCACAAAGGACTCCCTGACAGCAGACAGCCAACACGAAGAGGCCCACTACTGAATCCAACTAAAGGTGAGAGAATCGCGCAAGCGGGGGAGGAGGGAAGGGAGAAGTGCGGAGACGGAGTCCTGTGGGCACAGGACGCAGACCTAGCTTAGTGCTCTGAGCTCGCTGCATCCCAGAAATACCACAGCTGTGGGAGAGGAAAGAACTCAGACTGCTAGGGATCCGCTTATGGCCCACAGTGGTGAGGGAGCAGAATATAACACGGCTGAACCCAACGCTCACGGCAGAGAACTCGGAAAAAAGAATGAAGGAAGAAGGCTGAAAATGGTGGTTTAAGCCCTCACTGCTGAGAAGAGAACGGAAGCCTTAGGCACTGAGACTAGCCGCCCCCTCCCTACCTTCCCAGAGCTCGCCCCGCCACCACCTGCCCGATGCTAGAAGCAGAACAGTAGCAGTGTCAGATCAAAATAATGGAATATTTGCTGTTCTGAGAACTGTGGACCGCAGACACAGATTTGCAGTCCAACTAGTTCCGGCAAAGGGGAGGGAACTGTGGAAGCAAGACCGGCTGTGGTGGTGATCGCCCCCATTGCTCTGGGCCACCTCTCACAATTCACCCTGCCCCTGGCCCCACCTATCTGGGCAGATCCCTGCAGGAATAAACAGAACTGCTGAAACATACGGGCTCTGAACCTGGTTCAGGAAGAGCTTTGGAACTTCAAAAGCTGTCCGCATCCCAACAGGGATGTGGCACCCTATGACCCAGGCGAAATGTTAACAGAGGAGAAGCCCGTTTCACAGGGAATCCCCCCATTGTATGAGAAGCTGGAATAGTGCAGAAAAAACATAACACTACTGTGTGAGAGAGGAAAAAATAGGCTGCAGTCGGAGAGAAAATAAAACATTCTACCAACAAGTACTGGAAAACAAAAGAAAGACCTCTTCTTCTCAACCTCCTGCAGAAGCCACTCCTGTAGATGTCTAGGAAGAGAAATAATAAATCAGTAATGGCCATGAATAACCAAGGCAACAAGACAACTCAGAAAGAAAGTGAAAAGTCTCCAGAAAAGGAACTTAAAGATATGGAAATATGTGATTTAAATGAAAGAGAATTCAAGATTGCAGTTCTGAAAAAAACTCAACGAGATGCAAGAAAACACAGAAAGGCAATTTTATGAACTCAGAAACACAATCAAAGAACAACATGAGCATTTTACGAAAGAGATTGAAATTTTAAAAAGAACCAAATGGAATTTCTGGAGATTAAGAACTCAATAGAAGAAATTAAGAATGAAATAACCAGCTTAGGTAGTAGAGTTGACCAGATGGAGGAGAGAATCAGTGACATCGAAGATAGAAACCTGGAAATTACACAGATGGAAGAAGAAAGAGACTTGAGACTTAAAAGAAATGAAAGAACTCTACAAGAACTTTCTGACTCTATCAGAAAGAGCAATATAAGAATAATAAGTATACCAGAAGGAGAAGAAAGAGAGAAGGGAACAGAGAATATATTCAAACAAATCGTCGATGAGAACTTCCCAAACTTGTGGACAGAACTGGATCCTCGAATCCAAGAAGCAAATACAACACCTAATTACCTCAATCCCAACAGGCCTTCTCCAAGGCACATTGTATTGAAGCTATCTAAAATCAACGACAAAGAAAGAATCCTCAAGGCAGCCAGGGAAAAGAAGATGGTAACCTACAAAGGAAAGCCCATTAGATAATCATCAGATTTTTCAGCAGAAACTCTACAAGCCAGGAAGGAGTGGAACCAAATATTCAAACTATTAAAAGAGAGAAATTATGAGCCAAGAATAATATATCCAGCAAAGATATCCTTTAGATATGAAGGAGGAATAAAGACCTTTCCAGACATACAGAAGCTGAGGGAATTTTCTAATACATGACCTGCACTACAAGAAATACTAAAGGAGGCTATTCGACCACCATCAATAGGGACAATTTGCGGCAACATAAAAAGAGGGAGCGTAAAGGCCTGAACTGGATGTTGAGAATGGAGAAAGTAAGCGTGCTGGAGAAAATGAAATACTCTAAATATCATACTTTCTTTTACATAAACTTAAAAATAACCACTCATAAAAAAATCGAGAACTGAAATATACACTGTAACAAAACAAAAAACAGAGGGAAACATCATAGAATACCACCACACAGAAATAATAGACAACAGCAAAAAGGCAAAGAAACAATGGAGACACAGCTTTACCGGAAAACTAAAGATAGAATGACAGGAAATCCTCACATATCAATAATCACCCTAAATGTAAATGGACTGAACTCACCAATAAAAAGGCACAGAGTAGCAGATTGGATCAAAAAAACTAAACCCAACCATATGTTGTCTCCAAGAGACACATCTCAGCTACAAGTACAAGCATAGACTCAAAGCAAAAGGGTGGAAATTGACACTCCAAGCAAATGGTACCCAGAGAAAATCAGGTGTAGCCATAATGATATCAGGTGAAACAGACTTCAGGGTGAAAAAGATAACAAGAGACAAAGATGGATATTTCATAATGGTAAAGGGGACTATACAACAAGAAGACATAAGAGTCATCAATATTTATGTCCCCAATAAGGGAGCACCGAAATATACCAAGCAATTACTAAGAGAACTAAAGTGAGAAATTGACCAAAACACAATTATACTAGGGGACTTAAATACATCGTTGACAGCTATGGATAGATAATCCAAACAGAAAATAAATAATGAAATAACAGTCCTAAATGACACATTAGATGAAATAGACATAATTGAAACATATAGCACACTTCATCCTAATACATCAGATTAACATTCTTTTCGAGAGTACATGGAACATTCTCAAGGATAGACCATAATTTGGGACATAAAATCAGCCTCAGCAAATTTAAGACGGTTGAAATCATACCAAGCATATTCTCTGATCACAAGACTTTGAAATTGGATATCAACTACAAAAAGAAAGCAGGAAAAAACACAAATACATGGAGATTAAACAACATACTTTTAAAGAACAACAGGGTCAAAGAAGAAATTAGAGGAGAGATCAAAAGATACATAGAAACAAATGACAATGAAAATACATCCTACCAAAATTTTTGGGATGCAGCGAAAGCAGTTTTAAGAGGGAAATTTATATCATGACAGGCCTATCTCAAGAAACAAGAAAAATCCCAAATAAATAACCTCATGTTACACCTTAAAGAACTAGAAAAAGAAGAACAAGTGAAATCCAAGGTCAGCAGAAGAAAGGAAATAACAAAAATCAGAGGAGAACAAAAAGACAATAGAAAAAATTAATGTGACAAAGAGCTGGTTCTTTGAAAAGATTTACAAAATTGACAAACCCTTGGCTTGACTCACTAAGATAAATAGAGAGAAGACGCTAATTAACAAAATCAGAAATGAAAAAGGAGAAGTTATCATGGACACCAGAGAAATACAAAGGATCATGCAAGAATACTATGAAGGACTATATGCCACCAAATTCAGTAACCTAGAAGAAATGGACAAGTTCTTAGAAACATACAGCCTTCCAAGGCTGAACCATGAAGAACTGGAAAATCTTAAACAGACCGATCACCAGTAACAAAATTGAATGAGTCATCCAAAACCTTCCCAAAAGCAAAAGACCGGGACCAGATGGCGTCTCTAGTGAATTCTACCCAACCTTCAAACAGGATCCAATACCAAACCTGCGCACACTCTTCCAAAAAAATTGAAGAAGAGACAATACTCCCTAACGCGTTTCATGAGGCCAACATTACCCTGATACCAAAGCCTGTTAAGGACAACACAAAAATAGAAAACTACAGACCAATATCTCTGATGAATACGGATGCAAAAATCCTAAACGAAATTCTAGCAAATCGAATACAACAATGCATTAAAAAGATTATTCACCATGACCAAGTGGGGTTCATCCCCGGGACACAAGGTTGGTTCAACATCCACAAATCCATCAATGTGATACATCACATAAACAAAATAAATGACAAAACTCATATGATTTTATCAATTGATGCAGAAAAAGCATTTGACAAGATACAACATCCATTTATGATTAAAACACTTCATAAAATAGTTATAGAAGGAAAATACCTCAACATAATAAAGACCATATATGACAAGCCCTCAGCTAATCTCGTAATTAATGGTGAAAAACTGAAGCCCTTTGGTCTACGTTCAGGAACATGACAGGGCTGTCCCCTATCACCTCTGCTTTTCAACATAGTGTTGGAAGTCCTTGCCAGAGTAATCAGGCAAGAGAAAGAAATAAAAGGCATCCAAATTGGGAATGAAAAAGTTAAATTATCACTCTTTGCAGATGACATGATGCTATATATAGAAAACCCTAAAGGCTCCACCAAAAAGCTATTAGAAACAATCAACGAATACAGTCACGTTGCTGGCTACAAAATCAACGTACAAAAGTCCATTGCATTCCTATATACTAATAATGAAATCTCAGAAAAAGAAATACAGAAAACAATTCCTTTTGTAATTGCAGCAAAAAGAATAAAATACCTAGGAATAAACTAAACCAAGGATGTGAAGGACCTATATGCTGAAAACTATAAGACATTTTTGAAAGAAATTGAAGAAGACACAAAGAAATGGAAAGACATTCCGTGCTCATGGATTGGAAGAATCAACATAGTTAAAATGGCCATATTACCCAAAGCAATATACAGATTTACTGCAATCCCCATCAAAATCCCTATGGCATTTTTTAAAGAAATAGAACAAAAAATCATCAGATTTGTTTGGAACTACAAAAGACCCTGAATAGCCAATGAAATCTTAAGAAACAAGAACCATACTGGAGGTATCACACTCCCTGACTTTGGCTTGTACTACAGGGCTACAATAATCAAAACACCATGGTATTGGCAGAAAAACAGACACATAGACCAATGGAATAGAATTGAGAATCCAGAAATATAAACTAATAGTTTTGACAAAGAAGCTAAAAACATACAATGGAGAAAAGACAGCCTCTTCAATAAATGGTGCTGGGAGCATTGGATAGCCATGTGCAAAAGAATGAAACTGGACTGCTATCTGTCACCATGTATCCAAATTAATTCAAAATGGATCAAAGACTTAAGCATAAGACCTGACACAATAAACTGCATAGAAGAAAACATAGGTACTAAACTTATGGACCTTGGGTTCAAAGAGCATTTTATGAATTTGACTCCAAAGGCAATGGAAGTAAAAGCTAAAATAAACAAATGGGACTATATGAAACTTAAAAGCTTCTGCACAGCAAAAGAAACCTGGACAAAATAAAGAGGCATCCAACTGAATGGGAGATGATTTTTGCAAACAGTGCCTCCGATTAGGGGATGATATCCAAAATATAGAAGGAACGCATGAAACTCAACAACAAAAAAACAAACAACCCAATTGAAAAATGGGCAGAGGACCTGAAGAGACATTTCTCCAAAGAGGACATACAAATGGCAAATAAACATATGAAAAAATGCTCAACATCACTAATCATCAGAGAATTGCAAATAAAGACCACAATGAGATATCACCTCACCCCAGTCAGAATGGCTATCATCAATAAGACAAATAGTAACAAGTGTTGGAGAGGCTGTGGAGAAAAAGGAACCCTCATACACTGTTGGTGGGAATGCAGACTGATGCAGCCGTTATGGAAGGCAGTGTGGAGGTTCCTCAAAAAATTACAAATAGAATTACCATAAGACCCATCAATCCCTCTCCTGGGTATCTACCAAAAAAATCTGAAAACATTTATCCATGAAGACACGTGTGCTCCGATGTTCATTGCAGTTTTGTTTACGGTGGCCAAGACATGGAAAGAACCAAAATGTCCTTCGATAGATGAATGGATAAAGAAGTTGTGGTATATATACACAATGCAATACTATTCGGTGGTAAGAAAAGATGATATAGGAACATTTGTGACAACATGGATGGATCTTGAGAGTATAATGCTAAGTGAAATAAGTCAGACAGAAAATGCAGAGAACCCTATGATTTCACTGATATGTGGTATATAAACCAAAAACAACACAAGAACAAGACAAACAAATGAGAAACAAAAACTCATAGACACAGACAATAGTTTAGTGGTTACCAGAGTGTAAGGGGGGTGGGGGGTGAGAGATGATGGTAAGGGGGATCAAATATATGATGATGGAAGAGAACTGATTCTGGATGGTGACCACATAATGGGATTTATAGATGATGTAATACAGAATTGTACACCTGAAATCTATGTAATTTTACTAACAAATGTCACCCCAATAATTTAAAAAAGAAAAAAAAAAGAATGATCCAGACAGCTGACAAAAAAACCTAAGGAAAGAAAGAAGTATGAACCAGTATGTGTAGTTCGTTAACCATGTGAGGATACGGCTAACGTGGAAGTGCTGTGATCTGTGACATGTGGCTGGAGAGGGAGCTAGGGCATGATCATGGAAGGACTAACATACCATGTTTAGATTCCTGGGTCTTACTCTACAGATAATGGGAAACTACTACAATATTTTAAGCAGAAAGACAGTTAACCCTTTTAATCTTTTATAGAGATTATTCTCAGTGAAGTGTGAGTGTGCCTGTGTATAGGGGTAAGTGGGCAGAGAGACCAGGGATATAAAGTAACAGTCCAAGAAAGAAATCATGGCCTGAATTAGGTCAGAGGAAGCGAGGTTGGAGAGGGCAGGTAAAACTGGATTCTGGGGTGGAGAAGAATTTGGTGCTTAAGTGCCTCTTGAGTTCCGGCCTAGTTAGCTGAAAGTACTTTCATGGCCCAGTGAGAACCATCTGTCTGTCTAAATTCAGATTTTCATAGACACTTTGAAAATAGGGTGGAGTTTGGAAGCAGAAGACAGAGCTATATAGAGTCAAAGGGAGGAGGGGAAGAAAGTGAAAGAAAGCAATTAAGAGAAATGGAGAGGACAAGTAATTATTTGCTGTCAGGACCCATGTCTCACATCACCTTTTGGTTCTAATTTTCCAACAATTTTTTCCCCTGTTTTTCATTTCTCCTTACTAAATACCTTAAGAAATGAGCATGACACATTAATGGAATTACCATGGCTTGCACAAGGAGAGCGTCTGAGCAGTAAGAACCACTATGGTGGTGGCTTCTAACATTTATGAGACATCTATATGCAGCAATGTAGACAAACCTTTTTTTTTTTTTTTTTTTTGGTGTGTGCTAGAAGGAGGAGAAATGACAAAGATTTAATAAGTAATGAGAAAAATGTAAAAGGAACCACTAAGCATAACATAATTAAATGGATCCCACTTATTTTTCAGAATGTATTTCAGTTAGATTTGGGTTTATCCTGTGTCTCTTGAGGCAAGTGAGCAGATTGTTCA
Source organism: Rhinolophus hipposideros (assembly GCF_964194185.1). Classification (NCBI taxonomy): domain Eukaryota; kingdom Metazoa; phylum Chordata; class Mammalia; order Chiroptera; family Rhinolophidae; genus Rhinolophus; species Rhinolophus hipposideros. Next base: position 35,222,455 of record NC_138068.1, read on the forward strand.
TTTAGTTGGAATCCTAGAGAAATTAAGTCAGAGTTAGGGGCTTAATACACCTGCAGGCCATTTGTTTTTAATCTACTCCATGACTCTGGAAGGACACTTTAACCCTTCATCATCAACCTGACTTTTGTCTTTGAACGCAAGGAGGCCCAGATCATAGTGCAGATGGCTTTCCAACAAATCTCTCTTAACCAGGAAAAAGCTGTGATGAAATAAGTTACCCATTTTTATAGTTTATTATAATAGTTTTTATATCACTATATTGGTATACTTAACCGACGACTCACCAAATACTGGTAGTTGACTGACCTAGACATAACACATGGAATGTTTTACTAACTGTAGTTGAATTGGCTGCATACTTTATTTTAAGACATTTTAAATTTAATTATTGTGCCACAGCTTGGGCTGATCCTCTCTCTTGATGCAATAGAGATGAAGTAGATTATGTTTTACACAATAAATGTTATTTTTGAAAACTTAAATTGTTACTTAACCGTAAGCATCTGTATCTAACGCAGGGATGAATACAGGTATTACGGGAATTGAAAGATATACAACATTTGGGATGAGCCCTCTTTGAGAGAAAGAAAACTTACAAATATAAAATCAGTTATGAAGTCGTTGCTTAGGCTCATTCCTTCCTCTAAGTTGATGAAATTTTAAAAAATTATTAATAATTGAGAAAGTTTTCCTCCATTTCATAACTTTATTGTTGATGTCATGTACGAGGTTGGACAATTAAGTTCTCCAACTCATCCTAGCAAAAGTGCTACGTACCTCGTTGCTGAATATCAGCACAGTCACTTTCGAGTACTCCCCTTGGGAAGCTATGCACTGATGCCAGCACCTAGTCCACCCTTCAAAGCAATTTTGGAACTCTTTTTCTGGAATGGCCATCAGAGCTGTCATCGTATTACCCTTGATGTCCTGAATGTCATCATAATGTCTTCCTTTCAATATTTCCTTTATCTTCGGGTAAAGAAAGAAGTTGCTGGGGTCCAGATCAGGAGAGTAGGGAGGATGTTCCAATACAGTTATTTGGTTACCGGCTAAAAACTCCCTCACAGACAGTGCCATGTGAGCTGGTGCATTGTTGTGATGCAAGAGCCATGAATTGTTGGTGAAAAGTTCAGGTCGTCTAACTTTTTCATGCAGCCTTTTCAGCACTTCCAAAGAGTAAACTTCGTTAACTGTTTGTCCAGTTGGTACAAATTCATAATGAATAATCCCTCTGATATCAAAAAAGGTTAGCAACATCATTGCCACAGGTTCAGGAACTTAATTTGTCAGACCTTGTGTGTGTGTGCGTGGGTGGGGGGGGGGGAGACAGAGAGAGAGAGAGAGAGAGAGAGAGAGAGAGAGAGAGAGAGAGAGAGAGAGAGAAAGAGAGAGAGAGACCATGTGAACACATTGCTAGGACCCTGTCCGAAGCTTTAAAAGGGGCATGGGCAAAAGTAGGCTCTTGAAGTATAAGCCCCAGTGTTTTGTGGTAAATACATCTCAGATCTAATAGCATCCTAATTTTTACTGAATCTTTCCACACAGCATTATATTCAATAGTCCAGTGAAACAGCATCACCCTTCATACTTAAATACAATTAGTCAATTGAAGAAGGAGTCAGATTTTTAGTGACCCTAACAAGTTTTTTAAACAAGGCACAGATCAATTCTTATCTCTTGGTTTGACTGGCATACAATGGCGTCTTGTAAGACTGTTATGTTAATGTCTTTGTATCTATTACAAGCTTTAATTTATCTTTGATAGCTTGAAAAGGGACTGAATTCCCTTGTAAGAACATGAAAATATTTTTAAAGATGTTATCTCTTATGGAATTTCCTTTGTAGTCTACTGACTAGATTAGTTGTGGTCATTTAAAATATTAAGTAACTTAACTGACAGATAATATGTAAATAAAAAGTATAGTATGTCTAAGCAATCATCTTGTACAGAGCATCTTTAACATTTTAAAATGTTGTTATTTCTAAGCCTTAAAGTGAAACTTGTTATTTATGAAAGATTTCAGAATAGATATAAAGATCCCATTGCACTGTATATGGTTTTCCGTTAAATTTAGCAAGATCTGTTTATTTACATTAGTCATACTTAGTTTTATTAAAGATGCTTGTGCTTCGCCCCTTTTCTGTGCTTCTTACCCCTTCTATGTAACAAATCTCACAAATTAATCAAGTCACTGTGATCAAATTTAATTTGGATTTTCCCCTAAATATGGCAGCAGTCAAATAGAATTAAATTAAATTAAATATGCACAGGATTCTATAGAGCTTAATTATATGATTTAAATTGGTAAAATTTTGCAGAAAGTCCAGCTGTTGTAAACTATACCTATACTTGATTTGGATAAAAGTTTAGTAAAACAGGGACCAGCATTCAGAAAACGGGGAGGAGGAGGGAAATTCAGTTGTAAAAGCTATCTTTATTTAGGTAGCATTCTAAATACACAAAGCATGTCCTGTTGAATTTGTAAGTACATAAAAATTAGGTTGTTTCTTGTTTTTCTGTTCTATTACAACTATAAATGAAAGTGTGAAATACCAAGCAATTCATATGTTCAACATCAATTTAGATTGACAAGTTACTTTTTCAAATTGGATTTCTGGCTTCATTAGACCAGTGCTTCTCAACCTTAAATGTGGACATGAATAACCCAGTGATTTTGTGAAAATATGGATTCCAATTCAGCAGGTCTGAGGCAAGGCCTGAAATTCTGTGTCTATCCAGCTCCCCGTGATGCCCAGGCTGTTGGTCTGAGGCCCATACTTTGAGTAGAAAGACTCCAGACAGTGAAGTGAAAACAGTTGATTTAGAACAGTTCCCACCACCATCACGGCCATAATTATACTGATGATAATATTTAAATAACACCACCTCTCAGCTATGGAGTGTTTTTATATTTCCATTATCTCAGTTTGGTCATATTATATAATGTCATGTGCTTTATCTCAGCTTGATTATCAATCCAGTTACATAACATGAGTATTTATTTCAGAATTTTAACCTTCTAGTCCAGCATGAACAAAGTGAAAAATCGATAAATTACTCTTGAGAAAGTGTTCCCAAAATCTCATCATTTCCTCACTCAAGATTCATTCAGCTGGGCTTCTCCTTTGCTTGTTCTAGCATTTTTCTCACCAATATTATGAACCATTGTCCCTAGTCTGTGTCTTTATTTTGTGAGGCTTGTCATCTCACTGTACACACAGGCTAGCTGTGTTCTTGATTCCAAATTCTACACAAGCAGGTATTTGGCCAAGAACACTCATATTTATATCTCCTGTCTTTCATGAAGTCTCTCTGAAAAGTCTTTCCTGCATTCACAGGCTCTGGTTACACATCTGGCCGAGCTAGCAGGGTGAAGCCACTCAATACCTGTCTGCTGGAATTGTATTGATGTATACAGAGAGATGTTCAACTTCGTTAGGTGATGAGTTTTAAAGCAGCACAACTTTGGTGCCCATTAACTCTCAAAGCACGTGTCTTCTAGACAATATATCAGGAAATTTTTGTAGTTGAATTTCTATTGCGGTGTCACCATGAAACACTGCCTTAGCACACACGTGCTCAGATATAACATCTCAAGTTATAAATAGGCTTAATTTATAAAACCCTGAATTAAAAGCCACAAAAAATTAATAGGTAATTAATATGTACAGCAAAAGTTTCGATTTAGAGAAAAGAAGGCAGTTAGATAATTAAATACTAATTTCAAGGAATTTTCACATAAGGTCAATACAATTATATACTAGTAACTAACAATTAGTACCTCTGTGGAGTTGTTTAGTCAATAGAGAAATGCGTTATATAATATTCTCACCTGGAGGATATTTGTTAGCAAGACAGTCACATGATACATTTTTATTACTTTTACTGTTGCTTAGAGATTTGGCACATGCCACAAGGTGATAAATAAGCCCCAGGGTGCCTCTGGGAATGTGGCTCACTCAAACCGGGGGTCGGTGAAGGTCTGAACCAGGGTGAGATAAGGTGGCAGTGATTTTTTTTGGACTGTTATTTCCCCTGACCACAACCTTGGAGGGAGTCCTTGGTGATGCTAAAATATTAATACTTCCTGTGGTAGGGGGAAAAAAAAGAAAAAATGAAATCTGGATCCAAATTATATGCTTCATTGTATAGAAAGATGCGTAATCCTTAGGATCTTAAAAAGTTACAAGCAGGAAATCTAAGATCCAACAAATTCCCCCTTGACATCTAAGCTATAAATAAGATTTTATTTTCTAACTACCCAGAGCACTCAGTGTCAGTAAGTGTTCACAGTTTTGTATGTTTGTCTATGTGAACCCATTACGGCCGGGAGTATCCGGTATTCCTCTAGCCAGGGCTGTTTGGGGGCAGCACAGGGGAAATCCCACGATTCCACTCAATAACAGTGTGACCTTAAACATGTTTTTAAACCCATGTGAGATTCAGCTGATTTATCTGTAAAATGGTGATAATAACATTACCCTCCTCAGAGGATTGTGAGGATTACATGAGTCAAGTGAAAGCTTTGATTCAGAGGGAAGGAGACAGAAAAGGAAGTACTAATTTAAAAGAACATTCAGGTAAGGTCAATGAGATTAAAAAATAACTAATAATTAGTACTTCTAAGTCGTACTATCTAAAAGGACTTCAGTGCCTAGTAAATTATAAGCACTCTATAAACAATAATAATAATAATAATAATAATAATAATAACACCAATTATTATTATCATAATTACTTCTGTGGATAGAAAAAAAAGAATAATTGCATCTGTAGAAATGATTTAATTCCTGTAAAGTGCTTAAAACAATGCCTGTGTGTATATGTGCTCAAATGCCAGCTGTTGTTATTGTTGGAATTACTGTAATCATTCTAGTTCTCGCCCTCATGTGACCTCTGGAGTATCCATCACAGTAAATATTCCATAGGATAAATGAAGCAAATATTTGTTAAATTAATTTTATCTTTTGGGGCAACTATTAACTCATTGGAGTGGTAATTTTCTGCAAGAATTTTCTCATTTAAACCATTGGTAGCTTTATTTCTGATGCTGATATATTTTTTCATGGCCAACAATTTTTCTCCCTTTTAGAATTCCATTTGGAAAATACCAGTGTCTTCTATTTTTCCAATGCACAGTCTCAATTGCCCATTACTTATTAGTTAGTTCCCTAAATACTGTCATCTATGGGATAATCTACATTAGACTTTAGATGACAATCTGAGGTTTACAATAAAAGTAATTCTCAGTTTTCTAAAGTACTAAATAGGAGAAAATTTAAGAGAATGTTAAATCAGGAAAGGAGTCTTTGGAGGTGACTCTCTCCAGCATTCTCATTTTATATGACTTGTCCAATGTCACCCAGTAAGTCAGAGACAAATGCATGACACTAGTCCTACAGACCATATAGTAAAATGCATGTTGCATAAATGCACACATAAGCATATCTGTTAATTTCAGATTGTTGAAGTGTAAAAAATAAGGCTATATATGGTTCCTGAAAAAAAAAATCATAGCAGAAGGGAGAACATGTGATAGGACCATAAAAATAATGTAATATATTGGCTGATTGCCTCCTAAATTGAACAGATTACTGGTCCATTTCTGAATATGACCTCAAATAAGTTTGAAAGGACATCTCTTTAATCCATGCAGGACCTGTGTCATAAGTGCATAAGTGCTTTGTACTTTTAGGGGCAAAGGATACAAATTCATGCGAAAGAATTTTTTTCAGGAGTCAAATAAATGCTTTTTTTTTTTTTTTTTTTTTTTTTTTTTACCACATAGTCCCTGGGACAAGTCTACCCTCACTCCTCATGCCCTTTTTGTGGAGCAAGGTGGGAGGGTTAACAAGAAGCAGAGACCTAGTTTACGATGCCAGTGAGAACTCTTTCCAGGCCTGACTGCAGAAAACCACATTGTGCCTCCCTCTCTCTTTCCCTGTTGGAATCCTGCTCTCTGTGATCTGGGATGGCTCTGGGTATCTGCTTAATTGCTATTTGTGCTTATGCCGTCCAGTTCTTACTGGCCCCTTTGATGCTTTTCAACAAGTCTTTTCAAAACAGGACAAAATGGAAAGGTAGGCAGTTGTTTCACATGAAAAGAGGGGGACAGAATCCAGGTGAGGGTTCCTGCTGAGATGCTCCCTTCCAAGGTTGTGACCACATGGCCTAAGCAAACACTGTGGCTAGTGCCCTCAGATGAAATTTGCAGGCTACTGCACCTGCAAACCACAACATCCCACCCACTCCACCCTCCAAAGTTAATTTAAAGTGGCTACTTAAAAGAAATCCCTCCCCTCAGGCTTCTTTTTTGAATCTCTAAGGGCTGAATTAGAATGTTGCCATCTCTACACCATATTCCCATTCTAGCGATTTTGGGTTTACTTTGTTTTGTGTTATTTGCTTATCTCGTGCTTATCACAAATCACCAGTCCACTATTTTTTTTCTCTTTTGCTACAAAGGAGCTTAACAAAGTGTCATGGTAGGAAATATAATTTATCTATTTAAAGAAAGAAATAGGTAAAAAAGAAAAAAAAAGATCGTTTAAGAAAGAGGATGTAATGAAGGAGTCATTAATGAAAGTGGGAGCAGGGTTGAAGACCAACACAAGACGTTGAGTCACTCAGAGCCTAACAGCCTGGAAGCTCTTACCACCCCTCAGCCTAAAAAGGCAAGGAGAGGGCAGTGTTACTGGACTCCGGTGAGAACTAGATCCATGGAGGACGGGCATCCGTAGAGCTGTTCTCCTACAGCAGGGGTTCTCAGTCTTGTCCACTCGTTGGAATTGCCAGGGGAAATTTAAATATATTAGCCCCTGGGTCTCACCCCTAGAAATTCTTATTTAATTGGTCGATGGTGTGGGCATCAATATTTTTAAAAGCTTCCTGACTAATTGTAATGTAGAGCCAAGATAGAGAAACACAGTCGCAGAAGGACATAGCCACTGACTAAGACACAGGGCCAGGGCTGGGCGTGAACAGGGAAGTACCCTGACCTGTCTCTTCTCCCACTCTCTGGCATCCTGCTGATGCCGCCAGTCAAAAGCCAGATGGCAAGAGAGCCAAGGTAACGCAGTCTGCCTGGGTCAACCTCCTGTAGTCCATGTAGTAGGGAAGGATATGGAATAACCAACTCAGAGCTTCCAGTGAAACCCAACAGACAGTCTCTGCCTCTTCCCCCACAGAAATTAGAAATAAGGGTAGACTCACACTTTCTCTGTTGAGGTGGGCTCACTCATGCAGTTTTGGTACTGAGCAAGGCATCCATCATGTGGAATAGCCTTCTAAAGGGCTAACTTCATCTGGTATCTCTTTATAATGTTCCTCCTCGATATTAGTACTTCTCTTGTTGCTGACCAAGTGGAGCCCCAAAGTCTATTGGGACGTGTGTACTTATGCTGTTATGACCCCAAGTGCTGGTGGGAGCCATGGAATACAGACTCCCAAAATGAAATAAGACATCAGAGTTAATTTTGTATAGAGAGGATGAGACCAGAGCGAAGTCCCATGTAGGCTGATCCTTGACATCTGCCTGACAGGTGGCCCAGTCCTTCCTAAGGGGCACGGAATCGTAGGAGATGAATGGAGAAGTGAACCTCAGATTTGGCATAACATTTTAATGAAGGATTTTGAGCACTGAGCTGCATGTTTTCACATGAGAAACAAACATTGATTTAAATAATAATACAAAAATAGTTTCTCGCAATGACTGGATAATTTAAATGCCGTTTTTCCCTCCTTTTGTTCAGAAGATAGGCAGTGACTACACTTTTGGTTTCATTGTGGACGAAGCCGCACTCTAGTCCTGATAAGGACAAAATATTCACTGGCCACTCCCTCTAACTCAAAGGGTTAGCTTTAGGTGAGACATTAGTAAGGCAGAAGCAAACCGCCCAAGGGGTTCTTTACCAATTTCTGCCACCATAAGCCTCACATTTCACCAGCCATCCTTAGGAAGAAAAATGGGATGCCTGAAGGGCAGCAGCATTTCATAAGGGGCATTTTGCTTTTTTGCCATTGCACATGTCTGTGGGCTCATTACACAAGCAGTGTTTATATCCGTGGGCAAATTTTACACTGGATGTCCTGTCCCTTCCAATTTCCTCCCAAATCATGCTTACAAAGGCCAATTATAATGTCTCTATAAAGTTCAAGATGATGCAGAAGGGTAGGGGTGCAGAATAAAGAAACAATTATTACAGGTGTTGCGAACGTGACTATTTTATACCAACTGCTTCCAGCCGAAAAGTTTAACTTTAACATATGCATTGCAAATACAATTTGTCCAGTTATTATAATGAAAAAGCATATTGGACAGGAGGTGAGGGGCTAGAGGTGGGAACAGAGATTTCTAGAAAAACATACTTACCAGGTAAACATAAGTTTCCAGACTGAAAAAAAAGAAGAAAAAGAACATGTCTAGCTTGATATTATAACAGAAATAACATGCATGGAGCAGCTAACATTTGTCAGACACTATTGCTAAGAGCTTTATATTCATTTTATCTTCACAATTATTCTATTAAATAGGAACTATTGTTATCCCCATATTATGGATGAAAAAAATCAGGGTTCCAAAAGTTTAACAAACTTTCCCAAGGTGTGTGGCTAGAAAGTGGTAGAGCCAGGATTCTGACCCTGGTTAACCTGCCTTTAAACCCTGCCTTCAAACCCCACGCTCATATTTGCATTGTTAAACTCAACTGGGACTTTGGCTTAAAATGCAGTCTATCATATTCTCCTCAGGAATCTGGACTTTTTAATAAGTTTCTAGGTGATTTTTATGGTCAGGAGAATCTGGGCCATACTACACTATGCTATTCTGTTTTCTAAATCTCTATGATATATTTCTTTTTTCTTAGGCTCCCATTTTCCAAAATATGGATACGTACACTCTCTCTCAGCTATTCCACAATTTTGTTTTAAAAAGTTACATTGTCAAGTATGTCTTGTAAATACTAAATACCATTCTTTTTTCTTGGTGATTAAGACATGATTGTTAATGTATCAAATGCTATGAGAAGTCCTACAAGAAAGATACTTTTTGTCCAGAGAACCCTTTTTCCAAATAACAGCCACATGTGTATCTCTCAGTGTACCCTTTGGGGAAGGCAATCTTGGATAAATGTAGGGACATACAAAGTCTATGATAGTTTTATAAAGATTTATAAAAAAGTCATTATTTTTAATACTGTAAAGTTTTAATTTTAAGATTTTAATATTTTTACTTATTTTGTACATACGAGATATAAAAGGCAGTTCTATCTCCTAAAGCTGGACTAATTTACCACTAAGTTTTGCTCTCTGTAGCAAGATGTTCGAAAGGTCTAAATAACGAATAGTGTGTGAACAGACTATCTCTTGCCTATAGAGAAACAATGGGTGCTGAACCCAGGGACCTTGTCTTTAGAGTAAAAAGAGTTAGCTAGATGGTGGAGAATGTGCCCGGATCTCAAGAATGTGTCAACTGGAGGAATTTCAATGCTACTAAAAATACCTGAGAAAACAATGGCTATGAAGGTTACCCTCCTCTGCTAATGGATATTTACACATAAAATCCCAGTTTGCTTTTCAAAAATTATATGTTAAGAAGGTTTTCTAGACCTTTGCTATCAGTGTCAATTTAAGTCTGTGATTTCCCTATGAGAATGTTAAATCAGTAGGACTTTAGAGTACACTGGAGTTAACTGATGTTTTGGTTGGTGTTGAATTTCATGATGATTCCAGAGTCACATAATGTAAGAGTTTCTGACTTGACAAATCCCTCGGCATAGATCAAGGCACCAATGGTGGTCCTGGGCCTTTTGGTTTGGCATCCATTCTTGTCCTTCAGCTGCTATGTGCTGTATCATAGGGTGCAGACCCCTGAAGGCTATGAAGGCATCTCCCAGCTGTCCTTGTCTGACTGCTACCTGGGTTTGGTCAATGGGAGGTATTGTCAGGAGATGAGAGGACAAGAGGAAGGAGAAGCCAAGGGATTTCTTTCCCCCTCCCTCTCAGGCTTGGTGGTATCTATGTGTTATCTCCTGCCAAGCCTGCCAAGGTTACAACTTTCTCCACGCAACCCTGCTCCCTGGGCTCTGGTGACATTACCTCTTCCCTGTGTTGCACCTCTTCTTTGTTGTTTCCAGCCTTTGGTAATTCCCAGGCTTCCCCAATGTTTCTTTTTTGGTTTTCAGCTTTCCTGTCACCTGTGAGACAAATTACCTGAATTAAATTTCCTTCACTTAAGTTGCTCATTGGTTTGTGTGCTCCTGGTTGGACCCTGACTGATAATGTTTCCATTTAAATACCAAAAGTTTGCTGGAGTTTATCTAGTGGAATAATAGTCACAACCAGTTAACTCCGTAAATTGCTAGCTTTTCAGAATTTATTGTTTCTGCAATACTTGTTTCAAATTGTCTTTTAATATTATTCATTATTTTATAGCTTAATTACTACTACAACTAAAGATACTAATAAATGCCTCTTTAAATGTATTATATATACACCGAATTTAACCGAATTGGAGGTGATTAATAGGTTACCATGTGTTTTCGGTTCAACTCTTTTTTTTTTTTTATGCTCACCTAAAATGAAGCTTCTTTTTAATTAAAGATTATTTTGTGATGATAAAGCAAACCCAAATCTAGCCTGGAATTATATGACATTGCTTTCTCTTAAAATTCTACGTGATCTGTAGCAAGTTCTCAAAAAGATGCGCTTGCAAATTTCATTTTCTGAGGATCTGGAAAGCAGCCATATTTTTTTCTTTTAAAGGTCAATCCTTGATGCGTGGTACTTCTTTGACACAAAATAGCTCCTTGATGCGTGGTACTTCTTTGACACAGTTTCATTTATCTTTGCATAGAATTCCTGGCAAATAATAGCTGCAAAATAACTATGTATTGAATGAATGAATGAATGAATGAATGAATGAACAGAAGAGCTCCTCAAAACATTTCATTCTCATAGCAATATATGTTATTAGGTATTTTTAAAATGAACTCACAATTAACCAGGACAAGCATGTTATCCATCTACAAGGTGAATTTAGCTGGATGCATCTTGATTTGAAATACAAGAAATTGACTGCATACTGTAGGAGCCATCAGAACAGAATTCAGGCGTTGACAGTAAAGATTAATGAACCACGTTTCCTTAATTGATAGCATCCAAAGTGCACTCCCTTCAGCCTTTTGTCTGTCAGTTGGCAGAGGATCCAGGAGGTAGACACACTTCATTGCTTGCTGAAATTAAAAAACAGGTAATTTAATCTTCTCAGTGTTATAGACAATGATTTTTCTAAAGTTGCAGTTGAAACAACAGAACAATTTCTAGGTGAGTAGGTCTTCTCGGTGATTCATAATTTAGTAGATGACATGTTCAAATTTATTAAATTGACCTGAGCATAAAATCATCCAACAGAAAAACAATTAGTCTATAATGCTGCAGATGTATTCTTTTAAGAACAATACAGTTAATCCCCATGCATATATTTTGATTTAAAAAAAAAAAAAGATTGTAGGTTAAAAGCAAGAATTTCAGTGTTTATGATATACACTTGTACGAGTAACAATTCTCATTACTGAATGTGGGTGGGAAGGTGTGCCTGAATGTTTCTGCAGAGTAAGCAATTTTTCACATTGCATATATGTTGGATAAATATGGATTTGGTTTAGGTTAAGGTGTTAATGCAACCTTGTCAAGAAGAACAAATCTGAAGAGTAGTTAAATCAAAGATGTTTGATTTTAAAGAATAAATGTACCACCTCTCAAACTCTATTATCTTTGTCTAAGAATAATTTCCCCTCTGCCTGTAATTTCAGAGCTCTGTGATGTGGAAGCCATCGATGTACATAACAGAGCAATCTGACTTGTTATTGCGTGCATTCTTCAAGGGTAGTGTTTAGGTGGCCCTATGTGATGCTTTTCTAAGCTCCATTCTACTTATGAATAAATACTGAGCTCCTAGGGAAAACATGGTGAATCAAGGCACAATATCGAAATGAAGATCTGATGTTATTTTCTTGGGGAAGGGAAACCTTTTTATTTGGGTCTATTACATAAAAGATGCACACACTCTAGATTTTAAGTCTCGATGCTAGAAATATAGATGGGCTTGTAAACTGATATTTTTGTTTCTGGTTAAGGAGCTGAAAATATGCCAGGTGACATTCTCTCTGAAGTGTAAATGATGTTTCAGTTGAATCTGTTTGTGTTTTTTTGTTGTTGTTGTTGTTTTCTTCCCCTACTACATTTGCAAAGTGAGTTTCATGCCTATGGAAGAACTGGATTCTAATATATGGGAATCTTAGTCAGAAAAGTTGCTATAGGTGTTAGGATTCCTATTTCTGCTTGGGTCTATATTCAATAGGTTACCTCACACTTAACCCTGAACCAGTCTTCTATCTACATCTTTCATATTGATTTCTTCCATGTCTTCATTTCCCATTATTTCCAAAGGTAATTCCGTTTTAGGAAATGTTGATATATGCTGGTTGTCTCTCAGTCCTCTTGGATTTCTTTCTTTCTTTTTCTTTTCTTTTTTTTTTTTTTAAGATTTTATTGGGGAAGGGGAACAGGACTTTATTGGGGAGCACAGTGTACTTCCAGGACTTTTTTCCAAGTCAAGTTGTCCTTTCAATCTTAGTTGTGGAGGTGCCGTTCAGCTTCAAGTTGTCCTTTCAGTCTTAGTTATGGAGGGTGCAGCTCAGCTCCAGGTCCAGTGCCCTTGCTAGTTGCAGGGGGTGCAGCCCACCATCCCTTGCGGGAGTCGAGGAATCGAACAGGCAACCTTGTGGTTGAGAGGAGGTGCTTCAACCAACTGAGCCATCCCAGAGGCAGCTCAGTTCAAGGTGCCGTGTTCAATCTTAGTTGCAGTGGGTGGAGCCCACCATTCCTTGCGGGACTCGGGGAGTTGAACTGGCAACCTTGTGGTTGAGAGCCCACTGGCCCCTGTGGGAATCGAACCCGCAGCCTTCAGAGTTAGGAGCATGGAGCTCCAACCATCTGAGCCACCGGGCTGGCCTCCTCTTGGATTTTGAGGCCACCATTTTCATTTTTCTTTCTAGCCAAATAAAATGGCTTAAGCCTCCAATCACTTTGGGGGGGGGGTCCAGTGTTGTATTTAATATCTCCAAGATGTCTGAAAATGTGGGGGTGGCACTTCCCATTTCATATCCCTGCTCATGGGCTCGCTTTTAATGGATGCTGGCCATTTGTGCCTTTGTCTTGCCCCATCAAACCTTTAAGATGTTACTAAAGCCATTCACAATTGTTTTTTTTTTTTTCCTTAAAGTTAGGCAGTGGAAGGAAAGGTGGTAACAATGGAGAAGGAGGTAAAGTAAAGGACTTGTTTTTTGTCATCTAAACATAGAATAAGAAACACATTAAATTTGAACGTAAGCAGCGCTATTCCTAGAAATGCATTAGCCATTCTCTGCCTTAAGGCATGCTCATTGATATTAGCTCTTTTTAGATCCCCAAACTCTGCCATGTTGAGAGGGTCCACCTCTTTCCCATATTTCCTATTCCAGAGATACAGTTCCCTATCATTGACTATTACAACAATAAAGTCCTTATTATTTTATTATGTGGAAAAGTTGAACTCTCAAACCCTACTCCAGCCTAGAGTCTGGGGCCCAACGTTGCATATCAGAAAAGAACCATTAAGGCATCCTTACTTTTACACATGCAAAAAACCATCAGAAAATTTGAAGTTGCTGTGTTTTCTTGTCAATATATTGTAGATGCCATTCTTAAATTTTCTCCTCTACTCACAGAGTAACACCATAGTTATAGGCGGTATGGTGGTAGTGTAAAGATGTCAAGGTTAGATGCAGGATTGTACTTTATGTGTTGGCACATTGAACTATAGAGGCAAAAGCTATCGGAACACCTGGATTTATTTCTTTGCCTATGTCCCCTGTGATTCTGGGTCAAATGCTATCATTGCTGCAGAACCAGCTATGTAATTTGCAGGGCCAATACAAAATAAAAATGTGGACCTCTTGTTAAAAAATGATCAAGAATTTCAAGAAGGAAACAGCAGAGCAGTAAACTCTTTCTAAGAACAGACTCCTGGCAACTGCACATGTCACTCACCCAAGAAGCCTGTCCTATATTGGTGGTTCTTGCTGACAGTAAGATTTTAATAATGGATTTTTGCAGCCTGAGATCCATTTACTACCAGTTTTGGAGGAGATATGTGCTGAGGCAGGGAAAATAACTTTAATGGCAATAACCAATAATCAATTGTCTTGAGAAGAGACTGTATTGAATCCCCAGAGTTTCATTAGAGAAATGGAAACACCTCTAGATGTTTTAAACTGGAAAGGATTTCATACTTTCCAATTAGGTGTTTCTAAAATTGTTGGAAGGGTAAGAGGATCAAAGCTCAGGGACAAGTACCCTTAGTTCTTAGAGACACCAGAAGATGTAGGAACCCACAGAATCACTAGTGATTGTCAAGCTGCCTGCAGCACTGTGGAGTATGATTTTCACCAAAGCCATGCCTGTCTATTGCTGCAGAAGAGCAGTAGACTGTCGTCAGCTCTTCTTTCTCCTTCTGTATCTTGCATAAGTCTTCTTGTTGATGAAATTTAAAATGGGAAGAAGGCATTCAAGAGGATCTGACTGCTGTAGCCAGTATAGAAAGCAAACTCTTTCTCAAGAAGAGAACAGTTGAAGAAATTAGATTCTGCATTTTTGGTAAAGAAGTTATCTGACATTGATATAAACATCCCAAATGTAGAAAGCAACCATTATTATATATATATATATATATATATATATATATATATATATATATATATATATGTATATATATGTATATATGTATATATATACATATATACATGTATATATGTATATCTTGTATATATGTATATCTATCTATAAATATATATATATATATATGTGTATATATATATATATATATATATATAATTTCAGGTGTACAAAACAATGTAATAGACATTTATCATTTATATCCCTCACACAGTGATAATCTCCCTTCTCCCATCTACTTCCCCTCTGACATCGCATACAGCCATTACATTTTCACTGTCTCTATTCCTAATGCTGTAATATATATATATTGTATATATATATTATATATGTATATGTATATATGTATATGTATTGTATATATATATATATATGTATATATATACAATTGTAGTTGACATTCATTATTGTTCAGCTTCAGCTTCAGGTGTACAGTGCAGTGATCAGGCATCTGCATCTTCCCTGAGGTGGTCTCCCTAATGAGATAAGTGTCCATCAGATACCCTACCATTTGCAACAACATGGATGGACCTAGAGAACATTATGTTAAGTGAAATAAGTCAGACAGAGAAAGACAAATGCCATATAATCTCACTTATATGTGGAATCTAAAGAAAAGAAAAAATGACTGAACTAATCGAAAGCAGCCATTATTAATTAAAGTAAATTATTAGATGTTATAATAGATAAACACTAAAATCTCAATAATACAATAGAATTTTATGTCTTATTCACATCAAACTAAATAGCAGTTAGGGAGAGCGTAGTAACTGCATCATACAGTCCCTTGGGAACCAAAACTGAGGGAGTTTTCCGTCTTTAACACATGACTTCCACAGTTGTGGGCATTGAAAGAGGGAGCGAAAGAATGGAGAATTGCATGGCAGGTTTTTATGGGCCAGATCTGAGAGTGACACTTAACACTTTTCTCACATTTCATTGGTTGATCTTAGTCATATGTCCACTTCTAGCTGCAAAGGATGTGAGGAAAACTAGTTATGTATTCAGGAGGAAAAGGAAATAGGTAAGGCAAATAGCTAGACAACTTCTTTCACATGACGTCTAATAGGGACCTAGGTGACCTTTTCACCATGTCAGCAACCAGAGTCATCATTCACAAGGGAAAAATGGCTAAGGTATATGCAGTTTGGGGTATATTATTAAACCTCTTTATTTCTTAGTTTCTACATTTGTAAAATGGAGATAATAAGTGCATCTCATAGGATTGTTCTGAGGATTTCATGAAATAATATGAATAAAATGGTTTAATATAGTGCCTGAATATTAGTAAATACTCCATGAATATTAGCTATTGTTATCATTATTCTCATTATGATTTTAAGAAAGAGTAGCATATTTGGAAACAGGTTAATATATAAAATGTTCTCAGTACATGCATCACAAAATAGAAAAGGCTCAGTAATTATATATTATCATTGACTTATTGAGTTGCCCTGGTATCATACTTAAATTTATTATGACTTTCTACTCATAAGAACCCCTCAGATCTCTTTGAATTTCTCCTTTCAAAATCCTTTTTGGAGCATTATCTGTAAGTTTAGTCATTTGGGTCAACCACTAGATTTACTTTTACTAGATTGAGTCTGATCTTTGGTTATTTGTATAGGTCTTTATAAATTGCTTCTTATTTGTTTATTGAGAATTGAAAATAGAGTGCTTCAAATGAAAATGATGGGATTTGAAATGGAAAATGCCATCAATCCATAAATATGTAAATAAATTGATTGTGTTTTATTAATTTATTCAGGAGAGCATAGTAGGCATTGATTTTTATGCTTTAATTGATAAGAACTATTTTAAATATGTGTACGATTGAGTCAACTCTAATTTCTTTAGAAACTTCTGTATTTGAATGCAATCTGTTAAAGGTAAAGACAATATTAAGACAGATATAATGCAATTGCATTAAGCTTATTTATCTCTAAAATTGATTAGGAGGATACATGTATACACATCTTTACAAACATATATACGAGGTCTGACAATTAAATTCGCGAACTTGCCACCATCTGCTTACATTGGTGGCACTGTACAAGCAGCTTGATAAGGTTTCATAATCTTCGTATATCAGTGTCTCACAGCTGTGTTTGTGTCGACGTGTGGTAGTGTCTTGCTGAGTGGAGTTCATTATTGTTGTGTGTTTTTGTGTGCTGTTGCAAGAATGTTTGAGCTTGAATTAGAGCAACAAACAAACATGAAATTAAATTTCTTGTTAAACTTAGCAAGAATGGAAGTGAATTCAGGGACATGTTAGACCAAATTTATGGGGATAATGCCGTGAAGAAAACGGTAGTGTACAAATGGATTAAACGTTTTCCTGAGGAGAGAGAATGTATCATTGATGAAGAGAGGTCAGGGCAACCAATAACAAGCAGAACTGATGAAAACATTGCAAAAATGTATCAAATTTGCATCAAAATTGGCTGACTGTGAAAAGCATAGCAGACCAAGTAAACATCAATAGAGAAATAATTAGGAATTTTTTAACTGAAAATCTTAGCATGAGAAAGGTGTGTTGCAAAAATGGCCCCAAAGGAGCTCACTGATGAACAAAAGAAAAGGGAGTTTTTAGCCAGTAAGCAAATAACTGTATTGGAACACCCTACCTACTGACCTGATCTGGCCCCCAATGACTTCTTTCTTTACCCGAAGATAAAGGAAATATTGAAAGGAAGACATTTTGATGACATTCAGGATATCAAGGATAATACTCTGATGGCCATTCCACAAAAAAGAGTTCCAAATTGCTTTAAAGGGTGGACTAGGTGCTGGTGTCAGTGCATAGCTTCCCAAGAGGAGTACTTCAAAAGTGACCATAGTGACATTCAGCAATGAGGTATGTAGCACTTTTTCTAGGATGGGTTCGCGAACTTGATTTTGCACAGACCATTCAGAGAAGATAATCACTGTGTAAGGTAAAACAGTAGAGGATAGTCCAGACATGTCGCTTTCAGTTGCCTCACAGCTAAATGTGTGTAAGCATTGGTAGGGGTTGCTATTTGACATTCTTTGAAGAGGGGGAGAAACAGTGCACCTTTAAACTCTACAAATATTGCTTGGCCTTAATGGCATTTGTACTCAAAGGCGGGATCTGAGACATTGCATAAGATTGACTGGCAATGCCACATCACCATGAAAACCTGCATTGATAGGGTCAAAACATGATTGCTTGGGGCACATTCATATGTTTTTCTTATTGTTAAGGAGTCTCTGCCCTCTCTTGTATATCCTTTGATGTCAAATGCCTTTAAAGAAAAGCTACAAGAATAATTAGTTGTTTGATGAGAAATAATAAATGTTATGTACTGAAGCATTATAAGATAAAGACAGGTTCAAGATTGGGAATTACATCTCATACAACCATGAACCCTCATAGTTTGCCTGTATTTATGAAAACATTTAAAATTATCAAAAGAACATTCCAATTCTGCCTAATAATTTGTTTCACTAATGCTTTTATCTTTCAAACAGTTGTTTGGCCAGAGTGAAAAAAACTATATATCCTTGTCATTAGCTAGCAGAATTTTAATTTGTTTTTTGAGGCCCTCCATTGGTGAAATTCAACTTGCCTTTCCAGGTTCAAATTCTACATTTCCATTCCCAAAGCTTGCCTGTACTGGACTGCTTCTACTTCATAGCCCATGCTTTCTTACCTCCAACTCTGCCCTATATCTGTCTTCCTGCTTGTAGTATATACCTTCTTTGTCCACTATACCCTGTCTTTATCAAAGGACCCTTTATACGTACCTTTTGTGTGTTTCATACAGATGTTATCTCTTCTCTCTGATTCTCACATGACAAGATTTTATACTTGTGGATTTTATTTTACTCATACTTATGTCCCTATTATACTGACAGGTGGGCTCTGAGCTCCATATTTTTTCTTTATTTGTATGCATTGCCGACCAGAAAACTTTGCACACAGTAAATGCCCAGCAAATAATGAATCAATTAATAAATGCTTGAATGGTATCATTCTCTGTATTCACTAATAAACCATTCTGATTAATGTTTAAATGTACAGAAAAAAGGACTGATTTGCTCATTAACTGAATTTAACATATGTTACCCATATATTTAATGAATATGACCTTTAGGTAATATAAGGAAAAGTATTCTTTTCAGACAGAATTAACTTGACCTATCTTTTAGAATGTTCAGATTGGTTCACTCACATTGACATTAACCATTTTTGAAATTCAGGCATAACATCTACACATATAGATTTGACATTTGAGATGAACTTTTTTTTTTTCCCCAATTAAATTGTGGAAGAGAAAAACAATGACTCAGAAGAGAATGGAGTGGCTATAAGGGTGAAATGCTGTAATAATGTAGCTTAACCTGATTGAGAAAAGATGAGGTATAATCCTGCTTTGTTAGTTCTTTCATGGAGAAATGACTCAGCACTGTTAAAGAACATGATGAGGTTACATTATTCTTTCATCACAAACTGTTGGGTTAATTGTGGTATATACAGAGCATAGCTGATTCAGAAGACAATTGGTTATTGTGCTTTTCTATTTTTATTTTTTAAAGCAAATTAGTGCTTTAAAAGAGCACAGAAGCCTGGTTTTGTTGTGAAATCTTATGATGAGAAGCAAACTGAAAATAATTTTAAATATACTTGAGTTTGCAAATAGTCAGCAATTCTTGAAAGTCATTTTTAAGTTCCTTCAACATCTCAAAGCCTGTTTATGTGTTTCATAAATGATGAAAGAAAGAAAGGAAGGAAGGAAGGAGAGAGGGAGGGAGGGAGGGAGGGAGGGAGAGAGAGAGAGAGAGAGAGAGAGAGAGAGAGAGAGAGAGAGAGAGAGAGAGAGAAAAGAAAGAAAGAAAGAAAGAGAGAGAGAGAGAGAGAGAGAGAGAGAGAGAGAGAGAGAGAGAGAGAGAGAAAGAGAGAAAGAGAGAAAGAGAGAAAGAGAGAAAGAGAGAAAGAGAGAAAGAGAGAAAGAGAGAAAGAGAGAAAGAGAGAAAGAGAGAAAGAGAGAAAGAGAGAAAGAGAGAAAGAAAGAAAGAAAGAAAGAAAGAAAGAAAGAAAACCTTAGTAGGACCAAACTTGTGAAAGTCTAACCCCTTTCTCTTTTTGGCCTCCTGAGAGTGGAACAGACATTGTACTTTTGTTTGGGGTGATAAATACACAAACTGTGTGTCAACTGGTGCAAAGCAGGCCAGTAGATTTCTGCAGATCACAGCATGCTTTGCTCTGCTTTAAGAACCAGGATCGATTTACTTTCATTGTTGTGACAGAATCTGAGAAAGAAGCTTTGTTTTATGAAGTGGGTCTCCTGTTGCCATCATAAGAAAAGATACGTCTGTTTTTTCTTAACTCCTGATTGGGGCAGAGGAATGTGGAAGCCAGGCTGGTGGCTTCATGACTGGTACGACCTCTGATCACCTGGTTTGCTACAAATTTTTTTTTATCTGCTGCTGCTTTTCCTGTGACAGATCAAAGAACCGTGTTTGTTTTCCCACTCTTCACATCCTCAATTTCCATGGACACAGGAATGCAGCAGAGTTAAAGCCAGAATTAGAGTGATCATTGAACACTGATTTGAATATAAAATCTATGGCTATTTGAAAGGGAAACCTTCAAGGGCCCGTGTAATAAATCCCTTGGGATTTAAGAGAGATGAACTGTACCTAATTGCATCTGACATGACTAAAACACACGGATCTCTGTGAAGAGTGAGGGCGGAGCCCCCAAATCCTCTGCTCAAACTATTCAAGGTTCAGAATAGTTCATGCATTTAGCTTATCTACAGCTGTATTTTCAAACTCCCCTCAGCCACATTCAGCCTCCCTCTAATGGCCAATGATGAGAAGCCAAAATTAATAAGTTTAATTTTCAGAGATTTAAAAAAAAAAAAAAAAAAAAAAAGAAAACCACTGGAAAGAGCTGATGGAACTATCCTACTGATGTTTTGGAATCCCAGGCATTATTTTGTGTCTGAACTCGGCCTCAGGAAACAAATAACAGCTCCAAGCATACCAGGGATAGGTTTGCTGGGCTAGAGTAACCTCCTGTTGCTGGGCGCTACTGCCACCCAGCATGGGCAGCTGCAATCACAGTGCCCTATCCCTGCCTGTGTGGTCCTGGAGGGTTGGAAAGCTATATGACTCCTTAGGACCTTTGTCACAAATCTGTGTAATGCCTGTGTGTGAGTTCTTGCAAGTAAATCCCCCAGCTAGGGCCTAGATGAACTGCCCTGAGCAGGGAAGGGGCAGCGCACATTGCTTCTTTCTCAGGAATGAGAGAGTACATAACAAAAAGAAA
This sequence comes from Rhinolophus hipposideros, assembly GCF_964194185.1. Taxonomy (NCBI): domain Eukaryota; kingdom Metazoa; phylum Chordata; class Mammalia; order Chiroptera; family Rhinolophidae; genus Rhinolophus; species Rhinolophus hipposideros. Next base: position 35,243,526 of record NC_138068.1, read on the forward strand.
CATATTAACTCATGCTTAGCCCTTGCCAGTGAAACCTTCTCCCACTCTCCTCCTGCTGGAGTTATAGATACATAGGCTTTGGTGCCAGTCAGCCTGGGTGCTTTATAAATTTCCTTCTCATGGCTTTGACCACACGAGATATCAAGCACTGCAACTCTAAGCTCTGAGTTCTAAGATCTACTGCTTCTGTTAGCTTCAAGCTTAAGAACTTAGCTAGAACAAGCCTTGGTACTCTAGAGACTAAAGTAAAAGCTGGTGAATCTTCTCACCGACAAGGGCACTCAAACTCCCTGTGGCTCAGTCTCCACATTTATAAAATGAGACTCACTGTTCCTATCTCAGAGGTTTATTGCTGGGAATTGAATGAAGTAATCCATAAATTTCCTAGGCTGGCACCCCACACATAGCCTCTTAAGGAAGGGTCAGGGATAGCTTTCATGCTCTTCAGTTTGGGAAGCCAGGCAGTGAGAAGACAGGTCATATTTTAACTTGGTTTCTGTGCTGACAGGCTTTTGAATGGTCTTAAGCTTGTTCACACTCTGGAGTGACATTATTAGCACACTGGCCTACATCTTGAGTTTGAGAGCCACAGAACATTCCTTAAGAATTCTAGCTGAGAACTATCTGCCCCACATTTTTCTGGGTCCAGGGCCCTAGAAATCTAAGTCAATGAAGGAATTGAAGGGAGCTTTCAGGAATTCTGATCCACTTTGGTCCCCAATGCTTGGGGTTTGCCTCTTCACTGGCTGGTCTCCACCTATATTCTAAAGAGTAGACTTATATTTGTATAGTGCTTATATATGCCAGGCTTTACATGTGCTAACTCATTTAACCTCGTAACAATTCTAAAACGCAAGTACTCTTGTTGTCTTTGTTTATAGAAGAGAAAAATGAGATAAAGAGATATTAAATTGTTTTCCCAAAGCCCTAGAAAACCCCATTGTTTCTGAGTGGCAAGGTCAGGATTCAAGCTCAGGCAGCCTTGCTCCTTCCTGGGCCCACAGGCTTAGAAATTATGCAGTATTGTCAAGGTTATGTCTTGCTTCTGGCTTTGACTTACCTTTCAGACTTAATATGTTAGGCACTCCTTAAATATCTGATGAGTGTATACACGAATGAATGATGCCTTCATAACTATCTGAGTCACTATGCTCTCATTGAAGCTTTCTTCCACATTTTATCTTGCCAATGTTTGGAATTTTCACTTTTTTATTTTACTAGGTGTGTCTGTCTTTATATATGTCATCTCCCAAGTGAATGTAAAAGATAATTTCCTGAAAGGAATAATCGTGTTTTATGCCTGTTATATAACCTCAAGAATAGCTGAATATTTACTTCATGACACCTGGAACCCCTAAAATAACTTTCTAAATAGATTGGAAATGTGGGGGTGTTGAGAGATATAAGATTTACTCCCCTCTCCAGTCCCTTTCTTTGCTCCGTTCTACAAAATGCAGTTTAGTTAAACAGTTTGAAGATTAAAAGACAATATGGCAAACCACTTAAAGTTGAAATAGATGTATAAAATCATCCTGAAGAAGCAGAAAAGCAATCAGATTGTTAAGCAGAACAGATCAAAGTATTAGGGCAATGATTTCAGGTCACTAAAGGAAATATTTTGGATTGAATCATCTCCATTTTCGTAAGAAAAATAGCATGTAAATTCCTCTCTGAAGATAAAATTGCTCTTGGAACTATATTCAAATAAGAATTATGTGCACCTTATGTAACTGACAAGGAAAACAATACTGTTAACCAATATATTACAGAAGACACCAAAATGCCCTCTTAAATAGGCCATAAAAGTGGTGAAAATGGCCACATTTTTGTGATGAGATGTTTGGAATTCATTTGCCTTCACAAAACAGAGGCCCCACCATATTCTGACTCATGGTTAATGATGGCAATACTGCTTCTCTTTCCTTTGAACTGCTTACCTATTCATTGACCTAACATGTTTTAAATATCACAAGGGAATTACTCTCGATTATGTCTTTGGGTAGAAAAATCTGCAATAACCCATTTCCTAAAAAGACTGTAATTACATTTAAGAAATGTTAGTAATTAATAGCCTGATTGGGTAATTCTAAGTTAGATTCATGAAAAACAAAGAGAATACCTAACCTTTCTTAAGCTTTAGGACACATAATTTGAACATTATGTCTACAATGAGGGTGTGTTTTCTTCCTTTTCAATGAGGAGGGTAATTAGGATGATAATAGAAATAATACTTGAGTTTATAGAGTCCTTGCCTGATGTTTTCCAAAGTGGTTCCTGGCTCTGGGGTAAGCATGTCAGACTGATGTCAGTTTGTAGAAGTCCCCGAGTTTTTCATTTCTTTTTCCCTCTGGGCTTCCTTTTTTTCTAATAAAACTACTTTAATCCCATCCACATTCCAGCTCAGAATTCCAGATGCTTAAAATGGACGGATTATATCCAAGTAACTTAAAAAAAAAAAAAAAAGTTGTTCAAATAAAAGCAAAGAGTTGTTTGCTCTCCTTTCCCATCTGGCTGCATTTGTCACATACATGTACTGGCCCCTGACATGAAGCTCTGATATTGATCTGAAATCTTATTGATCTCCAACTTAATATAGGGATGGTATCTACCAATAACTGGGCAGTTTCCGAGGCACTCACTTAATCTTTTGTTCATTTACAAAAGGAAAAGAATGCCTTTACTAGAGTGACTATTAAAGGTTCCAGTATGCCCTACCGCAAGCTGAACTTTGGAATCTGATGAAATTTTTTTTTTAATTAAATTTATTGGGGTGACAATTGTTAGTAAATTTACATAGATTTCAGGTGTACAATTCTGTATTACATCGTCTATAAATCCCATTGTGTGTTCACCACCCAGAGTCAGTTCTCCTTCCATCACCATATATTTGATCCCCTTTATCCTCATCACCCACCCGCGACCCCCTTACCCTCTGGTAACCACTAAATTATTGTCTGTGTCTATGAGTTTTTGTTTCTCATTTGTTTGTCTTGTTCTTTTGTTGTTTTCGGTTTATATACCACGTATCAGTGAAATCATATGGTTCACTGCTTTTTCTGTCTGACTTATTTCGCTTAGCATTATACTCTCTAGACCCATCCATGTTGTCACAAATTTTCCTATATCCTCTTTTCTTACCGCCAAATAGTATTCCATTGTGTGTATACACCACAACTTCTTTATCCATTCATCTATCAAAGGACATTTTGGTTGTTTCCATGTTTTGGCCACCGTAAACAAAGCTGCAATGAACATTGGAGCACACGTGTCTTTATGTATAAACGTTTTCAGATTTTTTGGGTAGATACCCAGGGGAGGGATTGCTGGGGCATATGGTAATTCTATTCCTAATTTTTTGAGGAACCTCCACACTGCCTTCCATAGCGGCTGCACCAGTCTGCATTCCCACCAACAGTGTATGAGGGTTCCTTTTTCTCCACAGCCTCTCCAATAATGTTACTATTTGTCTTTTGATGGTAGCCATTCTGACTGAGGTGAGGTGATATCTCATTGTAGTTTTTATTTGCATTTCTCTGATGATTAATGATGTTGAGCATTTTTTCATATGTCTATTTGCCATTTGTAAGTCCTCTTTGGAGAAATGCCTCTTCAGGTCCTCTGCCCATTTTTCAATTGAGTTGTTTGTTTTTTGGTTGTTGATTTTCATGAGTTTCTTGTATATTTTGGATATTAGCCCCTTATCGGGGGTCACTGTTTGCAAAAATCTTCTCCCATTCAGTTGGTTGCCTCTTTATTTTGTCGGTGGTTTCTTTTGCTGTGCAGAAGCTTTTAAATTTCATATAGTCCCATTCATTTATTTTAGCTTTTACTTCCATTGCCTTTGGAGTCAAATTCATAAAATGCTCTTTGAACCCAAGGTCCATAAGTTTAGTACCTATGTTTTCTTCTATGCAGTTCATTCTGTCAGGTCTTATGCTTAAGTCTTTGATCCATTTTGAATTAAGTTTGGTACATGGTGACAGCAGTCCAGTTTCATTCTTTTGCACGTGGCTATCCAATTCTCCCAGCACCATTTATTGAAGAGGCTGTCTTTTTTCCATTGTATGGTTTTTTGCTTCTTTGTAAAAAATTATCTGTCCATATTTATGTGGTTTTATTTCTGGGTTCTCAATTCTATTCTATTGGTCTATGTATCTGTTTTTCTGCCAATACCATGTTGTTTTGATTATTGTAGCCCTGTAGTACAAGCTAAAGTCAGGCAGTGTGATACCTCCAGCACTGTTCTTTTTTCTTAAGATTGCTTTGGCTATTTGGGGTCTTTTGTGGTTCCAAAGAAATCTGATGACTTTTTTTTCTATTTCTTTAAAAAATGCCATTGGGATTTTGATGGGGATTGCATTAAATCTGTATATTGCTTTGGGTAATGTGGCCATTTTAACTATGTTGATTCTTCCAATCCATGAACACGGAATGTCTTTTCATTTTTTTGTGTCTTCAATTTCTTTCAAAAATGTCTTATAGTTTTCAGCATATAAATCCTTCACATCCTTGGTTAAGTTTATTCCTAGGTATTTAATTCTTTTTGCTGCAATTGCAAAAGGAATTGTTTTTTGTATTACTTTTTCTGAGATTCCATTGTTAGTATATAGGAATGCAATGGACTTTTGTACGTTGATTTTGTAGACAGCAACTTGACAGTATTCATTGATTGTTTTAATAACTTTTTGGTGGAGCCTTTAGGGTTTTCTATATATACCATCCTCTCATCTGCAAAGAGTGATAATTTAACTTCTTCATTCCCAATTTGGATGCCTTTTATTTCTTTCTCTTGCCTGATTGCTCTGGCAAGGACTTTCAACACTATGTTGAAAAGCAGAGGTGATAGGGGACAGCCCTGTGGTGTTCCTGAACGTAGAGCAAAGGGCTTCAGTTTTTCACCATTAATTAGGAGATTAGCTGAGAGCTTGTCATATATGGCCTTTATTATGCTAAGGTATTTTCCTTCTATACATATTTTATGAAGTGTTTTAATCATAAATGGATGTTGTATCTTGTCAAATGCTTTTTCTACATCAATTGATATAATCATATAAGTTTTGTCCTTTATTTTGTTTATGTGATGTATGACATTGATGGATTTGTGGATGTTGAACCATTCTTGTGCCCCAGGGATGAGCCCCACTTGGTCGTGATGAATAATCTTTTAAATGCATAGTTGTATTCGATTTCCTAGAATTTTGTTTCCACCCTTTCACTTGAGCCTATGCTTGTCCTTGTAGCTGAGATGTGTCTCTGGAGACAACATATCGTTGGGTTTAGTTTTTTGATCCAATCTGCTACTTTGTGCCTTATTATTGGTGAGTTCAGTCCATTTACATTTAGGGTGATTATTGATCTGTGAGGATTTCCTGTCATTCTCTCTTTAGTTTTCTGGTAAGGCTGTGTCTCCATTGTTTCCTTGCCTTTTTGCTGTTGTCTATTATTTCTGTGTGGTGGTATTCTATGATGTTTCCCTCTGTTTCTTGTTTTATTACAGTATATATTTCAGTTCTGGATTTTTTTTGAGTGGTTTCTCTGAAGTTTATGTAAAAGAAAGTATGATATTTAGAGTATTCCATTTTCTCCAGCACGCTTACTTTCTCCATTTCCATGTTTCAGTTCAGGCGTTTACTCCCCCCCCCCCCTTTTCATGTTTTGCTTGTCACAAATTGTCCCCGTTGATGGTGGTCAAATAAGCCTCCTTTAGTATTTCTTGTAGTGCAGGTCATGTATTAGAAAATTCCCTCAGCTTCTGTATGTCTGGAAAGGTCTTTATTCCTCCTTCATATCTAAAGGATATCTTTGCTGGATATATTATTCTTGGCTCATAATTTCTCTCTATAAATAGTTTGAACATTTGGTTCCACTCCCTCCTGGCTTGTACAGATTCTGCTGAAAAATCTGATGATATTTTATTGTGTTTTCCTTTGTAGTTTACCGTCTTCTTTTCCCTGGCTGCCTTGAGGATTCTTTTCTTATCGTTGATTTTAGACAGCTTCAATACAATGTGCCTTGGAGAAGGCTTGTTAGGATTGAGGTAATTAGGGGTTCTATTTGCTTCTTGGATTTGACAATTCAGTTCTGTCCACAAGTTTGGGAAGTTCTCATCAACAATTTGTTTGAATATATTCTCTGTTCCCTTCTCTCTTTCTTCTCCTTCTGGTATGCCCATTATTCTTATATTGCTCTTTCCAGTGGAGTCAGAAAGTTCCTAGAGTTCTTTCATTTTTTTTAAGTCTCAAGTCTCTTTCTTCCTCCATCTATATAATTTCCAGGTTTCTATCTTCGATGTCACTGATTCTTTCCTCCATCTGGTCAACTCTACTACCTAAGCTGGTTATTTCATTCTTAATTTCTTCTGTTGAGTTCTTAATCTCCAGAAATTCCATTTGTTTTTTTTTTTTTAATTTCAATCTCTTTCGTTAAATGCTCATGTTGTTCTTTGGTTGTGTTTCTGAGTTCACTAAACTGCCTTTCTGTGTTTTCTTGCATTCGTTGAGTTTTTTCAGAACTGCAATCTTGAATTCTCTGTCATTTAAGTCACATATCCATATCTTTAAATTCCTTTTCTGGAGACTTTTCACTTTCTTTCTGAGTTGTCTTGTTGCCTTGGTTATTCATGGCAATTACTGATTTATTATTTCTCTTCCTAGACATCTGCAGGAGTGGCTTCTGCAACAGGTTGATAGAAAGAGGTCTTTCTTTTGTTTCCCAGTACTTGTTGGTAGTATGTTTTATTTTCTCTCCAACTGCAGTCTTTTTTTCTCTCTCACACCGTAGTGCTATTTTTTCTCTGCAGTATTCTAGCTTCTCTCACAATGGGGGGATTCCCTGGGAGACAGACTTTGCCTCTGTTAGTAGTTCGCCTGGGTCACACGGCACAGTGTCCGTGTGGGTATGCGAAGAGCTTTTGAAGTTCCAAAGCTCTTCCTGCACCAGATTCAGAGCCCATACATTTCAGCAGTTCTGTTTACTCCTACAGGGATCTGCCCCTAAAAGTGGGGCTTGGGTGGGGTGAGTTGTGAGAGGTGGCCCAGAGCAATGGTGGCGACCACCACCACAGCCGGTCCTGCTTCCACAGCTCCCTCCCCTTTGCCGGAACTAGATAGGCTGCGAATCTGTGTCTGTAGTCCACAATTCTCAGAATATCAAATATTCTGTTCTTTTGATCTGACACTGGGCAATGGCGGAGGGGTGAGCTATAGAAGTGTAGGAAGGGGGCGGCTAGTCTCAATGCCTAAGGCTTCCATTCTCCTATCGGCAGTGAGGGCTTAAACCACTGTTTTCAGCCTTCTTCCCTCAGTCTTTGCTCCGAGGTCTCTGCATAAGTGTTGGGTTCAGCCATGTTATATGTTGCCTTTTTCAGCCCTGTGGGCCATAAGCGGATCCCTCGCAGTCTGAGTCCTTCTCTCTCCCACAGCTGCAGTAGTTCTGGGCTGTAGCGAGCTCGGAGCACTGAGCTAGGTCTGTGTCTTGAGCCCGAGTGGTTCTGTCTCTGCATTTTTTCCTTCCCTCCTCCCCTGCTCACGCGATTTGCCCACCTTTAGGTGAATTCAGTTGTGGGCCTCTTTTTCTTGCCTGTCTACTGTGAAGGGAGTCCTTTGTTGAGTTATTGTTGTTCAATTAGTTGTAAATTCCAGGAGAGATTTACAGAGGCTCACCTCATGCTGCCATTTTGATGACGTCAATCCAACAATCTTCTTCACAGGAGTACCTTGGGGATAGTTAGAGGATGGTCTCTGTACCCTTAAGCCCCTGCTTTTATTTGTTGGTTTCTTCTCATTTACTCAGTCTAGTCATGCTGATTTCAGACTTGGAACCTGAGTGCACTGTAATGGCTTCCTGTTGTCAGCTGTACTTCCTCATTCAGTGCATTGAGACTGATAAAGGAGGCTGCAGAGTCAGCCTTACCACATGAGCTGAGTCTTCCATGGCTTCCTGTCTTCTTTTCTCCTCCTGCTCCAAGCTGCTGAGGGACAGGAAATGGAGGGGTTGGATGTCTGGGCTTACGGGGCTTATCTGCACTCCATCCAGGTTCTCAGAACTTTTGAAGACCTGGTATGCCACTTCAGGTCCGGAAAGGAAAAGAGAGCTCCAGTCAGATGCATATACCTCTCTAATTCTCTGTTTAGTTCCAGAACTGTCATTTACTTATTGAAATTTTACCATCTTTCCATGTGGATTGACCCAGAAAGCAAGAGCCAGTGATGTCCCTCTGATTTAACTGTATGGCAAGAGAAACATGCAACCAAATTAAATAAAATTAATTTCAGGCACACATCCTAATTCGGAAAAACATTTGCACAATTGCACAGTGTCAGCACGAGTCACTTATCCTGAACGGTTTTATTGTTGTGACTCTGATTTGAAGTCTCCACGCTTGCTGTGCATGATAAGCTTGAACCATATTTTACCCTGAAGTTTTAAAGAATGGTAATTTAAAACATCTATAACAAAACAATCTATGAGTAAATGAAATCTTCCTAAATTAGATGCCCCTTCCAGCAGCACAATGAGTAATTCTTTCCAATATGATAACATTGAAGGGCTCAGGGAGTCTCTTTATTAAATAATAATCCTCCTTCATATAGGATTTTGCATGATTCTTAGGGGGAAAATGTTGTTTACCTACTTAATTTTGAACAAAAAGCACTACTTCTCTGCTGTGATATTATTATTCCTGTATGAGTGCCTGTGTGAACTGTGATGGCTTTATATCTTTTTGTGTGCTGGATATTTTTCCACATACATCAATATGAATAAAAACAAGTTCTGTTGAACTTTATGAATTATAACTAAGACTAAAGGCACAGACCACCCTCTTCCATGCCACGTTCCTCATATTTTATTTATTTGTATGATAAATGTTTATCCAGTGTCTCTTGTAGGCACTGTGGATGATAACTCAGTGGAAAAATGCAGAAAAAGATCCTTGCTCTCATAAAGCTTATATTTTAGCAGGAGATTAGGGGTATACAATTAGAAATTACTATAAATATTTGCATAATGTAGATTATATAGCATGCTTGAAACTAATTAAAGTTTTGAATAGAGAAAACAGTAGAGCAGATTAAGGAGGAAGTAAGTGAAGTGCAGTATTAAATAGAAAATAGAGGATCAGAAGAGTTCTTATTGAGGAAGAAAGATTTCAGCAAAGACTTGAAGGAGGTAAAGTTGTGAACCAAGCAGATAATCTGGGGAAAGATCATTCTGTGCATATCGATCAGCTAAAGCCAGGACCTTAAGGAGGTAACTACGTAGGAGTAGCTTGTGAAATCCCTGGAGATCTTGTGGATAAAGTCAAGGGAGCAAAACAAAGATGAGTTTAATTAAATAAGGTGGCTATTTAAGGTCTGAGTAGGCAGCATGAGCAGATTATGTAGGACCTTTTAGACTATTGTAAAAGATCTGGGTTTAATTACAAATGAATTGGGAAGCCATTGCAATTGTTTGAACAAAGGAGTTGCATGATTCAATTTAAGTTTCTGTACTATTTGTCTGACTAATCCTTTTGCCAGACTAATCTGTTTGGGGAAGATGGCAAGGCAAGGATAGAAGCAGGAGGTTATTGCAGTAATCCAGAATAAATAGTAGTTGGCTCAATCAAGATAGCAGGTAGCAGTAGAAGGGGCAAAAGTTTTGTACATATTTTGAAGACAGAGCCAGCAGAGAAAAGTTGACAATGACTTAAAGTGTTTTGATCAGAGCATCTAAAAGGACACGCTCACATGGAAATGACCATAAGAAGAACAGATTTTGAAATTTGGATCAGGAATTCAAGTATGGGTATGCCAAGTTTAAGAAAACTATTGTTAAGAAGACTATTGTTAAGAAGACTATTGTACATCCAACTGTAGGATGTACAGTCAAGCTATGTGAGTCAGGACATAGGTCTGGGCAGGAGATGGAATTTGAAAGTTGTTGGCCAGTAGGTGCTATTTAAAATCTTGAGGATAATTAACAGCAAGGGAGCCAAGGGAGTGAGTATAGACAGAAAATAAGATGGAGGTTTGAGCCCTGGGGCATCCCACCATTATGAGGTCAGGGAGAAGTGCAGGAACTAGGTAAAGAGGTTTAGAAGAAATGACCAGTGATACAGGAGGAAAACCAAGAATGTGTGGTGTCCTGGCTGAAGACAGTATTTTGAAGAGAGTGTCCTCAAAAAGTATTTTGATGATGGTGTCAAAGTTTGTTGAAAGTTAAATTAAGCTGAGGACTGAGAATGACCACTGGATTTGGCAACATAGAGTCCATGGGTGGATTGCTGTCAGCAATTTGAGTGATATGATGGAGATACAATCCTGATTGAACAGAGAAGAATTTTCTCCCTCCTTCCCTTCCCCTCCTTCTTTTCTTCATTCTTTTCATTTTCTCTTTTTTAAAAACATTTTCTTCCATAAGCTAGGCTAAAAATTCAAATTCATATATTTGTTGTCAGTACAATTTTAACGAATCCCTTTGGGAATATTGTTTCTAAACTCTTGGAAGATTTTCACTAATTTGATCTGTCCCTAACATTTTAAAACTGGCATGGATTTTAATTATCCTCAGATCTCTTTTGTAAACAAAACAGCCAAGGCTACAGATAAGCTTTTTAGAAAACCATTTTATTTTAGGTCATTATGTTATACTTTCATACACTAAGTATGGGGAGAAAGTATTAGTAAGTTCTTTTGTTACATCTTGGCAATTTAATATATATCACAGTTTCTTCTTAAAGTATACCCAGGGTTTAACTTGTCTGTTGTGTATGCATAGTTTCCCTAATAAGATAGTGAAGTTTTTAAAGACAACAACCAGACCTACATCTTTATATCTATAGTACCGGTTATGTCCTGCACATAGTTAGTATGCAATAAATATTTGTTGGTTTAATTTTCCATGTTCACTTTGCCTGATCCTCCTCTCTAATACACAAACCTCACTTAGTCATGGAAGAATCGTGATACAAAATCATCAGAAAACAGTACTTTTACTGCTATGTAGAAGTTCTAGCCTTCAAAGACTTTACAGTCTTGTTAGAGAGAGAATACAGATTTTTGTGACAAGTTCAATAATAAGGAAAGAACAGTATAAGGCAAAAATAAAGATAGGCTTGTGATTAGTAATCAAATGAAATCTGTAGATAATACATGTTTAAAAGGTTGAAACTCAAAAGAGTTCTGGGGTAGTAAGGCAAACATAGACTCAGGAAGTTATTCTTAAAATAGTCTCCTTTCCTCCCACCTCCCCCAATCAATAATACAAGAAATTCATGTTTATAGAGCAATCAGTTAATATATTATGGACATTTTTCTTTACCTTTACAATTATGTTAAACATCATATCCAATAGATGCAGAGTATTCTATTGTAGGAATGCACTATAATCTATTCTACTATATCTGTGGATTGAATGTTTAGATTGTTGTTTTCTCTTTCATATTATACACCAAAATAAGATGAAGAGCCCTGTAGCCATGCTTTTGTGTATATTTGATAGTTCTTTCTTTCATTTTTTGACCACCTTCACCCATTTATAGTTATTTTTATATTACATTTCTTGATGTGGTATTGTAATGTCAAAGACAGATATACATAGAGCTTTTTTAAAAATTGTGGTAAAACACACATCATAAAATTTACCATCTTACCCATTTTTATGTGTACATTTCAATAGTGTTAAGTATATTCACATTGTGCAACAGATCTCTAGAACTTTTTCACCTTACAAAACTGAAACTCTATACCCATTAATCAACTGCGAATTTCTTCCTTCCCTCACCTCTGGCAACCACAATTCTACTTTCTGTTTCTTTGAGTTGACTGCTTTAGAGACCTCAAATGAGTAGAATGATACATTATCTGTCTTTTTGTGACCGGCTTATTTCACTTAGTGTCTTCAAGTTTCATCCATGTTGTAATAGCTGACTAGATTTCCTTATTTTTCAGGCTTAATGATATTGCATTGTGTGTATATACCATCTGTTCTTTACCCACTCATCCATCTATGAACACGTGGGTTGCTTCCACCTCCTGCCTGTTGTGATTGATGCTGCCGTGAATGTGCTGTGGAACCCCTCTTCACAATCATGCTTTATGTTCTTTTGGGTACATACCCAGGAGTAGTGACACTTCTGGGTCATATAGTAATTCTGTTTTTAATTTTCTGAGGAATTTCCATACTGTTTTACATAGTGATTATACCTTTTCACATTCCCACTTACAATGCACAAAGGTTCCATTTTCTCCACATCATTGCCAATATATTATTTTCAGTTTATATACATATAAACATATATATATATATCAAATGTATACATTTGATATGTATATGTATACATATACATCTATCTATCTATCTATCTAGACATATATATGTATGTAGTGGCCATTCGAATGGGTATGACTTTCTTAGACATTTATATATATATATAAATATATTTATATATTTATATATATATATAAATATATAAATATATTTATATATTTATATATATATATATATTTTTTTTTTTATTAGTTTCAGGTGCACAAAACAAAGTAATACTTAGACGCATATCATTTACATCCCTCACACTGTGGACCCCCCTCTCCCATCCATTATCTCTCTGACCTAGCACCGAGCCATCACATTTCCACTATCTCCACTCCCAATGCTGTACTCCTCCTCTTGTAACTATATACATACATATGTATACATATATATATATATATATATATATGTATATATATATATGTATATATATATATATATAATTATACTTGGCATTCATTATTGTTCAGCTTCAGGTGTACATTGCAGTGATCAGGCATCTACATCTTCCCTGAGGTGGTCTCCCAAATGGGAGACATGTCCATCGAATACTCTACAAAATCTTTACAACATTATTGATTATGTTCCTCAAATTAATTTTCAAAACCCGTGGCCATCTTGTGGTTACCAACTGTTTTCTAATCCCCTCACCTTCCTCCTTGTCCCCACCTCCCCGCCCATCTAACAACCCTCAGTTTTTCCTCTTTGTCTCCAAAACTGTTTCTGATTAGTTCATTCACTTATTCTCTTCCTTAGAGTCCGCATATAAGTGAGATCATATGGTACTTGTCTTTCTCTGTCTGACTTATTTCACTTAACATAATGTTCTCTAGGTCCATCCATGTTGTTGCAAATGGTAAGATGTCTTTCTTCTTTATGGCTGCATAATACTCCATTGTATAAATGTACCACAGTTTCCTAATCCAGTCCTCTACCGATGGGCATTTTGGTTGTTTCCATGTCTTGGCTATTGTGTATAGTGCTGCAATAAACATAGGAGTGCATAAAGATTTTTGAATTGGAGTTTGGGGTTTCTCCGGATAGATACCTAGGAGAGGAATTACTGGATCATAGGGTAGTTCCATTTTCAGATTTTTGAGATACCTCCATACAATTTTCCATAGTGAATGCACCAATCTGCAATCCCACCAACAGTGCACAAGCGTTCCCTTTTTTCCACATCCGCGCCAGCACTTGTTGTTTGTTGATTTATTGATGATAGCCATTTTGACTGGGGTGAGGTGGTATCTCATTGTGGTTTTTATTTGCATTTTTCTGATGGTTAGTGACATTGAGCATTTCTTCATATGTCTGTTTGTCATCTGTATGTCCTTTTTAGAAAAATGTCTCTTCAAGTCCTCTGCCCATTTTTTAATTGGGTTGTTTGTTTCTTTGGAGTGAGTTGAGTGAGTTTTATTATAGATTTGTGATATTAACCCCTTAAATATATATCATTGGCAAATATCTTTTCCCATTCATTAGGATCCCTTTTTGTTTTATTGATAGTTTCCTTTGCTGTGAAAAAACTTTTTAGTTTGATGTAATCCCACGTGTTTATTTTTTGTCTTACTTCCCTCACGCGAGGGGATATGTCAGTAAAAATCTTGCTTCGGGTAATGTCTGTGAAGTTTCTTCTTTATTTTCTTGTAGGTATTTTATGGTTTCAGATCTTACATTTAAGTCTTTAAGGCATTTTGAATTTATTTTTGTATATGGTGTAAGGAAGTGGTCCAGCTTCATTTTTTTGCATGTGTCTGTCCAGGTTTCCCAGCACCATTTACTGAATAGACTGTCTTTACCCCATTGTACATTCTTACTTCCATTGTCGCAGATTAAATGGCCATATAGGCATGGATATATTTCTGGACTCTCTATACTGTTCCATTGATATATGTGTCTGTTTTTATGCCAGTACCATGCTGTTTTGATTACTGTAGCCTTGTAGTATAATTTGAAGTCAGGTATTGTTATACCTCCCACTTTGTTCTTATTTCTCAAGATTGCTAAGGCTATCCGGGGTCTTTTATGGTACCAAATAAATTTTAGGATTATATGTTCTATTTCTGTGGAAAACGTCTTTGGTAGTTTGGTAGGAATTGCGTTGAATATGTATATTGCCTTAGGCAGTATGGACATTTTAACTGTATTAATTCTTCCTATCCATGAACATGGTATGTGTTTCCATCTATTTATATCTTCCTTCATTTCTTTCTTCAGTGTCTTATAATTTTCTGAGTACAGCTCTTTTACTTCTTTGGTTAAATTTATTCCCAGGTATTTTATAGTCTGTGGAGCAATTGTAAATGGGATAGTTTTTTTTAAATTTCTCCTTCTGATGTTTTATTATTGTTATATGCAAATGCAACTGATTTCTGACTATTAATTTTGTATCCTGCTACATTACTAAATTCATCCATCAGCTCTAGTAGTTTCTTGGTGGAGTCTTTAGGATTCTCTCTATATTGTATCATATCATCTGCATATAATGATAATTTTACTTCCTCCTTATCAATTTGGATGCCTTTTATTTCTTTTTCTTCTCTCATTGCTGTGGCTAGAACTTCCAGCACTATGTTGAATAGAACTGGAGATAGTGGGCAAACTTGTCTTGTTCCTGATCTTAAGGGAGATGGTTTTAGCTTTTCCCCATTGAATATGATGTTAGCTATGAGTTTATCATATATGGCCTTTATTATGTTGAGATATGATCCCTCTATTCCCACTTAAGGGTTTTTATCATAAATCGTTGCTGGATTTTATCAAATGCTTTTTCTGCATCTATTGATATGATCACGTGATTTTAATTTTTCATTTTGTTAATGTAGTGTATCACATTAGTTGATTTGAGGATGTTGAACCACCCCTGCATAACAGGGATGAATCCCACTTAATCATGGTGCATGATCTTTTTAATGTATTGCTGAATTCTGTTTGCTAATATTTTGTTGAGGATTTTTGCGTCTATGTTCCTTAGAGATATCGGCCTGTAGTTTTCTTTTTTTGTGGTGTCTTTGTCTGATTTTCGGATCAGGGTGATAGTGGCTTCGTAAAAAGTGTTTGGGAGTCTTCCCTCCTTCTGGAATTTTTGGAAGAGCTTGAGGAAAATAGGTAATAATTCTTTTTTAAACGTGTTGTAAAATTCACCTGTAAAGCCATCTGGTCCAGGTCTTTTGTTTGTTGGGAGATTGTTGATTACTGATTCAATTTCCCTGGTGGTAATCAGTCTGTTCAGGTTTTCTGTTTCTTCTTGAGTTAGCCTTGGAAGGTTGTACGCTTCTAGAAAATTGTCCATTTCTTCCAGATTGTCAAATTTGTTGGCATATAGTTGCTCATAGTAATTTCTTAAAATTTTTTGTATTTATGCGGTGTCTGTTGTCACTTCTCCTCTTTCATTTCTGATTTTATTATTTTGGGTCCTCTCTCTCTTTTTTTAATGAGTCTGGCTAAAGGTTTGTCAACTTTGTTTATCTTCTCTAAGAACCAACTCTTGGATTCATTGATCTTTTGTATTGTTTTTCTGATTTCTATTTCATTTATTTCTGCTCTGATCTTTATTATCTCCTTCCTTGTGCTCCCTTTGTGCTTCTTTTGCTGTTCTTTTTCCAGATCCCTTAAGTGTGAAGATAAACTGTTGATTAGTGATGTTTCTTGTTTCTTTAGGTAGGCCTGCAATGCTATGAATTTCCCTCTTAGAACTGCTTTCGCGGCATCCCATAGATTTTGGGTCGTCGTTTTCATTTTCGTTTTTCTCAAGATATATTTTGATTTCTTCCTTGATCTCCTGCTTGACCCATTCATTATTTAGTAATAAGTTATTCAGCCTCCATGAATTGGTGTGTCTTCCAGATTTTTTCTTGTAGTTCATTTCTAATTTCATAGAAGACAATTGGTATAATTTCAATATTTTTTTAATTTATCAAGACTTGTTTTGTGGCCTAACATATGGTCTGTCTTGGAAAATGTTCCATGTGTGCTTGAGAAAAACGTGTATTTTGCAGCATTGGGGTTAAATGCTCTGAAAAAATCAATTAAATCCAAGTGGTCCAATGTATCATTTAAGGCTGTTGTTTCCATATTGATTTTCTGTCTGGAAGACCTGTCCCTTGTTGTCAGAGGTGTGTTGAAGTCCCCTACTATGATAGTGTTACTGTTGATCTCTGTCTTTATGTCAGTCAGTACCTGTTTTATATATTTAGGTGCTCCTATGTTGGGTGCATAGATGTTTACTAGGGTTATGTCCTCTTGTCAGATCGATCCCTTTATTATTATATAATGCCCATCTTTATCTTTTAATATGTTCTTTATTTTAAATTCTATTTTGTCAGATATAAGTATTGCAATGCCAGCTTTTTCCTCATTTCCATTTGCATGAAATATCTTACTCCAACCCTTCACTTTCAGCCTGTGTGTGTCTTTTGATCTGAGGTTAGTTTCTCGTATACAGCATATACAACAGTCTTTCTTTCTTATCCACTCAGCCACCCTATGTCTCTTGATTGGAGCATTTAATCCGTTTACATTTAAAGTGGTTATTGATAGGTACATAGTATTGCCATTTTTAAATTTGTAGTTAGATTGTTTTCATCTTTCTTCTATATACAGAAGTCCTTTTAGTATTTCTTGCAATGCTGGCTTGGTTGTCATAAATTCTTTCAGTTTGTTCTTTTCTGGGAAGCTCTTTATCTCTCCATCAACTTTAAATGATAGCCTTGCTGGATAAAGCAATCTAGGTTGTAGGCCTTTGTGTTCCATCACTTTGAGTATCTCCTGCCACTCCCTCCTGGCCTTCAATGTTTCTGTAAAAAAGTCATTTGATAATCTTAGGGGAGTTCCCTTGTATGTAACCCTCTGTCTTCCTTTTGCTGCTGTTAGGATTTTCTCTTTGTCTTTAAGCTTTGCCATTTTAACTATAATGTGTCTTGGTGTGGACCTGTTTGAGTTTATCCTAGTTGGAATTCTCTGCTCTTCCTGGGCTTGTATGTTGGTTTCCTTCATCAGGTTAGGGAAGTTTTTGGACATTATTACTTCAAATATGTTCACAATCCCTTGCTTCCTCTCTTCACCTTCTGGTATTCCTGTGATGTGCATGTTGTTGCGCTTGATTTTATCCCAGAGGTCTCTTAAACCATCTTCATTGTTTTTTATTCTTTTTTCTTTCTGTTGTTCTGTTTGTGTGATCTCTGCTAACTTGTCTTCTACGTCGCTGATTCGATCCTCTGCTTCATCTAACCTGCTGGTAATTCCTTCAAGTGAGTTCTTAATTTCAGTAATTGTGTTCTTTAGTTCTAACTGGTTGTTTGTTATGATTTCTACATCCTTCTTTATGTCTTCTCTAAGCTCGTTAAACATTCTTATCACCCGTGTTCTGAACTCTGTCTCTGATAGGTTGGTTACCTCTGCTTTATTTGGTTCCAGTTGTGGAGGTTTCTTCTGTTCTTTTATTTGGGACATATTTCTTTGTTTCCCCATTCTAGCTGACTCTCTGTGTTTGCTTTGATGTATTAGGTAGATCCCCTAGAGTTCTTAATTCTTGCTGGGTTATCTTATGTAGTATGTGTCTTTTATATTTGACTTGCACTACTTCATTCTTCTCTGTGTGTTCTCTAAAGGTGACTCTTGTGTTGTGTATATTGTCCTGTTAAAGAAGATCTTTAATTGTTTTTTGCTTGTGAGTAGGTGGGGTTAACTCCTAGGCTGACTAGTTGTGAGACTTGGCTCTGTCCACCGCAGGGTGTTCTGCTGCGTAAGGATTGACTACTTAAATGTGATTTGGCCTCTATTGGCTCTTGTGCCTGCAGAGAATTCCCTTTGGGTATGTGACTTGTAGGTCAAACCCGGTAGTACTCTGGTTTGGTCTGGAGTTGGCCTCTGGATATGTTGAATCTTGTGCCTCTTAAGCTGGGCCCTGGTAGGGCAATTTCAGAACAAAGCAGATCACCAAGCACAACAACAACAACACCAAAGAAAAAAATCAAATACATTCACATGAAAAAATACCCAATAATCCCCACTCAACACAGGCAAAGATATCAAAGATATAAAGACAAAACAAAACAAAGCAAAACAAAAACAGCTCCAGTCTTGGCTTAAGCCCATCAAGTAATCTCCAGGTTGTCCTCTGCTGTATCAGAGAGTCCCCTGCCTATTGTGCAGGCAGAACCGGTCACCTGGTGTCCAGGGTGACTTTGGGAGTGTAAATTTAAATGCGTGGGTTGGGGAGGTCTGGATGATAGTTTTTACAAAGTCAGTGCAGTTTCTGCCCTTGCCTGCACATATGCACATTAAGAGTAGCAACACCAGCCCGGTGTCCAGTACTCCTTAGGGCACTTCTTCAATGTGTGTGTGGGGGGGGAGGGTGGGCGGGAGATTTCTGAGCTGCTGAAAGCTGGGAGCTGTGTCTGCTGCTTACTGCTGACCTCTGGGAGTGCCTCCGCAGTTGTAGTTGTCCCGCCCTAGGCAGGCCAGAAAGGGTGGGGGCTGGGGATGGAGAGGTCTTCTCACTCCCAACCCAGCTGCGTCATACTCCTCCTGCAGGCCAGAAAAGGTGGTGGCTGGGGGTGGAGGAGTCTCTTCTCTCCTAGCTCAGCCAAAAATCACACTCTTCCCAGCCTCTTCCCTTGGTCAGAGCTGCCTGTCAGTCTTCCCAGAGCCTGAGCACTACGGCTCTTCTGTAATCTGACACTACTCTTCAGTTCAGGGGCCAGTTTAAGTCTCTGGAAGGGTAGGGATAAGATTGGAGGAGCTGGGGGAGGGGCCCAGGTAGGGTGTCTGTGTTCTTTGTCTGCCCTAGGGCCCACCAAGTTGCCCCCCTGGCGGAAGTGATCAGCTGTGGGGCGCAGGGAAAGAGCCCACCTCCTTCCTGGCTTTTGTATTCTCTGTTCCGCCCTGGGGACCCCTGTGTCTTTAGAGCTGTGGGTTACCGCCCGCTGCTGCAGCCTGCAGCCACCGCCTGCAGCCACCGCCTGCAGCCGCCGGTGCCGCCGGCCGAATTCCACTGGGGGCCCGCGCATTTCCACTCCACTCTCTTCCTTCTGCCCCTGCTCACCCAATTTGCGCACCTTCAAGTAATCCTTCCACGAGTCTCTTAGGAGCCTCTTAGCTGTTCTGCTTGATGAGCAAAGAGTTGTTTGATGGGTTATATGTCCCGTTTGTAATAAGATCTGGAGAACTCAGAAAGTGTGCCCTGCTGCCGCCATTCCTATGACGTCACTCTTCTTAGAGATTTTTAAAGGTCTCATTTTTTTCAGAATATTTGCATATGAAATTAACACATCTTACCAACATTTAATATTATATATTTTGTTTTGTCTTTGCTTATTTCACAAGGATAAGTTATGGTTATAAATTATCGGTGAAAGTAACTTTATTTTATTTTTAATAAGATTTAATTGAATACTGGCCATTTGTATTTTTTCTGTTATGAATTATAAGTTTATAAACTATCATCATTTTTCTATTGGGTTTCCTACACACTATGTATAAGATTTATAAGAGTGATTAACATGTATATTATATTACACTTTTATCTCATTGTCTTAGTCATCTCTGGCTGCTATAACAAAATACCTTAGATTGAGTGGTTTAAACACCAGGCATTTATTTCTTACAATTCTGGAAGCTGGGAATCATAAGATCAAGATGCTGATCTTGTAAGGACCTTCTTCCTGGGTTGAAGACAGTACCTTCTTACTTCGTCCTTACATGGCAGATGGAAGGAAAAGAGACCTCAGGTCTCTTACTCTTCTTATGAGGACACTAATCCAATCAAAATGATCAGACCTTCTTGTCTAAATCTAATTACTTCCCAAAGTATCCACCTCCAAATACTATCACTTTGGGAGTCAGGGCTTCAACATATGGGAAGGCACAAACATAGCACTCCTATTTCTTACAAATATACTCAGATTATCCTATGCATTTTAATTTTGCTTATTGTGATTTTTGCTTCTATACTACTGATAGAGTCAAATCTAAGATTAATTTCATTCATATTTACATCTCCTTTTATCTGAAGAAAATCTGTTGTCATCTAATAGCTAAGTACTCATTTCTTTTCTCTGAGTGTTAATTTTTTTTATGTTAGTTTCAGGTATAATGTTAATATTTTTATCAATCTAGTGCATCAGGGATTTATTAGTGATATTGGATTTAATAATATTTTTCCAGATAGATTTTTTAATTTAAAAATATGATAATATACCAAATAGCAAATATTATAGAAAAAAGATGAACTCCTTAACAAGTTTTAATCCATTAACATTTTGCCAATTAATTTATTTATATTTATTATATTTATTTATATTTATTATATTTATTATATTTATTTATTTATATTTATTAATTATTTATTTATATTTATTATTAAATTTATTAATTTAATCATTATTAATTTCAGATCTCGTGTGTATGTAATATTACTGATTTAAGTTTGTATCATTGCACCCATCCAGAAACCTATTCCCCTTGCTCCACATAGGGGCCTGAAATTAAAAATTGGAATGTAATCTCTTATCCATATTTGAATGTTTTCATTACATATAACGAGGTCCGACAAATGAGTTCATGAACTCATCCTAGAAAAAGTGCTAAATACCTCCTTGTTGAATATTGCTAGGGTCATCTTTGAATCACTCCCCTTGGGAAGCTATGCACCAATACCAGCGCGTAGTCCACCCTTCAAAGCATTTTTGGAACTCTTCTTCTGGAATGACCATCTGAGCTGTCGTCGTATTACCCTTGATATCCTGAATGTCATCATAATGTCTTCCTTTTAACATTTCCTTTATTTTAAGGTAAAGAAAGAGGTCATTGGGGGCCAGATCAGGTGACCAGGGAGGGTGTTCCAATGCAGTTATTTGTTTACTGGCTAAAACCTCCTCCACAGACAGTGCTGTGAATTGTTGACAAAAAGTTCAGATCATCTAACTTTTTCACACAGCCTTTTCAGCACTTCCAAGTAGTAAACTTGGTGAACTATTCATCCAGTTGGTACAAATTCATGATGAATAATCCCTCTGATATCAAAAAAGGTTAGCAACATCATTGCAACAAGTTCACGAACTTCATTATCAGACTTCCTGTGTTGTACTAGATAATATTGTCGTTTTGGAATGTTTAAGTTCACATAAAGAGTATTCTATTATATCTCTCTGTAACCTGTTTATCCCCCACAATTTATTTTGGGGGATAATGTATTCATGCTGACATATATAAATCTACATTGTGCTTTTTAATTGCTAAATAGTCTTATAATGTATGAATATAGAGTAATATGCTTATCCGTTCTCTGATTGCTTGTCATTGTAAGTTGTTCCAATGTTTTTCTTTCAATTGTAAAGAATTGTGTTATGAACAACCTCATACATGTCTACTTGTGCACATGTGTGAGAGTTTCTCTAGGCTTTCACACCTAAATGTAGAATTCCTGAATTGTATATACTGCACATTTTCATTTTACCTTGAAACTCTCAAATGGCTTTCCAAACTAGCTTTAAGAAAATTAACTAGTATCTCTAGGCCTCAGGAACTTCCTCAAGGTAATGTAGGAAACAATGACTACTCTACCAGATTATCATGAGGGTTAAATGTGTCAACGTTTGTAGTGTCTATCAAAGTGTGTGGTAAAGAACAAGTACCAAATAAAGGATGGTTGTATTATCTAGAACCTCTTCTGTTATAATATTTGTTACTACATAATTGCTTTTGAGCAAGAAACTGATAGTCTCATAGGGGTATTTAAGGATGTAATGGGAATTTATTGTTTTATTAGTGTATGAGCAACATTTAACCTCTTTCCACTTGAGGAGAATTCCCCACGGAATGTAGCTTTGTTGGGACACATATCCTTATTTAACCACTATGAATGAGGTGACTCACATGTAAACCAGGGAGATGACAGAGAAAATGGAAGATAATAAATGGATGTGAAACATTTAAAAATATGCTGCTAAGCTACTGGTACCTGATTGATTGCAATCAAATAAGGCAGGCTAGAGGATTGCAAGAGTTTAGATAAAATTAACAAGTTCAAGAAACTTGAAGTATAAAGATTCTATTAATAGAAAATAGAATGGTGGAGTTTCTGAAGGTGCTTGGGGAAAAGAGGAGTCAGATTTTAGATATGGAGATTTGAAAGAATACCCAGCTGCAACTCAGGAAAATAGGAGTTAAAACTAGATGAGAAAATATTCTGTGTGGGAACAATTTAAAGCTAAAGGCTGAGAAAAGAGGAAAGTCGTAAGTGTTTTGTTTTGGAAAATGCTGATAGTGGAGGGTAGGAGGAAATAAGAAGAAATAGCAGGAGAAAAGGAGTCTATGTGGTTGCTTAGGTTTTTCCTTAATCTACATCCCTACAATTAGGTTTGGTGAATTATAAGGCATGAATCACTGTTTTGCTGTGTAGTTCTAGATTGGGGGCTAAAGATTCTGATAGTGTGTGAGCATCTGTGGAAGGGGTGGTCTAGAGTGCAAAACTTATATGCAAGTGCCATGCAGTAGAAATAAACATCCATATAGCAATGGTAAAGGAAAGGGGAGTATAAGGGCAGATTGCTTTTGTGGACTAGGGACAAGGGGAATCATGGAGCTGAACAAAACATCAGCTTTACCAGAATCTTCAATGTTTTATTTATATATGTGTGTTATATATGTGTGTATATATATATATATATATATATATATATATATATATATATATATATATATATATATAAAAGAGAAACCTGAAGAATATAGACAAATGTTGCCATCTGTCAAATATGGCTAGGGATCACCTTATTACTTTGGGTTAAATTCCTTTCTGTTTGAAATACTTCATAATTTTTTTAAAAGCAAGGTTCAGAAAAATTAGGGTAAAAACCTTGGGAGATAAAAGAAGAGAGTTTTAAAATATTTTGAAATATTAAGTCAATTCCAAATAAATTTAAGCTTGGCTATCACTATTTACCTTACATCTGTCTCTTTAACAAAAGTAATTGAAAATGAGTTAAGTCAAGTAGACCAATAACATTTGGAAAGAAGAAAAATCTGTTTGCTACTAATCTTTTAAAAAGGGGCATTTGTTTTGAATTGAGTTAGTCATACCATTACCTTTTTCCCCGCTTCTTCCAAAACTTCTAAAAACAATTCTGAAAGGTTAGTAGATTTCTCCCCGTTTGTCTATTTGTTTGCCCCAGTTCATGAACTCAGACCTTTTCACTTCAACATTTTGCTTCCAAGCAACTTATTCTGATACTCTTATAGCCTAGGAACCAGACCCTTAGAAAATTTTCCTTATATGCATTCAGCTGGTGAGTTTCCACAAAAAAAGCGACATTAAACATTGATCCGATTGTGTGAAGTGATGCTACCAGTTATTTAGCATTTGGTGCTTCCTGTAAGTGGATGCAAACTTCATTAAAGAAAATGACAGATGGCATATGGCTGCAGGCAAAATGCCAGTCCACATGATGAAATCTACAGTGTTCTAGTCCGGGATAAAGTGTTTTTAATTGCCTTGAGGAAAATCTGTCGCATTGAAATAAATCTGTCGCATTGATTCGTTTACAGTTACCAGGTAATTATAATGGTGTGGCTAGTTCCTTTTTAGGTAAAAATTAAAATAAATGAATAAATAAATAAACAAACAAACAAACAAACTGTGGAAACAGATAGGCATTTGGCTTGAGTTTGTACTGCAAGATGAGTTTTTATGACCCTTGAGGTTTTATGACCCTTCGCTGCGGTGATGAGGTCTCCACCTGCATGAGGTTACAATAGACTGATCACAGAGCCCCGTTTCATGTGCTCTTCCTGAGTCGTTGGGTATATTACTTTGAGAATTGGAAGACCTGGGGGTGCGAAACTGATTATGAGATTTTTCTTTGCTTGACAAGATGAGCGAGTCTGTACGAGGCAGATGCATTTCTATCAACTGACTGCAGACAGGTTTCAATCACAGTCGGATTGCGCTGCATTCCTTTTGAAGGTGGATGTCTAAGAAAATTGAATTTTAAAGGGATAATTACAGTCCTATCAAATTCTGAGGTTCACTTTATTATACATTTTTTAAGAAGTCAAATCTCCCTTAATTAGTTTTTAAAATAATGTGATTTTCTGGTCAATTTTACTTGCAGAATATGATCCTCCAAATATTTATTTTTTTAATGTCCTCAAATAGAGGTTCAAGTACATAAGGAAAAAAAAATATTTTTGTTTATAGAAAGTAAAACTAGATCCTAGTTTCAGCACCTGAAATTTACGTAGTTAACAGAAATTGCCTCTGGCTAATTAAGTGGAAGAATGTGGAAGGCTAATCACTGATTGGACAAAAATGCAGGCGAACGAAGCAGAAATTTGGGTTCCCTAACAAGGTAGTAAGACCCTTGGTGTACAGCTCCTCACAGTCGTAGTCTGGTTAGGACACTCTGCTGCTGGCTCCACCTCCACTGGACACTTGCTTCTGGCTGTGCTGGTCTTTCTGCTCTGCCAAAGATTATTTCTCAACTGTCCTCACTCTTTCCACCATTCTCCGACACAGCAAAGTTCTAAGCAGAAATCATCGATTGGCTGAGTTGAGGCCATATGGCAATTCTCTGGTTGCCTGGTCCATTGGCTCTTTCCCGCCAGAGCCCACACAGTGAAGGATCACTCCCAGGTAGGCAGGGAGTGCTATTGCTGGACATCCACAGAACAACAGAGGTGCACGACAAAGAAAATTCTCTGTTAAATAATGACTTTTTTTCTAGTTTACTTTTCTGTTTGTTTTTGATGACCATAAACACATGAAGTAAATAAGGCTATTATTAATAACCCTAGCCTCAACTGGGTGTCAGTGTCACCTTTCTCCCAGGATTTTTCCTACTATAGCAAAAGCATAATTATTGTTGTTCCTGAACTGCCTGCCAACCTCTTTTTTGTGTACACACTTCTGATATTTTCAAGTTTAGAAAAAGGCAAACGGTTGCCGTTTTTCTCAACCTGTATTCTATAATCAGTATCATTTCTTTCTGCTTATTTTGCCAGGAGTTTCACAGTGAATAAATATTTACTGAGTATTTCTGTATTAGGTTGCCAGGGGTACCATAACAAAGCACCACAAACTAAGTGGCTGAACAACAAAAAGTTGTTTCACACGTCTGAAGGCTAGAAGTCTGTCTGATTAAGGTTCCTTCTGAGGACTATGAAGAAGAATCTGTGCCATGCTTCTCTCCTAGCTTCTCGTGGGTTGCTAGCAGTAATGGGCATTCCTTGACTTGTGGAAGCATCATCCCAATCATTGCTGTCATCTTCATGTGGTGCTGTTCTTCCTCTGTGCACATCTGTGTCCAAACCTCTCCTCTGTAAGGACACCAATCAGATTGGATTAAAGACCACCCTAATGACTTCTTTTAACTTGATTACCTCTGCAAAGATTATATCTCAAAGTGGGTTACATTCTGAAGTACTGGGGATTAGGATTCTAAGATTTTTTGAAGGGGGACATAATTCAACCTATAATAACTTCTTAAATAGCTACCACTGCATATGAGTTACTTGAAATATTGAGTCCTTTCCGGAGTTAAAGAATCATTAAAACCAAGGAACATATAACTGTTCAGACTTGGTTGACCATTGAGGATTGCACATGCATCTAAATTTCAGGGCTGAAACTGAGAAAATGCTTTTGGAATCTAACTGTTTCTTGAGGAAACTCAAGGAATTACTGGATGCCCTTTATCGGGGGAAGAAATTCCTTTCTATTCCTAGCTCATTGTATTTTTATCATGAAAGTGTGCCGGACTTTGTCAAATAATTTTTCTGCATCTATTGAGATGATTGTGTGGTTTTTGTCTTGTATTAATCCAGTATATTACATTGATTGATTTTCATGTTAAGCCAACCTTGAATTCCTGGGATAAAGCTCACTTGGTCATGATTATAACTCTTATTATAAGCTGCTGGATCTGATTTGCTAGTAAATTGCTGAGAATTTTTACATCTATATTCATAGGGGTATTGGTCCGTAGTTTTCTTTTTTGTGTGTGATATTTTTGTGTACTTTTGCTCTCAGGATAACACTTTGTAGAATGAGCTGGGAAGTGTTTCCTCTTTTGTATTTTGAAAGAGTTGGTGGTAATTCTTCTTCAAATGTATAGTAGAATTCACCAGTGAAGCTACCCAGGCCTGGGTTTTTATTTGTGGGGAGTGTTTTGAATACTAATTCAATCTTTTTACTTGTTGCAGGTCTATTCAGATATTCAATTTCTTCTGGAGTCAACTCAGTATTGTGTAGTTCTCTAGGATTTTCTTTCTTTCTTTCTTTCTTTCTTTCTTTCTTTCTTTCTTTCTTTCTTTTTTATTTGTAATTTCATCTAGGTTATCTAATTTGTTGGTAATTTGACTCTTCTTTTTTTCTTTATCAGTTTGGTAAATGTTTATCAATTTTTAAAAAATCTTTTCAGATAACATACTTTTGGATTTGTTGATTTTCCCCTTTTTAAATTTATTCCCTGTTTCATTTAGTTCTGCTTTAATCGTAATTATTTATTTTGCTTTGTTTTGGGTTTAATTTGCCCTTCTTTTTCCAGTTTATTTCAGATCTTCTTTATGGATGTGCTCTAAAGTATTAGAAAATTTAGGCAAATTCTGATGTCTTTCAGTATTGCATTAATTATCAGTGAAATACTATTATAGTAACAGACAGATTTAATGGAGTCTTTTTTATTTAAATAAGTAATTTAGATCACATACAAGAAAACATTTTACTACATATATGGATGTAGCCAAAAGGATGTCTTTAAAAACAGGAACAGTTTAATTCTAAATGCATTTATTATATTCTCTCAAATTTCCTTCCAAGGGCTCTGATGGAAGATAGTATTATTTGATAAAAACTGTTTTAATTTTTGTTTATATTAGATATATACAATGCTGCTATACTTTAAAAAAGTACTTAAGATGCTATTCAGCATTAAATAAAGTTTTTGAGCTCTTTTTAAAAAGAAATATTTCCAAAGTGAAAGCTGTAAATGGAGTTATTGCAATCCTTTAATGCAAAGCAGTTGTTTTCATTTGCAAAAAAAAACTGGGAAAAGGAATATTCATGACATTCTTGGTCTTTCCCTTAAATATTATAATGCTTTTCAAATAAACATAGAATTAAAAACAAATGTACCAAATACTCTTTTAAAAGCAGATAGTATTCTAAGTAATTGAAGTTAATACAACAACAGCAAACATTTGTTTTGAAACACTTGACAAGCCTTAGCGTATATTCTTTTAGATTATGAGCTATTATTTGTAATTTCATGAAAATTCTCTTTCAAATACTTTACAGTTCAAGTATTGGAAATTATCTAAATGCATGACTTTGTGTCACAAGAACTTATACATTACAATGTGCGGTATATTTAAAACAGTCTTTGTATTTTTAAAACAAGTATTAAAACCACTCAAAGAAAATAAATATTGTTATTCTAGAAGACAAAATACATACATCAAAACCCAAACCAGGATGTACATCTAATGGCCTGGGACAGCTTCTCTTGCCTCATTAGCCTTGAAACATGGGGATAGATATCTTGAAAACTTAAGGTTCTTTTGGATTATAGGGTTGTATATCTATCAGTTTGGTTGCCTTTTGCTTCATTTAACTATTGCAGAAGGTCCTTTCAGAAACATTGCAGAAAATTGGAAATGCAATTTTTAAGCATATGTCAAAACAATTACACAAAATTGGTGCAAAAAATATACACACTGAAACTCATTCTAAACAGCCAATAGTAGATATGTTCAAGAAAAGATGATCTGAAGACCAACTGCAATAAGTAGAACAACTAGCATTTTACATGTGTTAAGACCTTCTAATTTAATGGAAATATTGAGGGGCCTTTTGTAAAGAGAATGATGCTTCTTTATTGTAGAACATTAACCTTTAATCATTTTAGGAATATTTTTTAAATCAAATTTTTATAAAGCAGCCGTGACTGTACTTATTTGTTTGTTTTATGTTTTGGAATTTGTGACTAGCAGTTAAAGATTTTTAAGTAGAGAGAAGCCCCATTTTACCCTTCATTTTCTAAGTAATGTCTGTCAGCCAAACTTGGCATGTGGGCAGCAGATCATAGGTGAGTCACTTTGTTCCTTGCCTTGCTGGTGCAAAAGTGAAAATAGTTCATACTGAAGCAAGAGTTGGCATCAGAGAAACTATGTTCTATGCTCTTTTTAAATAGTCTTCCTATGACATTCTTTTAGAAAAACAAGCATTTTCCCTCCCCATCCCACAAGGGTGAAAAAAAATGACCTTTTCCAGAGAGCTCAAAGTCAAATTAGTTCTGTAAGTCAGTGTGAGTGGGAATGAGAGTAAGTTTGTGGTCAAGGTGGCCAAAGACCCACTGTCTGCGAAGAAAGGCAGGGTGGCTAGTACATGCTGAGAAAGATTGAAAAACTATAGGCTTTGTAGCTATGGAGCCCCAGTAGTGACTTTACGGGAAGTACATGCTCTAAAATCTATCTTAAAACAAAGCAGAACCTTGAGAGCAAAAGCTGGGAGGGACTCAAGGCATTCCATGATCTCAACATGAGGAATACAGAACACAGTACATAAATGGAAGTTCAAAGTCTGAAGAGGAGGAAAACAAAAAACAAACAAACAAACAAACAAAACCATGAAAGATAAATTCAGAGGGTGCCATGTAGAAAAAGAACAGATGCAATAAAACAAGGAAAGGTTAGAGTCACTTTTCTCGCTCTTTTGTCAGCAAAACCCATACAGTACAAGAAGTGAACTGTAAGTAATGGAGGGGATATCTGAAGGTTTCCTACTAGATTTATTTGAAGAACACAGAAGCAGAGGACAGATGAACATGATCAAAAACTAGAAACAAGGCTGACATGATGTAATTAACCCTGTTGGATCACAGAATTCTTACCAATTCCTAATAAAGATAGACTGGCAATAACATAGAATTATGCTTGAAATGAATTTAAATGCATAATTGAATTTGTTTATATTTAATCAGTAGTGTACTTTGGTTATTGTTTTTAAAATTCAATCATTAAAACCTTATTCAGAAAAATTAGGAGTAAAAATTGTTGAATCTGGGAGCCCTCCATCTGTTAAGAGGTTGCTATATGTATTAGGATAATGTTAGATGCAGTAACAAATAACCCCCAAATTTCAGAAGCTTAATACAACAGAGGTCTATTAGGTGCTCATATCACAGTCCAATGTGGGTTGGTGTTCCTATTTAACAGGAGTTGGGGGAAGATCTGTTACACATAGTTATTTAGGAACCAAGGTTGGTGGAGGCTTTCCTACTACCAGTGCGTGGCTTCCATGATTTCTCTGGATATTTATATTTACCTGGCTGAAGGGGTGAAAGCATGAAGGAACAAACAGGAAAGCTTTATGATTTTCTCTCACATTTTCTTGGTCAGAATATAATCACAAGTCTACCCTAAACTGCAAGGGAAACTGGGAAGTGTCCAATTCAGTACCCAGAAAGAAGGGAGATAGAGATTTTGATAAATAACAAGAAGTTTCTGCCTGGTACAGGCAGTCACTGGACTCATGTGAGGGGCTGTGATTCCATGTCTACCTCTACCAAAGACCCTTGAAATATTAGGCTCTTAAATAGGTTACAAAGTTAGCTCTTGAATGAATCAGTGTGCATTTTGTAGACCTGGCAATAATTGAATGTTTTTGGATAGGGTCAAATTTTGCTAAAGCATAGATTGATTTTTTTTTCCTACAATTTACTTGTGGTCTAGTGTCTGTGATTTATGTGATTCATTCGTATAAAAATAGGAGACATCTGTGTATTTGATCATATAATTGGTATCATTCACTGATTTTATTCTTATAAAATATTTTTTATGAGAGAACTAAAAATGAGATATATCTTTGATAAATCACTGTGCCTAATTAAAATATTACATCTAGAATATAATTAGAATATATATGTGTATGTATATGTATACATAAATATACATATAGATATATATACACACACACTTACATATGTGCATGAATATGTGTATGTGTCTGTTTGCCAATGTGTATAACTAAAGAAAGTTCTGTGGCGTTGAAATTTACAACAGTAGAGCTAAACTCATAATGTGCTTGCTGTGTCATGGACTTTGAAATCATCTGATTTCAAATTTTAGTAATGCCGTTTAATATCTAAATGACCCTTAAGCAAATTATTCAACCTCTTCAAGCCTCGGTTACTTTGTACATACAGTAGGAGTAATACTAGCTATTAATTAAACTGGACGATTGTAAATAATAAAATGAGATTATACTCATATATGATTTGGCATGTAGTCAGCGTTTAATGGTATACAGTGTTTAATGGTGTGTGTATATGTATATATATATGTATATAAACACACACCATTAAACACTGTATATATATGTATATATAAAACATATGTATTACTATATATGTTATGTAATAAAATATATATAAAATCTATAAATATAAAATCTATAAAAATATATAACATATATAATATATAATAAATATATATAATATGTACATATGTAATATCTATGACATATATATGTAATTGATATATGTACATATGTAATATATATAAAATATATGTATAATAATATATATATGCATATATATAAAGAAGCTTGATGTGCTCTTGAGAGCCCCCATTACGCAGAAATAAAATAAATATAGATAACTAAAAGATAGATAGGAAATGTGCTCGCTGCTGAGATTTAATAGTTTCATTATATTTATTCATTCCTTGAGTAAACACTGTTAGACTTTTAATATGTACAAGACCTGAGCTATGGTAAACACAAAATACTAAGACAGCTTGATTTTTGTTAAAGTGTTTACTACCTGATTATGGGAACTAAGAGTCATAATACAAGGTGATATGTATGTAGGAGAAATACCACAAAGTGATATATGGTTTTAAAATAAGGAAAATTATTTCTTGGAAGGAAGGAAATTCAAGAAAATGTTTTGGACATTTAAAACTCCCTGGCTCTTAAATTGCTTTTAAAATCAGAATTTCAAGAAGTGGATAGAAGGAAGAGGCATTCCATTCAGAAAAAAAACCTAACATTCCATTCAGAAAGAAGAGGAGAGGCAGGAAAAAGCACAGGATATGTCTCGGCGAAATTAAGGAATAAATGATGATGATTTAACAGTTTCATTATATTTATTCATTCATTGAGTAAACACTGCTAGACTTTTAATATGTACAAGATCTGAGCTATGGTGGACACAAAATACTAAGACTGTGAGATAAAATAGAAAAGTGAAGAAATTGAAGCCATTCTAGCATTGGACTTTATTCTGTAAGGAAAGAGTGATATGATTAAGGTGAGAAATGACAAGAATTCCAAGAAGCAGAATGACATCTATGACCTTGAATATTTTACTTGACCTTTCCATCATCCATTTTTTTCCCATAGACAGCAAATGAATAGGACCAAGATTTCATCCTTCCCTAACACTCTCAAAGCCTTCTCTGAATATTACATTCTCTAGAGTCACTATTGTTCTACATCTGTTGGAATATCCCTATCCCCCCCACCCTCTTTCTCTCTCTCCTTTGTGTCTCACTGCCTCTTTGATCAGGTTTTTATTCAAAATTAGCTGTCCAAAGTGATTTGACCTATATGAAATAAGCAAATTTAAGTTTATGCCACAAGCTTCTTTTTTTTTTCTTCCTGTGGTGGGTTTCTCAGCTGCTGGTTTCTTGGTAGCTGCAGACTTTTTTCCCACCAAAGGCTTCTTCTGCTTTGTAGCACCAACAGCCTTCTTTTCTTTCTTCCCTACCGCTGGCTTCTTGCCTGGAACACCTTTCTCATCTGATTTGGTTTCTGGAGCTGCTGCTGCTTTATCCACCCGGAGCTGGAGGTATTTGGCGCCGAAGAATGGTGTTCCCGGTGCATCGTCTTTGCATGTGGGTTTAGCTTCAGCATGATTCTCAGGTTTTTCAGCGGATTCTTCTTCAGGACTGTGTGATGAATCTTCTTCCGTGGTGCTTAGAGGGCTCTTTGAATCTCTGGACTTTTCAAGATTCTGCTAACGTTTGTATTGAGCATCTTGTGCGTGGGAAGGTTGTAGTTACTCTTGAGGGAGGCGGCTTTACACCACGTGCCATACAGATCATCTACCTTGTGGAAAGCACTTCCAGTCCAAATGCAGAAATGGCCCACGTGCCCACTAGGAGCAAGTTTCAAAATGTTCTGTTTGCTTACACTAAGCAGAGAATTCCAGAGATGTTTCTGGCTTTGCCATTGCCCTCATTATAGATGATGCAAGCTTCCCTGTGCTAGATACAACAAAGGTTTCTCACTTTGCCTTTGCCAGCTCTCACCTGCTGAGAGGTATCAACATTTTTGATATCATTCCAGGCTTTAAGTTTCTTGAGGAGCAAAACAGCCTCTTTGTTCTTCTTGTAGCCTTCAGCTTTATCTTCAGCCACCAAAGGAGGATCAGGAATGTCCTCAATATGATGATCTTTAGACATAACCAGCTCTGGTAAGGCCGAGGCAGCCAGGGCAGAGCAGATGGTATGTCACTTCTGTGTTATGTTCACTCTGAGGTGCCAACAACGCCAGGTTTTTGTTGGTGCAAGCATGCAGCCCCCCACGACACATATTGCCAAAAGCACTCTGGCCAGAATGATGAATCCTACCACCTGAACTCTGGGAATTCAAGCCATGGCTCTGCCAGGACCCCACAACTCAGCACTGGTTTAATGACCTGCTAATTCACTAACAGCACAGGGCTATCCATTGTTTTTGACCAACCTGGCGTGAACAAAGTTCAAAAAATCTGGTTGAATGGGAGCCTTGAACACAGCAGGCAAAGTGACATTTTTGCCAGATGATTCCCCCTTTTCAGAGTACACTGATGTCAGTGGACGAGCACACGCCATGGTGGGGACAGGAAACGGCTACCCTCCCTTCAACTGGGTTGCTCCCATAGGAAAAGCCATCTCTATTCCCTTTGTTGGACCCACCCTACTGCTGTTTACCTCGGCTTTACCCAATACATTGTCGTAGCCTTCAGATTCTGAGTTTTGCTTCTCTGCTGGTCTCCCTTTCATCCCTTGTGATGGGGACATGAGCTATATCTCATTCATTCACAGAGGCATCCTGCCTACCCAGTTCCTCAGCTACTGACTCACTCTATCCATAATGTCTTGATTCTTCCTTGGGCCTCTCCCAATCCTCACCTCACTTCACATTTCTCCTTTGTTGCACTTTCCCCACCCATATTGTTTCTCTTCTAATTTTTTGTTGTGTTTTTCGTTTCACCTCGTACTTCCATTTTTCTAAAAGAATAGAAGTGAAAATATCATCCAAGAGAAACAAGTAATCAAGGATAATTGATGAAAAGTGATGCCTTTATAAAAAGAAAACATTGTTTGTCACTGTACACAAAGTATAATTACCGTGTTTCCCTCAAAATAAGACCTAGCAGGACAATCAGCTCTATTGCGTCTTTTGGAGCAAAAATTAATATAAGACCTGGTCTTTTACTATAATATAAGACAGGGTATAATATAATATAATATAATATAATGTAATATAATATAATATGACTGAGTCATATTAATTTTTCCTCCGAAAGACGCATTAGAGCTGATTGTCCAGCTAGGTCTTATTTTCAGGGAAAGACGGTAGGAAGGAAATCCCCCTTCTTACTTGTGAGAGTTATAAAGATAGTTATGTCTTCATTTTGCTCAAGTTACCAGTAGCAGTGACTGCACTATGATATAATGTGGGCTAATAGCTTGCTTCTCTTTTGGTGAACAGGGTTTAGCAGAAATATCAGCCAGTCCACTAAGAAAATTAATTTTTTGTTTTGTTGAGAATAAATAAATATGTACTATGCCAACATAGTATTCAGTAATGCTCTTTCGAAACTAACATGTGGACTTAGATTACTGAAAAGTTATTTTCTATTATTGTCTCCAAGTATATTTCTTATTTCTTTCATAAGTATTCTCAGGACTTAAAACAAAACTGTTTTTTTCAATCCAAGGTATTCTGTAAAGATTTCAGCCCCTGTCTCTAGTCACAGGCTGCAGTGTTTGTTAATTAATTCAATGAACATTTTTGGGGGTGTTGTGGAGATAAATGAAATAGATTAAGGTCCAGACTCTGTTATTGAAAAGTCCATGGAAAAGTAGACTGACACATAAACACATAATTGTATACAATGTGGCAAGTACTAGAATAGAGCACAAGGTTTAGGAAGGAGGGATCAGTCTAGCTAGTCATTCTGGGGGGCGGGGTTCATTGAGAAGGTGATTCATAAACTAGGTCTTGAAAGATATAGTTTGCTGGATCAAAAATGAAGAAAGAATAACCAAGGCACAACGAAAAAAAAAATGTAAAGACAAAGAAGGAAAATACGAGATAGCACAAAGTTAAGTATGGTTTGAGAATGGGTCTGAAGCGATGTGTGGTGTGAGAAGAAATAGGAGAGACGGATAGGGACTAGACTATGAAAAACTTTGTATATCCCCCAGAAAAGTTTAGAACTTATTTTTTCATTCCCAGTGTGTATTTTTGTTTGTCTCTTTTTGTTTTTGTTTTTTATTCATTATTTTGGGATCACTGTCCCATTTAGCAGTCTGCTGAGAGATCAAGGCCTTCTCACATAGTCACTTTTGCATATAACCACATCCATGAACTTGGAAACCAATTTACAAACCACTGCTAAAAGTCAGTAGAAAGCACTGAAAGTTTTTGATCAACATGATCAAAAGTATATTTTTAGAGAGTGTACACTTGTTGGAATATGGAGAATGTATTGGAAGGGATGAGACTTATGTTAGGGAACATAGGGATTTATTACATTATTTCAACCAAGAGATGAGGGTCTACAGTAAGGTGACAGCAAATCTTTGCTTTTAATCTGGCTCCGGCTTTCTATGCATCAAACTACTTCTCCAGGAGACAACACTACAAGAGTCAAATGGGTGAAGAGTACGGATTTCAGATAAAAGGGCAACTTCATGAGGAAGGATGAGGAATTCAGTGGCACGATGAATTTGAAGTGCCTATAGGTTATGACACGGCAGATATAAGTCTACAGGTCAAAAGAGAAATCAGAATTGAAGATTTCAATTTTTTTCATATTCTGGATCATTACATAGAGGTGGTAGATTTAACACTGTGAGGGGATGAGACCTCATCAACAAAAGAGCACAAGTTAAGAAGAGCTGGGTGGTGTCAGGCTGGAGGCTTGGTAGCGCTTGTTCCCTGTCTCAGTGATTTCAGCCTTAACTTTCTTGTCAACTACTGTTCCCTGTTGGCACCAGGCTGGGGAATGCTCAAGCCACTGGGAGAAGAGGGGTTCCCTCTAACAGTGAGAGCGTGCCCAAGGTTTTTAATCTGGGTAAGTTAAAGGATGGAGAAGATAGTAAATGTTAAATGTTAAGGAACTATTTGACTGATGATGTTAGGTCACAAACTTGATATTCATAAAGCTAATAGGGTTATCTTTTGTTTCAAGCTGCCTGAGGTTGGGTAAGTTATTGCCTGAATTAGAAGTCTGATTCTGACACCAGGTGACACTTGTTACTTACCCTTCTGAGCCTGTTTCTCCATCTGTAAAATGGGAGTAGACACTCCTCTTTAAAAGAGACTAACAAAAGGAATGAGATAACCTCTATAAAACACTTGCCGTAGTTGCTGTTTATGTTGTTGTGATGTGCCATTGAATTGTCTGACTCCTGGCTACCCTATGAATGAGTGATGTCCTGTTTACAGGAGCTGTTTAATAGATAGTTTGGCTTGGAAACTCCTTTATCTACCTCTTTCCTTAAATTTTCTAAGAAACCTTCAACGGCTGATTCTCAAATCTGCCATTGCTTTTACTTATCTGAAAAGACAGGAATTTGAAAACAATCGTTTTAGCACTTCTTTTGTGTTTAGATAAATTCTTTCTTCCTCAATAACTTGTGGCTATGGGATGAAGCATAAGATTGTATTGTGGCCACTTTAGAAAGTTTGTTCCCTTTGGGAATTAAAAAGTAATTACATTTTCTTAGACTAACTGCCTTCTCCAAGTGTCTAGTACAGTAACAGATTCTTGGACATGTATTATTTTCTTGAGAACCTCTGGAATTCTAGCCAGATCATGCTAATGAGAATCACCTAACCTCATCTGATTCCCACTGATCTCTTCTCTGTATTTCCAAATATTAAATGAAACTCTTTGGAGTATGCTCGAGTTAGAGTGAGCAAACTCGGAGGTCATTAAATCTAACTTCATGTTATGGGCCACAAACTATTCATTTTTACTTATAAGTTTGGTGTACTCAAGCACTGATGATCACATTTTCTCCTCTATTTTTATATTATAGTTGAAAGACTCTCAACCATGTACTTCCCACTATATATTAATATAGGGCCCAGATTGTAGGGAGACTTGGAAACTTGAATTGGAAAGGGAGATTGGGGAGCAGAATTAGTGTGTGATATGGTACTTCAGCTCCTCAAGGGAGCTGTAATTAATGTGTCCAAGGAAAACACTGCAAGGAAACTAATTTAAAGAACATACTGGAACAATTTTCCCCTGGTTTTCCAAAATAAATAAAGAAAAAAAGAAATCACCATCAAGCTTTGAGGAAGCATGAAGAATTACAGCAGAAAGGAACTTTGTTGAGAGACCAAGCAGGGCTGATAATAATAGCTGGTTAGAATGTAAAACCTCTTTAAATGTAGGCTTCCTCTGCTATCTATCAGAGCTCCCTGGACCCTAATCCATTCAGTATGCATTTCACATGCATGTCACTCTAACTATGAATCACAGTTTGGTTACAGCCCACTGACTTCTCTTTCTTTGCATCTTAGTAACTCAGCCCTATTCACCAGTTGGTATCCCATTAGCCTTTCCTTCCTTCCCTCCTCCTTACTCTATTTTAATCTTAAACATGTTAGGTGGCTCCAGAGTGTAGAATGCCTTGTGATTGCATGTCACTTGATGTGAGTGCTGTGAATTCCCTAGAGCAAAGTCTTTCCAACTTTTGGTCTACAAACCATAATAAGAAATATTTACATCCAACCCAGTACACACAGACATATTTAATTGAAAATTAAAGTTTCATGAAAAAAATGCTATGTGTGATATGCTTTGATAGTGTTGCTTCTCTTCAACTCTGTTTCATTTATTTGGGAAAAACATGCAGGCTGAGATTAATTGAAGATCATTTCTTCCTTCGTTTTCAATCACAGTGAGTGTGCTTCACAAGATGAGGTCTTCAGACCTTTTACAAGCAAATCACTGGGGATGTCTGGTCCTGAACTTTACCTCAGACCTACTGAAATCAGAGTCCATACTGGCAGGTACCATGGTGTAATCAATTCCTCAGTAGGAGTTTAAAATTTAAATACCATCTCTAGACCTTGACACTTTTAACATTATATACTCACTGGAAGGTATCTCCTCTCCCAGTTGTTTTTGTTTTGTTACTGTTTGGTGTAACTGTCCATAGCAAGGGCTCTGATCTCTGAATCCCCCCTTTGTCTTGCTGAAATAGAATTATAGGCCAGTTCAGAAGGTACTGGAACCCTTGAACATCTAGTAATAATAATATGGCAGGTTCTACTCTAAATGTATTATATGCATTAAATTTCACAGAAATGTCTTATGTGCTGTATTTGTTGCTGAGATTCTTAGGTTATTCCACTAACTTGCAATGTGATACAGGAAGGTACACTAGGGATAATTTAGTCCCATCTCTTACTGAGCACCCCAGCCTTGGCTTTGGTAACTTGATAATTATACTTCTTCCACTTGTCCGTCAGCTTTAAGGAGGTGAGGGGTAGAAGCTTTCTGCTGTTGGTCTCTCTGACATTGACTTACTGTCTCCTGGGAGGTTACCATCACTTATATCACCTCAGCAACCAATTTTAATCCATAATTTTTCAAACTTACATATACCTCCAAAAGAATATAATTCAAATACTGTAAATACAGCAAACTCAACACGTAGTGATTATTCTATCATATAACAAATGGTATTACAGATTGTTAAATTCATTATATCCAAATATTCAAACAGTTCTCACCAATGCACAATAGAAAGGGATAATTTGGTGGAGGCTCCATCAAAGAAAACTGAGGGAGACATAGTCCAGCTCCTCTAATATTTTGGGCCTTGCAATTGGCTCTAGCACATAAAGGACACGGAGTTACTCAGCAGATGGGAGCACAAAAACTCCCTCTGTTTTATAGCCCAGTTCAGTTAGGAAACAACAGTGTGAGTGAGGTTTGGAGGGTTGTAATAACTGTGAGAGCAAAGGCTGTGTGTGTGTGTGTGTGTGCTCATGTCTATTAGTAGTATATTCTCATATACGCATGTGTGCATACATGCAAATGTATCTTATGTACATATAATAGAATGATCCATTTTTTAAGCCAAGAACTAATCAAGAAATTAGATGGAAAAGCTGTAAAGTAATTTTATTTTTGCGTCTTGCTATTCTTTACCCGCTGTATGTTTTTCCTAGTCCTTGAACCATCAGGCTTTTGGTTACTATGATTGCCATAATGCTTAAAGAAGTGCCATTTATGTGTGGAACATAGTTTATGCCTCAAAAGTTTCCAATATACCTACTTATGTATTATTTTTAACTTTTTCTTAACATTAAAAAAATTCCATGTGAGAGACTATCCCTCATTGTATTTTTCCATCTGCTCTACTCCCACCCTATGGCAGACTCTAATTTATAGTGTGTTTCTTCGTATTTATTTGGAATAGCTGTACTGTAACCTTGTCATATTTAACTCTGATAGGATACTACAGAGTCTGCTTCAGGGACCACCCTGGGGAAGAATCAACCAGCAGCCAGGACTTAAGTACAGCTTGCTCCCAGGCCCACCTTGGGCCATTCCAGGTGGCTGCTAAGTGGTGCTAGAATCATTTCCTTTTCTCTGGCTGTAAATACCTCATACTCTAAGCAATTTGAGGCTTCCTCACATAAGAAATGTTTCTGAAAGGCAATTCACCAAGCCCAGCTCTTCTGAATATCTTTGCTTCAGCTCTGAAGCACTCACTCTTTGTTGCTGAAACACGGAGAGCTGTTGTATTTTCAGTTCGCTTACTCAGTGGAAACATGCCAGACATTTGATGTTATAACTGATCTCAATTGCCGTATTTCATTCCTGCCACAGACTTGAGGAGAACATCATGAAGGTGCATATGATTCAAGATTTTTCTGTTAAGCAGTAAGGAAGCAAACTGCTCACAGTCTGTGTCAAAGAGAGTCTCCCTCAGAGTGTTTAGTGTGTGGTCGTAACATCTATTTAAGCTTATTTAGACCAATGTTTGTCACATTCACAACTTAGAATAGAACTCCAGACCGTGGTAGCCAAAGAAACTGGCCTTGCTCTGAGCAAGTTGGACAAAAAATTATATAAGAGCTTTGGGATTAAGGGAAATAAAGCACCATCCAAATGAAGGAAGACTTTGTCTTGACAAAACATTCTCCTGCAATGTGATTCTCCTAACCAACCATAAAAAAGCAATTAGAGATCCAGTCACACATTTCAGTATTTGAAGAGTTTCAGACTAACTGAAGATTTGACAGCTAAAGAAATTTTATTTTTATAAGAATTTAACTGAAAAATAGAAGGACATTTACTTTCTCTAAATCTATATGATGTTTGGTTTTTTTAAAAAAATAGAGCTTTTTAAAAAAAAATAGAGCTTTTCTTCAGTTTTTACTGACATATGATGTTCAACTCATTCATGTTGTCAGACTCATCCAAAAATTAATTCTCCTAATGCATGCCATATTTCATGTTGTACTGGCTGTTTTTGAACATTTGAAAGAAAACAGGAAGGAGAATATTATTTTTTCAAATTTAATTTGTATATACACGTGATAAAGAATATAGGATCTTATACTCTCAGAAGAACAAATCTAAAATGGAAGTAGAGGTAACTGATTTTTTTTTTAAGTCCCATTTTATGTAATATGGACAATAAGTCACACGTGATTGGACTAAAACATTGTGTTTTATTTTTCTGTTTTTTTAAAAGCTTTTTTATTAAAATATAGCTAACATAATATTATATTAGTTTCAGGTGAACATCATAGTTATTCAACAGTACCCACCTAACACTACACAGAGTTATCACCACATTATTGATTTTATTCCCTATGTTAAAGAAGTGATCACAATTCTAATTCCAGCAACCATCTGACACCATACCATGCTCTCACAATATTATTGACTTTATTTCTATGCTGTGTGTTACATCCCTAAGACTTATTTGTTTTATATCTGGAAATGTGAACCTCTTGTTCTTCTTTCTCTTCCCCCCTTTTAAACTTTTCAATTAGAATTGACGTTCAGTATTACTTTATATTAGTTTCAGTGGTATAGCGTAATGGTCAAATGTATACAATTTAGGAAGTGATCCCCCTGACTAGTACCCATCTGACACTATATCTATCTATCTATCTATCTATCTATCTATCTATCTATCTATCTATCATCTATCTATCTATACATATACATATATATATATATGTTATTACCGTATTACCATATTATATATATAGTGTATATATAGTGTGTATATATATAGTGTATATATATAGTGTATACATATATACATATATATAGTTATTACCATATTACTGATTATATTCCCTTTATTTACATCCCCATGACTATTTTGTAACTACCAATTTCTATTTCTTAATCCCTTCACCCTTTTTACCCTACCCTCAATCCCCCTCAAATCTGTTACCCTACTAGATCTAGTAGCCGTCTGACAATAGTTATTACAATATTATTGATTATATTCCTTACGCTATACCTTACATCCCCATGACTACTATGTAACAATCAATTTGTACTTCTTAATCCCTTCTCCTTTTTCACCTACCCCCAACACCCCTCCCAGCTGGCAAACCATCAAAATGTTCTCTGTATCTATGAGTTTGTTTCTATTTCATGTGTTTGTTTATTTTGTTCTTTAGATTCCACTTGTAAGTGAAATCATATGAAATTTGTCTTTCACTGTTTGACTTACTACATTTAGCACAATACCCTCTAGGTTCATCCATGTTATTGCAGATGGCAAGATTTCATTCTTTTTTAACGTCGAGTAATATTCCATTGTATGTATGTACCACATCTTCTTTATCCATTCATCCATTCAGGAACACCCAGGTTACCTTCATATTTTGGCTTATGTAAATAATGCTGCAATGAACACATTAATGAGCATGTCCTCTGGAAGTAGAATTTTGAGTTTGTTCGGATAAATACCCAGAAGTGGAATTACTAGATCCTTCTTTGTCTCTTGTTATAGTCTTTGTTTTAAAGTCTATTTTGTCTGGTATATAAGTATTGCTACCCGGTTTTTTTTGTTAGTTTATTTGTTTCCATTTTCATGAAATATATTTTTCCATCCCTTTACTTTCAGTCTGTGTGTGTCTTTCAATCTGAAGTGAGTCTCTTGTAAGCAGCATATATAAAGGTCTTCTTTTCTTATCCATTCAGCTCCCCTATCTTAAATTCATTTCCATTGAAAGTAATTAAATTCATTTCCATTGAAAGTAATTATTGACAGGTATATAGTTATTGACATTTTATTATTATTTTTGAGTTTTGTTTTTTGTTTTTTTGCTTTGTTTTGTTTTGTTTTTGTCTTAAAGAGGTTCCTCTAAGACTCCTTGTACTACTGGTTTGGTGGTTATGACCTCCTTTAGCTTTTTCTAGTCTGGGAAGCTCTTTATCTGTCCTTAGATTTTAAATTATAGCTTTGCTGGGTAGAGTAGTCTTCGTTGTAGATCCTTCCTTTTCATCATGTTGAATGTTTTGTGCCAGTCCCTTCTGGCCTGCAAAGTTTCTGTTGAGAAATCAGCTCAGTTGTAGGTAACTAACTGCTTTTCTCTTGCTACTTTTAAGATTCTCTCTTTGTCTTTAACCTTTGGCATTTTAATTATAGTATGTCTTGATGTTGGCCTCTTTGGGTTCATCTTCTTTGGGACTGTCTGTGCTTCCTGAGCTTGTATATCTATTTCCTTCGCCAGGTTAGGGAAGTTTTCTGTCATTATTTCTTCAAATAGGCTTTCAGTTCCTTGCTGTCTTTCTTCTCCTTCTGCTACTCCTATAGTGAAAATGTTGGTATGCTTGATATTGTCCCAAAGGCCCTGTAAACTTGCCTCAATTTGGGGGGGGGGGGTTCTTTTTTTCTTTTTGCTGTTCTGATTGGCTGTTTTCTGCTACCTTATCTTCTAAATTGCTGATTTGATCCCCTGCTTCATCTAATCTGTTGATTCACTGTAATGTATTCTTCATTTCCATTATTGTATTCTTTATTACTGACTGGTTCTTCATTGTATTTTCTATCTCCATTTTTATGTTACCTATGTCTTTCTTGAAGTTCTCCCTAGTATAACCAGGGTTTGGAACTCTGTGTCTGGTAGATTGCTTGTCTCCATTTTGTTTAGTTGTTTTTCTGGAACTTTGTTCTGTTCTTTCATTTGGGACATAATTCTTTGTCTCCCCATTTTGGCTGCCTCCCTTTGTTTGTTTCTATGTATTAGGTAGGGATGCTATATGAGTATCTTCTGATTTTAGTAGAGTAAATTTATGTAGTAGGTGTGCTGTGGGGCTCACTGGTGCTATCTTTCTGGTCACTTGAGCCAGGCACTCCAGGTGTGTCCCTTGTGTGGGTTCTGTGTGCCCTCCTCTTGTAGTTGAACCATGGTTGCTATTTGCACATCAGTAAGAGGGATTGACCCTTGGGCTCACTGGTTATGAGGACTGGCTGTGACTACAGTGGAGGAGTTCTGGTGCTGGGTCTGACCCTATGGAGCAGGATCTGCCTCAGCAGGGCTCTGGTGTCTGCCCAATTTGCCCCTTGGGTGTGTCATCCTTAGAGGTGGCTGGGTGATGCTCCAGCTTGTTTTGAAGCTGGCTGTTGAGGGCTCCAGCCCCAGTGCCACCTGTGAGGGGACCCACTGCAGGTCAAGTTCAGCTGCAGCCCACACCCTACATAGAGCCACCTGGCAGGAGCCAGAAAGAAATCCACAGATGGCTGCCACCTGTGCAGTGCTTAGAAGCACCTTGAGAGGCCAAGATGCGAACCAAGGCCAGCTGCTGCTAGTGTCCAACTTAGGGCTACTCAGCCAGAGGTACAGCACACGCTCAAGACAGATGCTGCTTGTCTGGGTTCCGCAA
This sequence comes from Rhinolophus hipposideros, assembly GCF_964194185.1. Lineage (NCBI taxonomy): Eukaryota > Metazoa > Chordata > Mammalia > Chiroptera > Rhinolophidae > Rhinolophus > Rhinolophus hipposideros. Next base: position 35,286,986 of record NC_138068.1, read on the forward strand.
ATGTTTGAAAGACCCTAGGTAAGTCTGCAGCATGAGCCAAGGCAGGTGGTTTATACAGAAAAGCCACTGGAAGTGGCTTGGGTGTTCCTGAAAGTTGAATGGGACAAGGTCTCAAATCACCAGGGTATGGCGAACAAGTAGTGTTATCGATGGAGCAGATATGATGACAGCCTCCTGTCTGTACACTGGGAAGGGAGAGGGCTAATCAAAGAAACAATGGCCTCTGCCAGCTCCTCAATCTAGGAAAAAGCTGCCCCTCCATCTGCTGTCCTGAAGCCAGACAACTCTTCACCCCCCCGCCCCCACATATGACCCTATCACCTTTTCAGCTGCTGCCCCAGCACTGGAGCTCAGAGCCAGTAATTTCAATGGTGGGTAAGTCTGCTTGTGGTCCCTTTGAGAGGTGTACCTGCTACTCTAGCTGCCCTTCGTCTCACTCAGTCACAATCTCCACTGGTTTTCACAGCCAGAGATTATGAAGACTTGTCCCCCTGCCACTGGAGCTCTGGGCTGTGGAGGGGTTGGGACCCTGCCTCCAGTGAGACCTTCACAGCTAAGATATCCCTCCCGATCTTTAATGGTCACGTGCAGGTGTTCTACATCTCTGCCCCTCCTACCACTCTTGAGATTGCTTCTTTTGCATGTCCTTAGTTTTAAGCTTTCAGTTCAGTACGATTTTAGGTGATTCTCAATGATGGTTGTTTTGTAGTTTACTTAGAATTTTGATGTGGTGGTGAGAAAATGTAAGCACAGCATTAACCTACTGTACCATCTTTACCGGAACCCCAAAACATTGTAGTTTTAAAAATCTCTTTCTATACTTACTTTATAACCATGAAGAAATGAGGCTATGTGTTTTTGTGGAAAGTCTTATTACAAATGTGTGTACATGTTTGTGTGCAATTTGTTAATTTAACTTTAGAAAGGTGTAACAATAAAATAGAATTGAATTTGGCCCTGGCCCTTAATAATTTCAGTAAAGTGCACATGTGGAAATATAAGATATGACAGTGAAATCAGCACAGACTGTAATTGCATTGCTGGTGTCTTCTAATGATTGCCACCAAATAAAGTCTGATGTGTCAAAATGGCAACTCCAAGTAAGAGAAATGTGAGAAGTTCAAGGAACAGAAACTATTTGGGGTAGATTATTTGAATGTCTTCCAAAACCTTCGAGAAGCATTAAGCTCAAGCTCAGCCCTTTATCTTTGACAAATACCACACCATGTATCTGCTTGTTATTTTGTGGTCCTGTTGCTCCTGTCAGCTTGTTAAATGGAACTCTGGTTTCAGTCGGGAGATGATAATGTAGTAATCTCTGGGCTCTGCTCGCCTCTGCATCCAGAGGAGCGTCTGTACTGACTGTGTGAGGCCACCCAGTGCCGAGGGTAAGCACTGGCAGCTGTGCTGATGGAAAACAGCCTGTACCAACAGATTGAAAATCTTCTCTTTGGATCTTTAGATTGGGACTTGATCTTTACTTTGAAAAGTTTTATGTCCACAGCACGGATCACAAAATAAATTACTAAACCAATTGTTTTGGGAGCTTCCAAGCTGTGATACTAAAGTGGCTGAGAGTCATCATTCTTGATGGAATTCAAGGAGCAGTTTCTGAAATTTTGTTCATCAGAGGAAGGTTGGGCAAACCTGAGGGTGTATACCAGGTGCAGACCTATGGTAAATATGTCTTATTCATAAGCAGTAGGTAAGGTAAAAAGTAATTAGTTTCAGGGAAGAATAAAGAGAGCTGTGCTTTCTCAAATTCTGACTTCTTTCAAAATAGTTGGAGGGAAAAGGGTACCATATTAATGGAACTGTTTATTCCCACAGAGAAATATTTGTAGTGGAAATAGAAAATATAATTTCGGGGCAGCCAGTTAGCTCAGTTGGTTACTCAGTTGGGTCATTGTGAGCTGCACCTTCCACCAGATTGAAACAACTACTTGACTTCGAGCTGATGGGTCCTGGAAAAACACACTTAAATAAATAAATAAATGTTTAAAAAGACAGAAAATATAGTTTCTATTCTCTGTTGAGGTTCCTCACCCTGCATTGCCTTCTTTATTTTCCCACTAGAATATGAAGAGAAACAACCAAATGCAGCATCCTAGAATGCAGGGTTATGATTTACAAATGGGTCATAAATTGTTTCTCATTTCTAGTTGGGAAGATGAACTAAGCAATCAGATCTCTCCTTGTATAGTACCCCTAAAATACCAAAACCTGATAAAATTAAAGGCATTTTATACACCCTGCCATGCCTCAGAACTTTAAAGGGCATTTGGGTGGGGGTGAGGATGGGGGCTTGAAGGGATAGGAAACTCATAGGTCAAAAACATGAACTTTGGAGAGAGATAGACCTGAATTCAAAATGGGGTTCTACCAATGACTAAAAGTGTAGCTTAAGCAAGTTACTTGGAGTTCTGGCCCTCTGCTTACTCACTTGTAAACAGAAATGATAACTACCTCATGGGATTGTTGGAAAACTAAAGCAAGATGAATTTATGAATGAAGTGTATTCATGTCTGCAACTTTGAAATGGATAAACATGAAACAGACAGATAGATATATGGATGGATAAATAATTGATATCATAAAACAAATACAGCAAAATGTTAGCAATTATAAATATAGATGGTCAGTATAGGAATGTTTACTATATCATTCTTTCAACTTTTCTCTGTGTTTCAAAACATCTTAATTAGGAAGAAGTAATTTAAAAGGGCAATTCTTTTCAATGTAAGTCCAATTCTATGCCCACTACTTCTAGTTACATCCCAAAATGAAGTCACATGGCCATGCTGAACTTCAAGGGAGGCTGAAAAAAAATATATCTTTCATGGACCACTGTGAACCCAGCTAAGATTTAGACATTCCATTCCTAAGGAAGAAGGGGAAGCTAGATAATGGGGAGAAAACGGAGTCTCAGTCAGTCACACAAACTTAACTATTTCTTAGCACATCCTAAATGCTAAATAACAAATGGTAGCCATACTATTAAGGAATGGCTGCCACTTCTCTACCTCAGGGTGGAGTGGTCTCCCAAGTCTACTCATTCTTTCCTGAGTGACCCAGTGGCTTTATTTCTTCCATCCCTGTTCAGCTTTTTTTTTTTTTTTTCCATTTCTGTGGCAGCATTTTACTCCACCCTCCATTGTGTATTCTTGATTCTCTCCAGGACTCCTCTCTAAGGAGCCTGGGGTTAGCTTTTGTAGGACATGGGGGCTCTATTCTTCCACGTATTTAAGCTAAAAAATGTTTCCTTATGGCAGAATTTTCTTAAAAGCGTCTAATGTTGTTAACTCTTTGAAACCACTGCTGCATGAAGACAGTTGATTGTTCCATTATGGGTCCCAGATGAAGGAGTTCTGTTGTTTCTGGTTCCTTGGCATTGCCTCCTTGGTGGGTATTTCCTGTGAGTCAATGCAGGGAGGCTTCTCTGATAGAGCAGGGACTGGGCCTTTGACTTCCATCCAGGGAACTCCCTACACCTGCCTGTGGGACCAGGAACCTGGAGGAAAAACAAAACTTACAGACTGGGCAGAGGGAAAGGAGCCCCTAAGACATACTATCTAGCAAAATCAAAAACAAAACAATAACCAAAGCTGGGAACGAGCAGCTCACGATGGAGAAGAAGAATCAGGATGGGGCTGTCCAGAAAGCTCAAAGAAAACTTGTGCCAGAGACTGGTTGATGATACTTAATGCTGTCTAGCAGCCAAGGAAGTTAAGGACTGACTACTGTCTTTTAGTCACTGGTGATTTTAACAAAGGGTCATTCCAGGGGAGCAGTGAGGGCACACGTGTAACTTTGGTTGAGTGAAGATGACAGAGAGGCAAGGATGAGAAGATGGCAACTGTGGAGGAGTTCAGCAGCAAAGGGGAGGAAAGGGCGGCAGTCGCAGGGGTGATGGGGGCACAGGGAGGGATTTGTACAATGAGAAAGACTTGAGTTTGGTGACATCGGATGAAATGCTGATGATAAGGATCTGGAAAAGAGGCAGAAGTTAACCCCATGGAATAGAGAGGAGCTAATCACTAGAGGGAATTAGATAAATCTAGATAACAAGAGGAAGGATTGGCCTTTGGTAGCAGGACTCCTCTTACATTGTGACAGGCGGCCATGGCATGCCATAGTTTGACAGCAACTCAGCCTGTAGAGGAAAACAGTTAACTCCCTTTATTCAGCTAATGTGTCTCTCTAAAGTCGGTGTGCAATCACATCATATTAGCTCTTTCTGGGACACTTATTTTCTCTGAAGTTGATTAGCAAATGACAAACATTTTCTTATAAGAGCTCCTGCTAAACAATGTCTCCTCTGTCCCACACTTATGCCTTTCTTAAGAAACAAAGTTCAGTTCCTAACATTTCCATTAAATGCCATTCTATTAGATTTAGATCTTGTTTCCAATTTGTCAAGATGTTTTTATATTTTAATTGAACTCAAAACATATCACTGATAGACTTCAGCCTTGTGTCACCCACACATTAAAATATCAGCTGTATATCTTCATCCAAAGAACTGTGTTTAGCTTTATTTTATTTCATTTCATCAACCACCCTACCCTGCTGTCCACTCATAGAGACTGGAAGGAAGATAATTATACTGGATGCTTTGATGATAACTGATAAAGCTTTTTTGTCCTGAGGAATCCTCTCAAATTGGATTAAGTGGATTCATTTGTGGTTCGTGGTGTTTATGTTTTAGGCAGACAGGGATGTGAAAACTCTCACTCTCTCTGTGTTCATTCTCACAAATAGATGGATACTGTCACTTTTCAAGGCTTGTCCATCTGGAATGCATCACAGACACATTGCTGGGAAAGTAAAAGTTCCAGAAAGAGCCTTGTTTTCCCCTGGAACTGTGAAATTGAGTGGGATAGCTTATGATTTGGGATAGCTTATGATTGAATAATGCTTCCTGCCAGACATGTTTTTCCTTTATTTATCACTTTTCTGTCTAATTTCACCAACAGCAATTGCTGATTATGGAAATAACTTCAATTGTTCAACCTCTCATAACCACATTTAGTCACCAAAAGCAATCTATCCACTACTTTCAAAAGCTGTTAAACAAACAAGCAATTTGTTCCTGTCTCCTTGCAAGCAACCAAGAAATACAGCCATGTTCTCTTTGCTCCTTGCATTGCTTTGGAACCATGCATGGCTCTTTCTAACTTGAATCAAAATTGACTTGTTCCTAATTGATGCCTTTGCAATCAGTAATCTGACTCAGTAGGCTTAATTCAAAGCAGGTATTCACATTCTCTGAACCATTTGTCAGTCTTCCAGGAAATGAAGGAGAACAACAAAAACAAATAAATACTGGCCCCAAATTAAACCAGATAGGAAGAAATGTCAAAGAACGATGAAGCAAAATAACAAAAGAGTCAGGAAAAATAAATAGAAACTATTCCAAGGTTCCACCTGCTTTGGCCCTCTGAGCCCCTCCTTTGTCTTCCTTTCCCAGAGAAATCAAAGCATCTCCCAAGAGCAATGATAAGTGGTCAGCTTCCAGAATTCCTTAGAGCCTGCTGGATCTCCCTATTCTCACCCTGCTGCCAGCAGGTGAGCACACCTGAGCTAGCTGCATGCAGACATTTCTAGTGATTTCTCTACATCTTGAACAGAAAGCATTCCTACAGAAATCTCTATCCTTTGCTGAAAATTAATTCCCTTTTGAGTTAACCCCCAGATTGGCTCCCCATAGCAAATGCCAGTGCCTGGGCAGAAGAGCTGGCAGCCTTCCTTAAAACCAAATAGTTCTTCTGTGTGACCTGCTCAACTTTCTCTTGCCCCAGGCTTAAAATGTAGGTCCAGTCTTTAATTTAACTTGCCTTGTGTGAATAACAAGGGAATAGTTCAGGGCTCAAGATAATAGTGGGTTAGAGCATTCCAAATAGAAAACAGAGGTGTTCCCTGGTAAGTCTGATTTTATCTAATGTTTCCTAAATATAAGCAGGCTAGAGAGTATTCTTTTCTGAATATCCTTTAATCAGATAAGTCTGTTTATTATTTATTCTATATTTTAATTTCATTAAAAACTTTCTGAGCTTTCTCAGCCCTCTTATTTATTTATATTTTTCTTTTTAGAAAAGCTCATTGAAGGTGAAACTTTTTCAAGGTATTCATAGATTTAGAATATATGAGGTATTTGTGATTCACATAAAATATGCATGTGGATATTTATCTAGAGTTACATACCAGTACAGGCCTTAAGCATGTTGTAACAGTTTTATGCAGAGAAGCTGGTGTTGAGTGTATTTAATATTTCTCCGATTTTCTCTATTTCTTGAACTTCCTCTAGAATGAAGTTGCGGTATAATGAATGCAATTAATAAAATTAGAGGGGCTATGTGTAACCAGAAAATGGGGAAATTGCTTTTTTTTTTTTTACGGCAGGATATTTTATAAGGGTTCTGCCACACTTATACCTCACTTGTTGTTTAAGTTTTAAAATAATACTTAAACGTTCAACAAGCCTCATCTTTTTAAAAGTCTTTAAGAACAAGAACTCTTCATTATGCCACTCCTTTAGTGAGCAATAAACATGAAACAGGGAATACAATTTTAAAAATTATAACTATTTTTATATACTTTTTAGAATCTTTTTTTAATACTGATAACTCAAATCTGCACTGTGATCTAGATTCCTAGTCTATTGTTATGTGTTTTGGGTGTTTAAAGAGCATATTGGCATTAGAGGCAAGGCAGTTATTTACCATGACATTTTAAAAGTCCATTTCTGTATTACATCTTCCAATCTTGTGAAAATTAGATTTACTCTATTTAGATTTGGCATCCAACGCTTGTTGGCCATGGCGTGCGATGTCATTTTAAGCTGCTCATGGAGATTTAGAAGGAGATGGATTTACAACAGTCTTTGCCTGAGACAAGCACAATTTAAACTAATTCCTATTGATCCAGAAACATTTAAGATTGCTTCTGAAAATTCTCAAGCATAGAGAGCTTTGGATACACTGGAGCCATTTTGCTAAGCATTATTGTCATGTCTATCAAAGCATGAAACTGTTAATGCTTATCTTCCAGGTATCTTTGTTAATCACCGCATATCTAGTCACTGCTAATTCCTGCTGTGGATGCTGTGATTTCTGCCCAGCTGGTCAGAGTATATGCTGTTTGCAGAGGGCAACATAAATAGCATATCTAGAACTTTGTGCAGCTGGGACTTTGCCTTTAAGGCTAAGACATATTTAGTGTCAGGGATAATCTTTTGGTAAATTGTACCCAAAATGGAGTTGAGGGAATGGCAACAGGCGTAGCAAAGTGCCTCATAAAAGAGCCAAATGAATAAATTATTTATCCAAGTATCTCCATATTAGCATATACTGTATACCACAAATTGAATTCCCTGTGAGTGTACAATATGTGTGCAGAGTTTATAACAATGTCTAATGTTGCACATATATTATTCAAGAAGCCCACATTGCATCAGATTCTTTAACCAAACCTTCCAGTGTCTAAAGAAGTAGTTCTAACTGTTTTCTGATTTCAGGGTAACCTTGTCAGAACTGCTCAACTTGGAGTTTGGAAGAGATAGGTTTCAGGTTTTAGCAATGTCTATGACTACTCTGTGACATTGGACAAATCTCCCTACCCTTCTTAATCTTTTACATTTACCAGCCTCTCAATTCATAGTATTGAAGATACCTGCATTTTAACTGTGTTTGTGCTTTGCACCGCCCCCCCCCCCAAAAAAAAAGATGCTTTAAATATGGTTTAGGGCTATTTGTTTTTTTAACTTCTCCCTAATGCATCTTAAATATCTTTATATGTATTCTTTCTTTTCTTTCTTTCTTTCTTTCTTTCTTTCTTTCTTTCTTTCTTTCTTTCTTTCTTTCTTTCTTTCTTTCTTTCTTTCTTTCTTTCTTTCTTTTCTTCCTCCCTTCCTCTCTCTCTCTCTCTCTCTCTCTCTCTCTCTCTCTCTCTCTCTCTCTCTCTCTTTCTTTTCCCTCCCTACTTCTTTTCCTTTTTTCCTTCCTTCCTCCCTTCCTTCCTATCTTTTTCTACCTAGTTATTACTAAAATGATTAGAGAGAAAAAAATACATGGCTTATTAAACATCTCTAATGAACACAAACACAGATAGATAGGACATCTAATACACAAGTAGAAGAATACCCTAAGAACTCAGTAAATGAGATTTTATATTCCAAATTATTTTATCATTACTTCTAGAAGACAGTGGTGTCTGCCCTTGTATGCCCCTTGATGCTGCTAGAATGTGCTACTGGACAAAAATCTGATTTATTAACTTTTTTGGATCTTGACCTTTTAAGGTGCTCTATGTCCATTGAATCTGCAGCTTCCTTTGAGCTCCAGAGAAACACACTGGTATCCAGAGGGGAAATGGCAAATGTTCAATACAGTGACTAGAACTGATTTTATCAGCTTAGACAGTACCAGACTAAGAAAATTATCCATCTGGCCAGGTAATCCATCTTTCTGGAAAATGACTAAACTGCATTTCTAATAACACAGTCACTGAGATAATTTCTTTTTATTGAATAATTTCCTCATTCGGAAAAGATTTTTAAAAGCCTGGGGTATTTTGAGCATATGGTTTGGGGACATCATTTTAAAATATGAACTATCAACAGAATTTCAATATAATCTAAGTAAAATAACTTACTTCCTAAGTGTTACAAATAAAGCAGGATATTTCTATAGGAGAAAGATATTTCTACAAAAGTTTTTGCTTTTGAGTTAAAGTTCGGAGGTGAAGATTAAAAAGCCTTCCTCATCATCGCCTGTTTTCAGTTGCCAATGGTTAGTTCTCTCTTGACAGAGTTGATCGCTCCTCCCAAGCAAAACAATTTCCTCACTTGAATTCCTCCCACCTCACTGACTGTTTCTTTCCAATCTTCCAATCTCTTTTCTTTGTTCCCACTTGTATCACTGCCCCTTAATGTTAAAGAGCCCCAGAATTCAATCGTTGAATTTTTATGTATCAATATTCATTCTCGGTGATCTCAACTAGACTCAGGGCTTTATATGCTGATAAATCACAAATTTGTATCTCCAGCACAGACCTTACCTCTGAATTATAAACTTGAACATCCTACTCATTATCTCCACTTGGACTTTTAATATACGTTTAAAAGGTATCATCTCCAAAACAAAATTTCTTATTTAGTACTGCACTCACCTCCCATATAAACCTTCTCTCTATTTTTCCTCATCTTAGTTCATAGCAACCCCAATCTTCCACAGTTCAGACCAAATCTTTCGTGTCGTCCTTGACTAAACTCTTTCTCTTACTTTCAGGAATCTTGTTAGCTCCATCTTTAAAATATACACAATATCCGATCATTTCTCACTCACATCACTTTCCTTCCCTCACTCTGGTCCAATCATCATCATCATCATCATTTTTCACTTAGTTTACTGCTACATTCTTGTAATATTCTCCCTGCTTCAGGCCTTGCCTTCCTACAGGTTATTCTCAACATTGCAGCTGGAGTATTCTTTGAAAAACATAAATCCCATATGTCACTCCTCTGCTTTGAACCCTCTAGTGACTCCCCAATTGCATTCAAGTAAAACCACGTCCTTACGAAGTTGACAAGGCCCTACCTCATCTCTTCTTGTTTTCCTCTCTCACTCTATCCCAGCTTCACAGGTCTTCTTACTCTTCCCTCAAGAGTAAATTTCTTTCTCTCTTGCTACCGCTTCCTTCAGGTTTCAACATGAAAGTCACTTTTGTATGGATGGTTTTCTATGACCACCCTACCTAAAATAGCAACAATTGCGAACTCCATATTTTTTTCTTTATTTATTTTTCTCTATCCCTCATTGCCATCAGATATATAATACATATTGCTTTATTTTGTTTATTGTCTGTCTTACCATACTGGAAGTTATACTTTATGAGTGTAGGGGTTTTGTCTATTATGTTCAGGCTGTATCCTTTCGAATATACTGTAGCAGGCTGTCAATATTTGAATGAATGAATTGTCATGGCAAATGATGTTCTCCTTAAATTGACATGATAACTTAGCCAACATTCATTTTCAAGTGATTCCTTTGTTCTTTTTCCCCCTTCATGTTATGTGGAGATGTAAATTATAGAAAATCTACCAGGAAATAAATAATCTGAAGAGTCAGAGCCAAAGAGGAGAGGGATGAAGGTCTTAGGCAGAGGTAAACACTATAAGCCAGCAGGAGAGGCAACTGCTTCCAATTTGCTGTAGAATACCTTTAATTTCTCCAGAATGTAATATTAACTCATTGCTCTCCAGGAGGTAGTAGTCTCTGAGAATTATCTTTAATTCTGGGATGAACTCACACAATGTGCTTTTGTCCCCTTGTAATTACTCCAGTGGTCTGTCTTGTCAAAATAACCAAGATGGGTGACTGCATGGGCCTCCAGGTCCATTTAGAATTGTAGGCCATCTGCTTCAGGATATCTTGGGCTGGAGGGGAAAAAGAAGAATCTCCATAAAGTAGAAAATGACTCATCTTATGTTTCTCTGCATTTTTCATCAATACTCAGTCTGAAAAGACATGATAATTTTCAGTCATTAAAAAATTCATTTTTAACTTACGAGCAATCCATTTTGACTCTTTTAGGTCACATATATTATAGACCATGACAGACTGATATTTCTGTAGAGTGTATCTCTTTTCAATTGTTATGAAAGTGTTTTAAATTAGATCAAAGCTATTTTCACTTTTTGTAAAATTGGTTTATAATAAAAATCATTTTTAAAGAAAAAAACTTAAGAATATGGTATAAAACCATAAAAGTACTCTTATATAGAAGGAGAGTTAAACACTTACAACACATATCGAAGGTCTAAGCAATATCAAATTTTGATATTTGTGATGTGATTGTGAACAAGGGAAGGGCAATTGACAGAGTCTAACTAAGATCATTTGTGGAAGTAAGCAGACTAAACAATCACCCTTATATACTAGGTGTGATCAAACAATACGGTGTATGTGTAAATTAAAAAAAAAAAAAATATATATATATATTACAGTAAAAGACACATTACCATAATCCCCCTCAAAATACTCCCCCTCACTTTGAACACTTACCCCACTGGTCTTGCCATTTTCGTAAGCAGTTCTGGAAGTTCTCTTTTGTGAGTGCCTTTAGTTGCACTGTCATGGCTGCCTTGTTGTCCTGAATCATTTTGACTTTAAGGAAGAGCCAGAAGTCGCATGGTGTCAGATTTGATGAATACGATGGATGAGGACACACTATAATGTTTTTATTTGACAGAAATTGCCATACCAGAAGTGATGTGTGACATGGAGCCTTCCTGTTGTGATCACAAAATATGGTGAATGCTGCTGCCAGGTGCCATCCAACAGAAGCAGGGATCTTCAATATGAGAAGCAATGCGTCGAACCTTAGTAACAGTATGTGACAAGTTTCAACTTGTTCTGTGCAGTCAGTCAGGTGTGAGCTACAGTTGAGAGAAGGTGTGTTTTAAAGTGTGTGGTAAATCATCCTCCATTATGACAATGCTCCATGTCATACATTGTTTTTGGTATACAGCAATTTCTGTCAAATAAAAAGATTATACTGTGTCCTCATCCACCATAGTCACCGGATCTGGCACTGTGCGACTTCTGGCTCTTCCCCAAAGTTAAATTGATTCAGGACATCGAGGCAGCCACAACAGCACAACTAAAGACACTCACAAAAGAGGACTTCCGGAACTGCTTCAGAAAGTGGCAGAAATGATGGAATAAGTGTTCAAAGAAAGGGGGAGTATTTTGAGGGGAATTAATGGGAATGTGTTTTTATTGTAATATTTTTTTAAATTTAAACACTCATCGTGTATTGTGATCACACCTCATATGTCATTGTTTGAATCTGAATCAGAACACTCTAGGGGTAGGGAGCAGGAAGACTCAAGCAAATATCCTGTTGATGCTGTCTTTATCCTTCTTCAATAGATACTGGCACCTAGATTGTGAAATTAGAGACCTAATCTGAGCTGAAGAGACACGAAGGAAAGCAAAAATGCTACTACATTTCCTACCACCCATTCTGCCTCTCCTTCTCATAAGTTACTATCATTAAAACACATAAGAAAAATGTAGGGAACACTGAAAGGAAAGCTACAAATCTAATCAGCATCATTGGCCTAGCATATACTTTATATTTCTAATTGCCTTGCCTCCTCAGACTCTGATATTTAAAGCATGGGTTAAACATCTCTCCTTTGGTGTATAATGTGTCAGGACATTTTTTTTTTTTCTTATTCATTTCTCATGAGGCAGGTGGTTGAAATAGACAATGCTTGTGTTTTATGGCCGTCTTTAGAGAGAATCTGTTTCTATATTCTGTATTCACCAGAGGATATCTCTTCTGGGGTTTTCCGTTTGCCCTTTTGATAAATGGGAGTTAACAACTTTGGCTGAACTTACACCATTTCCAAATGTTTTATTTTTACTTTTAAAAAGTCTTCTATAATATAACATTGTGGTACTATTGTGGTAATAAATCCAGGAAAAATAAAACTCACCTTACTACTGCCCCAGACTGATTTTAGCTTCATAAACTCAATCTCACAGAGGGATTACATGTAATGATTAGTTTACATACTGTGCTAGATCACCAAGATGCTGCTCTGCAAGAAAAAATTCAGTTTTCTGAAGACATGACTTAATCATCAAAGTGCTAGATTTTAAAAGGCCGTTACATCTTTCTGTCTTTGTCCATTGGTTCTGATTGAGTCATCATCTTTGCAAAGGAAAATGACATTTGTTGGCAGAATATACATAAAAGGTTTAATTTGTAAAGTTCTCTGCACATGAGGCTCTTAAGCTGTTAGAAACCCTAGAAATCCCTAGAAACCCTGATCATTTATAGATTAGTGATTCATAGTATGGAATGTCTTTTGCCAATCTCCCTTCTACACAAAGTGTGACAGCACTCTCTGGTGTGTCCGTGTGACATTTTATATTCTCATACAGTGATGTTTGCATTTGAATGTGAATCATAAATTATATTCCGTAAACAAGATGTCTTAGTACACCTCATTGGAGAAGATGCAAAGGGAGAGATACAAAAATTGCCTGAATCACAGGGGCTTACAAAACATGTTTCTGACAGCTTTGGTGAGTTTAACGGCAATGGGTTTGGAGACAGATAGTTCTGGGTTCCAGTCTTGTCTCTGGCATACTAGTGAATTTGGGAAAGTTATTTGGCTCTTCAAATGGTGGTTGAGAAAATAAAATGAAACAACAGTTCTGAATTCAGTATTCAGTCCCAGCACCTGGGGTAAGTAGCCTGTTTGTGGTTGCTAGTTTTCTTTTTCCAATCATTCCTGTCCCCATATTCACTATTCTGCCTGAATTCAGAGTTTTCTACAGGCAATAGGTAGCACTGGGATATTTTTCATGAGTGTTGTTAATTGAAAGTGTTTGAAGCACATATTTTTTTAAAGTAGAGAGCAATATATTTTAATGCTTATATAGCTCCCAAAAAATTATATGAAAAAGTAAAATCAAGTATAGCCATGTAAGAGAGATTACCTGAAAGACTAGAAATGATACTGGAATATTATAGGGGTCTGAAATTAGAGCTAACCCAGATTGCTGGATATGATGTCAACTCTTCCAAATTGACATGAATGTTTTTCTTCCTGAGATAGGGAAAAGCTCTAGCTTGTGGTATCTTGTGATTTTCATACGTATGTGGGCTAGAAATAGCAAAAACAAAAAAGACAAAGTCAGTGGCTAATTATAAAAGTTTACTTGAGAAGTTCAAAATGTTTCAAGAAATAAAATGAACTAACTTCACAGTTTTACCAGATTGGTGATAATTGTATTAGGCTTTTTGTGATTCCAGTAAATGTGGGTTTTAACAAAATACACACACTTACTGTCAGTTCACCTTTTGCATTATTGTGGAAGAAAAACTTTCAGTGTACAATTTCTTGGAGATATAGATACAGATACAGGTATAGGTACAAATACAGATATAGATAGATACAGATATAGAATAGTTTCAGCAGAATCTTGCCTTCTATCCATTTAAAATTTTCCAAAGATACACTGAGGGCAGATCGGATCTTAAGGTAAGAGATTCTCATCTCTACAAAAGTTGTTATAGCTTGCCATGCTAGAGGGTAGAGATAAGAAGGAAAGAAAAAGAAGACTGGAGCATAGACAGTATATCATCAGGATTCTTGGTTGCATACTACAGAATCCATTGTATGCAGAGAACAATACAGCCAAGGGTGATATAACTGAAAAAGTGCCCATCCACAACACTGGACTGTCCAAGTCCAGAAACACCACCGTTGTTACCACAGCATCTTGGAACATAGGACATTAAGGTCTAGGTGCCAGAAACTCTGGCACAACTCCTGAAAAAAAAAAAAAAAAACAGATACTCTGCCACCATGCTTTCTCAGAGCCATCCTTTCACGCAGATGATACTTTATGTTTTTGGCTTTCCTCTTGAAGATTCACACAGTTGAATTGGCTTGGGAGATCTATATTACATGCTAGCCCAAAGGGAACCTAGGAAATGTGGTTTTACCTCTTAATCTTCTGTATTATAGCTGTGAAAGTAAGCTGGAAAGTAAGTTGAAACAGATGCTGATTGAACCACCTGTTAGTATCTGCCACTAATGATATTGGCCTGAAAAGTATTACAGGCCTTGCAGTTATCTGTACCTTTGACTATTGTGTGTTATTTAAGAAATACAAGCACACCCACCCAACCTGAGACTTACTAAGTCAGCAATCTGTTAAGGACCAGAGCTGCTTACTTGGTTTTGTCTACTCTTTATCTTGGATACTAGAGTTTTGACTAAAAAAGACAGGTAGGACTCACCTAGTCCAGATATCCATGTGTAACCATATCTTTTGTAAGATATTTTGTAATTCAGAACTTTATAAAAAGGATAAAAGTGTTGATTAGGAATGAATGAATCTTTCATTTGGAACAAGAACTACATGTATTGTATTTAATATTAATTTAACTGTAAATATACAAAACAGACTTCAGTGGTCATACCACGGGTTTTGATATTAAAATGTCTAGATCACTTCATTAAGGAATGCCTGAAGGAATATTTCTGGCTTTTTTTTTTTTTTCCATTCTAGATTCAACCTTGTCCAAGTTTTATAAAGCTGTTTCTAAACCTTGACTGTTTTTACTCTACACTGGTGTGTGTTAGAATGCTACTTTCTTTTTTTTTCCAGGAGCTCTATTACTATCAGAAAAATCATTGCTTTTTTCTTACGTGTTTGATCAAAATTCTCTTTGAGGTACGCAAGTTTTATCATGATGTGCAGACAATTCTGCAAAATGCTACTGATCAATTTTATAATTGTTAACCCAGAAATGGCTGAACAGTGCTTTGTCTTCCGACTCCTTCAATTTGAGTCTGTTCTGATGATGATGTACTTCATTTCCTGTGTTGGTACACAATGGCACCCAAAAGAAAAACTGGATGTCCTAGGTGGAGCAGACACATGGATATTATGCTCAGTTCTGGGTAGTCACATTTCTGCGTCTTCTTGCCTGCTACAGGAGCTCAGGAGTATTGCTGCTTTACCCTTTTATTCCCACCATCCTATCAGATCCAGAGGCAGTTTGGCTGTAAGACAGTATAGGCGTAGAAGTATCATTCTATCTCCATGAACTATCTCATAACCTTGCCAAGTTATCAAACCCTCAGAAACCTACCTAAATCTCTGTGATTTGTAGACAAACTTGTGAAGCATTTTTAATAAGATTTTTAGAGATATAAATAAATCATTAATTAGAACTTAGAATTTACTTAGAATAAAAGCTTTAAAAGGTAGTGAATTAAAGATATTTTTAGTTCTGAAAGTTGTCTAAGGGTCATCTAATCCAACTTTGAGGAAACCAAAGCAAGGAGTAGTAAAGTGATCACACAGCTGGTTAGTACCAAAGCTGAGATTAAAACTAAGGTCCCTACCTGCCTGGCTGGGAATGTTTTGAAGGTGCTTAACACCAAAGCACGGGACCTAAGTCCTCACCATCCTATATGAAGCATGCACATGATGCTACATGCTAGAAGGGGCCACCCTATGAAGGATGTCTTATGACACAATCATGAAAAAATTCAACATGTAATATGGGCCATATTCTCAACACCCTTCTTCTCAAATTGACCAGAGGGTCTCTATTTTGGGACAAAATTGAATTTGAAATATGTTCAATAAATAACACCAACATTATTTTTACATCTAGAAATACTTTAAGAGCACTCTTCCTATTTCAAATCACTAGATTTCCATTAGCTGCAAATAGTCATATTAATTACTTACACTTCAAGCCTGATTCTATTTGGTTTGCTCTACTCCTCTATCCTTTTAGGGGGAAAGTAAGGGAAGTTTATGAAGAGGTTTAAAAAGAGAGAAGTTAATTGTTGAATTTTTATATTGATCAGTAAGTACTTTTTTACAAGTATAAATGTGTGTATAAGTGAAAATAATTATAATCATTACATTTCTGGTTTTCACAAACTTTGTTGTCAATGTAGAATGATTTTTCATTAGTGTATAAAAAGCCATATTTGAGTTTTCAAGTGTTTACTTGAATAGAGAAAAATTGGAAGTAGGGAATAACAACATTTATATTAACTATGGAGTTCTGAGCTTGGATTCTAGAGTTCAGTTATCCTGGTTCAACTGCAGGTCTTTCATTTCTGTGCTGTGAGATCTGAGGCAGGTTACGTATAGTCTCTTTACATCAGTGTTTTCATCTGTAAATTGGGGATGGCTGTAGCACCTAACTTAGCATTGTGGGTAGATTGAAATGATGCATGTTAAGTCTCTGCCAGCGTGCCTTGCTCAGAGCTACTGGTTAATATTAGCATTAAAAATGTCTAGCTCCTGTTCACATTGTTTAGTTTACTCAGAAGGTATTTATGGTGCACACCTACCATATCCCAGGCACTGTTATAAGCACTGGAAACACAGCTGACAGATCAGCTACTCAATCTTGTAGAATTTTCTACAAGATTTTTCTAATTCAGAATTAAATCTAGGAAGCAACCAGAAGCAACCAAGATTTTTCTAATTCAGAATTAAATCTAGGAAGCAAGCACACACACACACACACACACACACACACACACAGACACCATGGTTTTTCTCTCCATTTTCTACATGGATGAGATTCCACAGTTTTTCCTTGCCTCCCTTCTCATGTAGCACATAAAACCTTTTACAAGTTATCCATCATTCTTCTTTCTTCTTTCATGAATGTCCATACAAACACTTTCATTCTGTATATTCTCAAGTTCCAAATGATCCTGAAGGATCATTTAAACTCAAAGACTGAATGGGAGAGAGAATAATAATGAAAGATGGAAAATGATATTAACTGTTACTTCTAGCTACATTAAAATATGGTGCCAGAATACTTCTTTCTTTTTATATGAACAAATATAACTGTTGATCATTTAAAATAAATACTAACAGACTAGAAAGAGTAATTTTCAAAGAAAAATTCTCCCAACATGACCACCATTTTTTTGGGGTGGTGGTGGTGGTTGTTTTTCTTTCTTTCTTTCCTTTCTTTCCTTTCTTTCCTTTCTTTCCTTTCTTTCCTTTCTTTCCTTTCTTTCCTTCTTTCTTTCTTTCCTTCCTTTCCTTCCTTCCTTTCCTTCCTTCCTTTCCTTCTTTCTTTCCTTCTTTCTTTCCTTCTTTCTTTCCTTCCTTCCTTCCTTCCTTCCTTCCTTCCTTCCTTCCTTCCTTCCTTCCTTCCTTCCTTCCTTCCTTTCTAGAATTGTCTGAGTTGTCAACATCATGCTTCATAGTTTTTTAAACCTTAAACTTCAACACAAAATTATTTTATTCATGCTGGAAATTGCTATGCTTTTTGGTTAAGTTTGAAGTCTTATTCAGGGTTCTTATAATTGTATAAGCAAATAACACACTATCATTATCTGTAGCAACAAAGATAGGGCTGGCATAGATAATTAAAATGCTAGTGTTGGCTCTTCCAAACTGCATTCTCTGCATTTTAGCACAGAAAGAAAACATTAGAAAATGTCTAAAATATTTTCCGAGTTCCTATTGGTGGAAGTGATTCAACGTCTCAAACTTTTATTTTAATGTTATAATCTATACTTTAATGGCTCTTGTAGACAAAACTATTTTCTGCAAAAAATAGCCATTTAAAAATACCTTTCTATTTATAGAAAAAAGTAACATAAGTCACCAGTCTTTATGAAAGATACTGGTTTTCTCTGAAATTTTCACAATGGAGATGTGGACTTTTTATTTTATTTATTGAATATTTTATCTTATTTATTTTTAAAATTAATATTTATTTTGTGCTAGGGGCTGTTTTAACTGCTTTTGTTATAGGTGGTAACACACTCAATCCTTATAACCTATGATTGAGGTATTTCTATTACTACTGTTATTTCCACTTTACACTTAAGGAAACAACTCAGGAACTCAGAGAAGTTAAATAACTTGTCTAAAGTTATACAACTGATAAGTGCCAGGACCAGGAGTCAAATCCAGCTCATTTGGCCCCCAGAGCCCCTGCTTATGACCACTGAGTACTCCTGTTCCTAGAAGCATTTTGAAGACTTATCAAGGCAGATAAGCTTATCAAAGCTCAGAAATGTGCCCATCTAACCAGCGATCTGTCTGCCCTTCTGGCCCCTCCTGGATGTCAATGTTCCCTATCAAATAGACACAAATCTCTGATGAGACAGAACTAGTACAAGAACCATAGGTTTAACACCCCGATTCTAGTTATGTATTGAGGCAATATAAGAGGACCACATTCTCATAACCCAATCTACCTTCAGCCTATAGTCCCATCAGATTAGGTCTCTATATCAATCATAGTCTCAACAAAAACAAATGATGCATTCCAATTAGGAAAACTTAAGAAAGATTTAATAAAGGGACTCTCTGGAGGGACAGAATCATGTAGAGGGTCTGTGACCTTCAGTTGAAGACCAGATGTCCAACAGAGAGGGCTGAGGGAATAAATACACAGACCTTACACTCCTCAGTTCCTCCACTCTTCTGAGGGGATTCCTTGTTGACTCAACAGAAGCCAGAGAGAAAGAGGGGCCATAGATGTGGTCCATATAATTCAGACTCTAGGCTCAATGAGGGTGAAAAAAGGTCAAACTTAGTGAGCCAACGATATGTGGCACAATCCTACCAATCCTATGCTTACACACACACACACATGCGGCAAGATTTCCTATTCTTTTGTAGGAAATTTGAATTCTTTATTCAATAATTAAATTTTTTCAGTATCGTAGAGAGGCTCTGATAATACAAAACTCCAGCATCACATGTGTCTTGTTTTTTTTTTTTTTTTTTTGGCATATTGTTCAAGCCTGGCAAGGTCTTTCTAAATCCTGATTTTGTAATCCAAAGCAGTGGTCTTCAAACCCAGCAGCTGCAACTCAGAATCTTTTGGAAAGATTTTTTAGTATACTGATTTTTCAGCCCTCCTTCAGAGATTCAGTTAATCTCAAGTGAGGCCCCAGAAAGTACGTGCATTTTCTTTGGTTTTTTTTTTTTTTTTTTTTTTTTTCAATTTGCCAGGCGACACTAATGTAGCCAGTTGGAACATAGGCCTCTAGGATCCCTTTGTCTCCAGAGGCTCACAGTGATGTCTGAAAGAGGACTCAACCTAGAGCAGAGGTGACTGGGTTCTTGTCTTCCTGCAAGAAAGAATTCAAGAGTCAGACAGACACAGGAAAGAGAAAGCAATTTGTTGAAAATGAAAGTACACGTGAGAGGAAAGTGCAGGCAAACTCAGAGAATGGGCTGCCCCAGAGGAAGTCACAATCAGGAGTTTTTATCTCTATGGAAAAGGAATTGGTGATGTCACTTTGATGTGGTTCATTCATTTCCTCCCTCTGGGCGGGACCCTCTGTTTCCCACTTTTTCTTCCTTATTTGGTTCCTCTGAAATTAATGATGTCAGATGTATGATGGGAGTCATAATAACCGCAATGCAAATGACATTGTAATGACATTAAAATTAGCTGAAGGTCAAATCCCAGGTCATAGGGATTAGCCTTGCTCGATGAAACTGGTTCTTATTTTTCTCCAGCTGCAGGTGCTGGATACAGTCACTTGTTACCTTTGTATCCAGTGAGGCACCTCACTTGTACCTTGGAGGGGGTTGTCAATTTCTTAGGCTACCTATCCTGCCTCACCTTGCTATGACAGTGTCGTGCGGGGTCTCCTGCGGGGTCTCTACTGCTCCCGCTCCCCACATAAGAATGCAGGATGTGGCTAGGCCAAAAAGGAACACCCATGGGGCCACAGGTAGGGAAGTCATACCACTATGGTATCACTGGAGGCTGGG
The DNA here is from genome assembly GCF_964194185.1 of Rhinolophus hipposideros. NCBI lineage: Eukaryota > Metazoa > Chordata > Mammalia > Chiroptera > Rhinolophidae > Rhinolophus > Rhinolophus hipposideros. The sequence goes on from NC_138068.1 coordinate 35,307,310, forward strand.
TTTACACGACGTGCGACCTGCTGTCCGCTTTGCTACCAACCGACTCTCCTTCACTCTCCTCTACTCTCCTCCACTCTCCTCGGCTTCCCTCTGTAGCTGCAGCAGTTGTATCAGTGGCCAATGTCTCAATGATTAGAGCTGACAGCCAACCAGCCACAGGTGATGGCCATCCAATCACAGTTGATGGCCATTTACTACCTGAGCCAGCACCTTTCCACGTGAGGCTGAGAGCCTGGAAATTGCACTCCTGGCTCTGTCCCCACAGACAGCTTCAAAACAAAGCATGTAACATTACACTAGACACTTTTTAGAGTTTGTCCAGAAATTTGGGGATTTCTACAATCGCTCTATTACAGAGTGTGGGATGGAATATTAGAATTGCCTGGGGAGATTTTCCTAACTTCTTTGCTTCATCCTGGTTGGTCAAACTACCCTCTGGACTCTACTGACAACTGCAGTGAACTGCTGTCACTGAAGGGATCATACTGAATCCCTCTAGTCTTCCAGAGCTGAAAAAGTGCTGAGACCTCTGAATTCATCACTAATATTCTTTACATATAATTGTTTGACTTGTGTTGCATTAATTTTACTATTCATGTATCTCTGTGTTGTGCTAAAAATATTATAGTAGACTTTGTAAATATTTTACTGAGTTTGAATCACATTCACCAAATTCACCCACCCACCTACCTACCTATCAGTCTTTCCTTTCTTCCACAAATGCTAATTGTTCTAGGAGTCAGGTATTGTTCTAGGTCTCAGGGATACCATAGTGAACTAGACATTTAAGGTTTCTGCTCTCTCGAGCTTACATTCTGGTTGGGGAAACAGACATTTAATAAATAAATGAATGTATTAATAAAAAAAGGTTTTGATTAAGGATATGTGCTATGAAGGAAACACATGGAGGGATGTGATGAACTGTAACAGGACAGACTATTTCAGAGAAGGTCTCTCAAAGGATAACATAGGAGTTGAAAACTGAAGGTCATGAGGAAGCCAGTCTTGTATAGATCTGGGAAAAGAGCATTCTAGGCAGTGCAAATGACCTGAGACATGAAAGAAACTTGAGTCTTTAAATAAGACATTGAGACCATTTTAGAGTGACTTGTCCTTATTGATTCTGCCCCGATCTGTGAAAAAATATCCCCAATAGGTCTTATAAACCAGTTCTTTGAATACCTGCTGAAAATATTTCTGTGTCACCACAAGCTTTTAGCCAGCCCAATTTTACTTGTGCCTATAAAAGAGCAGAACGAAATACTTAAATGCTGCTGGTAATCCAAAGCCATAGCAGTAAATATTTTTACCTTTTTCCCCCACAGCCTGATTCAGGTTATGTGAGACCTGGAGCTTTTAACAATTTCAAGGGCCTCCTTCAAGAAAAGTAATAACAAATTGCATATGAAAAGATTACTAGGGCCCCACCATACAAGTGAAGAGCCCAGAAATTTAGGATTGATTGGCTTCATGGTAGATCCGTCTCTGCCTAGCACTGCTCTGCAGTGAAGAGTGTGAGGCAGAACACAGAGAAAGCCCTGGGGAGGACAGCATGCAGTCCCCACCTAGGGCTGTGAGGGGTATGGCTGCTCACAAGCACTGAGGGAGCCTGTTTTTCCAGGGAACCAAATTCTTTGCCATCACAGCTGGTGAGGACAGGGACAGGAAATTTTGTTCTGATTTAACCATGTAGTTAGTCATTGTATCAGGACTAAGGTAGAGGTGGGAGAAATAAACAAGAGTAAGATGTAGCCTGCCACTTTGTAGTTTAAGAGGAAGCTATTAAAGGAAGCTTTAGGAAAATAAATACATGTATAAGAGTAGGAAGGACTAAGTGCTGAAAAGGAGGTAGAGGGAGAAAGGGGTGGGTAGGGTTGGAGCCAGTGGAGGTCATGGGGGTATAGGGTATGTTGATGGGCTGGAGGAGGAGGGCTGGGATGTGGCAGGGTGGAGGTAGGGGTAGAGGTCACAGATATGGTAACGGCTGGGAGGAGTGAGGTAGTGAGTGAAGGTAGTAGAAGAGGTGGTAGAAGGCAGGTGTCATGTGGGGCAGCCTGCGGGGTCTCAGCTCCCACTCCCCACATAAGAACGCAGGACACAATGAGGCCAAAAAGGAACACCCACGGAGCCATAGGTAGGGGAGTCATACCACTATATTCTCTCTGGTGGCGTCCGCCTCTCTGCAATCCACTCCTGCTAGCACAGCCACCATCTTCTTGCTAGCCCCCATTTTCTGCTAGAGTATCCACAGAAGTTATATTAGTGGCCAATAGCTCACTGGTTACAGCTGATGGCCAACTGGCCACAGCTGATGGCCATCCAATCATAATTGATGGCTATTTACTACCTGAGCCAGCACCTTTCCACGTGAGGCCGAGAGCCTGGAAACTGCACTCCTGGCTCTGTCCCCCCACACCCCAAATATCTATCTATCTATCTATCTATCTATCTATCTATCTATCTATCTATCTATCTATCATCTATCTATGTCTTTCAGGCAAATCTTATTATGGATTTATTTTCATGTAGAATTAATTACCCTGATAATGAGATTTGTACTCAAACAGAGTATTTCGGACAATATGTGGCAATAATATTTAAGCTCAAATTTTTCTGAAATAATATCCTTTCATTAAAATATGCACATATATATTGGTGTTTAGATATACATATGTGAAAGTAAAAGAATGATTAATAAGAAATATTCTAAACAAATACATCTTGATAATTTTCTTACTTGAAAAAAATGAATTTACAGTTACTCCAGATCATTTACTAGGGTTACATTTTATGAAATTCCTAATCAAATGCAAATACAATTTATCAGTAATAATTGCAGCATAAATAAGTGAACTTGCCATAAAAATCAATCTGAATAATCTATTTTGATAATTTAAAAATACCCAAATAGTCAGCTGCTGAGTTTATGTTCTCATTTTACAAAAGGATCATTCCATGGTCTTTGTTGTTAATAGTAATGTGCTTACTTATATGCCCTTCAGTGTTTTCCCCCAAGTTCTTTGAAGGCATTGGGTTCCTCTTACATATCTCTATATACATGGGAATAGGAAGCAGCTATGTAATCTGTAAGACTTTAATATATATTTATTGAATTAAATCCTTTTACTTAGATTAAGGTGATATTATTTAAAGGCAGAAGAGCACAAATGGAAAGGTTGTAAAGTCCAGCAAATGATGTAGAGTGATGTGAGCTGGATAAAGTGGAGAATCATCTTTTCTAAAGGGGGCAGCTATCCCTCAGTTCCACACAATTGTCTTCAGGCAAGAATGCTGGTCCAATGTTTCCTGACCTTCTGATTTTTAAAGGAAAAATGTCAATTAGGATTTCAAAGAGAAATCTTCCAATTTTAAATGCTGGCCATAAATACAAAATTTCTCTTTAAAATATAATTTAGCAGCCTGAATTTGGGCATGAAAACAAAGCCTACCTAAGATATCCCAGGAATACAAGTTTAATATAGAAATTAGTTGTGGGGACAAAGCCCCAAAAAGCAGTTTCCAGGCTCTCAGCCTCACAATAGAAAGGTGCTGGCTCGGGTAGTAAATGGCCATCAACTGTGATCAGATGGCCAGCAGCTGTGGCTAGTTGGCCGTCAGCTGTAACCCGTAAGCCATTGGCCACTAATATAACTGCTATGGCTACGCTAACAGAAAAGGAATGGGGGCTAGCAAGAAGATGGTGGCTGGCAAGCGCGGACTGCTGTTAGGCAGATTATGTAGATCCTGCTTCCTGTGTCTCCAGCCCAGCCGCCAGCGAGAATATATTGGTTTGACTCCCCTACTTATGGCTCCATGGGTGTTCCTTTTTGGCCTTACTGTGTCCTGCGTTCTTGGGCGGGGAGTGGGAGCTGAGACCCTGCACGACAAATGGCGCAGCAAGCAGGGTCCCCTGCACGACATTAGTGTTTACAAAAAATAGATAGTTAAGCTGGAGTGGATAAAGGTCAGGAAAGTCACTATGGAAGTTCTGGGAAGCTGTAGCCAGTACAGCAAGGAGGCAACCTAGAGACCTCATCTGGAAAGCACCAAATGGTGGTTCTCACAGGCTATGGGGAAGCTGTTCTGGAAGGTCTGGAAAGATCTCACCCATGGTTACAGTCTGCAGCAGTGAAGTGAGTGATTCTCAGGCCACAAAGCCACCAAGGAACCCCACACTAGCCCACACATCTGGCTCCTCCCTCTCTGCCTCATACCAGTTCTTCTTGCTGGCAGTCTGAAATCAGAACCATAAAGAAAGAGGGTCCTGGGGTATGTGGTTCTCAGTTTTTCACTGCAGCCCAGGGAGGTGCGAATGATGCCAAGTTGACAATAGACAATCCTAGCATATGTATAAAATCACTGAGTGGCATCACTAAATTTCCTTTTCCCTTCTCCCTCCTCTTTTTTCTCCTCCCCTCCCTCCTTTCTTTTCCCTTCCCTTTCCTCCTTCTCCTTCTTTGACTTTGTCTTTGTCTTTGTCTTTGTATTTTTATACAGAAAATACTTTCTCAGTGGTTATCAGGGATTAGGGGTGAAGGGCACATAAGGGATATCCCACAAGCGTTTTTAGGGGAATGATAAAACTTCTGTTTCCTGATGGTGACAGTGGTTGCAGAAATACATATGTTGATTCATAGAACTGTACACCAATTTTCTGTATACCAGAGGTCAGTTTTACAATAGTAAAATCACTGAATGATAATAGCATTAAAACATCAAGAAAAAGAAACATACCTTCTTGTATAAAAAGTAGGCTTCATCCAAGGAACTTAAATCAATGAAATAAATATACTCTGAGAGATCTAGAAGTTGGAACTGAACACTACTACCTGGGGCCTTACAAAAAGGCAGACATAAAAAAATAAAATTCAGTGGTAGGTACCTTTAAACAAATCAAGGAACACAATCCAATATTAATCTCTAGATACTGGTCCTTCATGAAGTTTACATAATCTGTCCAAAAGTGCACTGGGGGCAAGTTTAGTATCTGAGAAGATAGTTCTCGTATAGTAATTCGTTTGTTGCAGGGGAATCAGTGAAAGGCTCTTAACCACAATTGGGATTATAAAAGGTAGAAATTGAAATTATAAACGAAAATAAAATCTGTTTTGACAAAATATAGCTCTGTAATTGAGAAACAATATGATAATAGCCATTATATGAGATATTTAAATAGATAAAATGAACCCTAAAGGAAAAACAGTATGTAAAAAAACACTTGTTTCTACCTACGTATCAATCTGGATAAAAATCCAATAGATAAAAAATTTAAAAAATCTGTATTAGGTTACTTGGGCTATGCCTACACAATTACATAAAAATGTATATTGTCCATATTGCCAAAAAGTAGACATGTATTATAAAGTCTGCTTACATGATTCATCTTATCAGCACCCTCACTCTTGATACTACTGCCTCAGCTTGGCCTGCCACCCTTTCTCTCTACAGGTCACAAATATCTAGTCAAAATTCAACAATGGGTTGATGGAGACAATATCTTTCGATCCAAGTCTGCCTTATACTCACACTGGATCTCTTTTCAACTATCATTTCAGAATGTCAGTGATTAGCATGCAAAAGGTTTATTTAATTACTTTATTTCTTTTCAGGGAAAAGAGGTTAGAAACAGCTGTCATTCAGGTGATGAATACAAGCTGCCAGCCTTTGAAACAGCAGGTGAAGTAGTTGAGGTTGGAATTAATTAGCATTTAGTAAACCCCCACACTAGATTGTACCCTGGCAAGAAAAAGCTGTTCTTTGCAAATTATTTCACCTATTAAAAGTAGTCAGGATATAAAGCACTCTGTGCAAACATATAGCCAGAAGTTTAAACGTTTAGAAACAAACAAAACAAAACAAAAATTAGTTTTCTGCCTTTTCTAAAAATCTAGACTATTTGTATATCTAAATGTAACATTCAGTCAAAAGTCACGCCTGAGCATACAATAAGCCTTTAAAACAAATAACATTCAGGAGCTCAGGATGATTTCCAGCTCATATGTAACACTGAACGTTAACATTTGAAATTGTCCTCTGTGCTGACCACACAATGGCTCTTCAGCCATTTGATTTGTAACATATCATGACAGGAAGAATATTTTCAAAAAGAAATCTCTCCCTGACCACAAATTCTGTTTGGTTTGGGTTTCATTAAGGTCATACCCTCAAAGCACACTCAAACATCTTACCACAAAAAAGGTCAATTCTTCTGTGTTTCGGAACTACATATAAGTCTTAACAACAAGCCATTTAAAACAAGTCATTGTAAGTCATATGGCATTTAATGTATGTACGAACATATCCTTAAAGCACACAACTGATCGGTATCATATATTTAGTGATACGTAATAAGTGACCATCTGGCAGCCTCCAAGAGTAAGAAAAAGCAGTGTATTGTTGGAGTGGCCACAGAGAGCCAGGATGTTGATGCTAATTAAAAAGCTCATTATTACTGCCTGGAAGCCAAATGTCAAAACACTGTAACCAAACCGTTCCCCTACATCAAATTGGGCCAGAGTCAGGGCAGAAGTTTTGACTGTGATTAAGATAAGTTCTTGTTTTGGGAATGTAATTGTCTGAGTCCTCTTTATTCACAAGAATATTTTTTCGGAGGATCAGAACTAATTATGAAATAAAACATTTCATACAGGGCAGGAAGAATTGCTCTTCAGAAATCCGGACGAAACCCAACTCTGCCTTATAACTACAACTACCATCACCACCATCTCTTTCCCCTCTACCTGCCCACCTGCTGTGGGGACAGAGGCAGGAGTGCAGTTTCCAGGCTCTTGGCCTCACGTGGAAAGGTGCTGGCTCAGGTAGTAAATGGCCATCAACTGTGATTGGATGGCCATCAGCTGTGGCTAGTTGGCCGTCAGCTGTAACCAGTGAGCCATCGGCCACTATCTATGGCTCCGTGGGTGTTCCTTTTTGGCTTCATCATGTCCTGTGTTCTTATGTGGGGAGCGGTAGCAGAGACCCCGCGTGACTCCCCGCAGGAAAAATGGCGGAGCAAGCTGGGTCTCCCGTGTGACACATGGTGCAGGGAGCAGGGAACAGTGCCGGCCAAAGCTCTCCGAAGAGCGGTGCAGAAGTTTGTGCGTATGAACACTCAGTCTCAGGAAGACCAGGAGAAGCAGGTACTGGAGAGCTGGACCCCCGTGGAGGGGTGAGAAGACGTGGACAGCTCTCCAACCAGCATAGGCCAGAGAAAGCGAAGGTTGTTGCAGCCCTGTAGGCTGGGAAGTGCTTGCTGAGGCAGCCCGGATGCAGGACTTGTAGTCCCAGGAGGAAACATTTGCTGCGTTCTCCATGGGAGATGAGGCTGATGTCAAGGTCGTCCCTCACCCCCAGGACAGCCTTGGCAAATGACTGTGGACTATGGGGAATTGCCTTCTATCCCTAATTTAATGGACCTCTTGACTGTTTGCTTGGGAATATGCCACCATGTAGTGGAACTGGCGGATGTTTGCTTTTGTGTCTTGACTGACAGCCATCAAGAATATGTAAGTACCTTTACTGTGAGCCGTTGTTATTCCAGCATGGTACCCTGAGAGGCCCAGAGAGAGTGACGGTGCCCTGAGAAACCCTGGCTGTGCCCAGAGAGGGTGGCAGTGCCCTGAGAGTCCTGGCTGAGTCCAGGAAATCAGTCTGTGCCCAGAGAGAGTGACAGTGCCCTGAGAGGCCTTGGCTGTGCCTGGGGAGTCTGGTGGTACTCTAAGAAGCCCAGGAAGTCTGGCCATGCCCAGAAGAACTGGTGGTGCCATGAGAAACCCTGGCTGTGCCCAGAGAGGCTGGCTGAGTCCAGGCTCCTTGCACAGGGCCCCTCGCAGAAGGTGCTTGTCACGTAAATTGTGAGGTGAGACCCTGTAAGGGTGGAGTGTGGGGACAGAGCCAGGAGTGCAGTTTCCAAGCTCTCGGCCTCACGTGGAAAGGTGCTGGCTCAGGTAGTAAATGGCCATCAATTGTGATTGGCTGGCCATCAGCTGTGGCTAGTTGGCCGTCAGCTGTAACCAGTGAGCCATTGGCCACTAATATAACTGCCGTGGCTACACTAGCAGCAAATGGGGGCTAGCAAGAAGATGGTGGCTGAGCTAGCAAGAGCGAATTGCAGTTAGCAAGTGAGGTTGGTTGGCAGAGAAGAGGAGAAAAGAGGTTGTGGTTAGTGTGGCTCCTGCTTCCTGTGTCTACAACCGAGCCTCCAGCGAGGATATAGTGGCATGACTCCACTATCTATGGCTCCGTGGGTGTTCCTTTTTTGGCCTCATCATGTCTTGCGTTCTTATGTGGTGAGCAGGATCTGAGACCCCGCATGACGTCCCACATGCCACCCCGCATGACAGGGTGCCAAAAAATCATATGCACATTTTAATAAAGGAAAAAACTGTATTAAATTATAATACTCAAAAGATGAATACAGGTGTGGGGACAGAGCCCCAGAGAGCAATTTCCAGGCTCTCGGCTTCACATGGAGGGGTGCTGGCTCGGGTAGTAAATGGCCGTCAGCTGTGGCTAGTTGGCCGTCAGCTGTAACCATTGAGCCATTGGCCACTAATACAACTGTCACGACTACGTTGGAGAATCGAGGAGAGTCGAGGAGAGTCGGTTGGTTGGCAGCAAAACGGACAGCAGGTCACACGTTGTGTGAATCCAGCCTCCAGTGAGACTGTAGCGGTATGACTCCCCTATCTATAGCTCCGTGGGTGTTCCTTTTTGACCTCACCATGTCCTGTGTTCTTATGTGGGGAGCGGGAGCTGAGACCCTGCAGGCCGCCCTGCACGACAAGTCAGGTTTCACTTCCTCAATGACAAGAGGAGCTCAAAGTGGTTACCATGAGCGTCCAGACACTTCTGATTACAGCGAACTACTGCATGAACAACGTTGACCAAAGTGTACACTTGTATACATTTTTTGGCACCCCCATTCCTTTCTGGAATTTGTTTCTTTTGTTTTTTAATTCACTTTTATTCAGTCGGATTACTTTTGTTGGGGACGGAATAAATCCAAATTTGTATTTGCCTCCAGTTGCTGATAAAACAACAGACAATATTTACTTTGTTGTGTGTATGTGTGTGTGTGTGTGTGTGTGTGTGTATTTTTTTTTAATTTAACTTTTTTTTTGTAGAAAAAGAAGACATTTATTTGGGCAACTCAAAAACTGTACAAGTTTGATTCTTTCCACATGTCCCTATTATCTGGCTTCACGGTCCTTGGCTCAACCCATTCCTTGTCTCCTAAATATTCATTTGTACTTTTCTGCCAATAGGACACATGTTCCAGTTGGTGGGAGATTCCTGTTAGGACAGCTCCCAGATACACTGAGGAGGCTGGGAAATAATCTCTTTAGTTTTGCACAAAAAGTTCATGTAATTCAACAAATGTACCTCTTTTAAACACTCATTTCACTCTGTAAGAATATATTATATCTTGCTTTGTTATAGAGGTAGGGCAGCAAAGTGAAGTGGTTAGGGACTTTGGGAAGGCCAGCATGGATTTAATTTCTGGCTCTATCATTGGTTGTGTGCCTTTGGGCATTCTTTGTAATCTCCCTGAGCCTCGGTTTACCTTCCATAAATGGGACCATCAGTAGTACCTGTCACACAAGGCTGTTGTAAAGATTAAGTGCTATGATTTAAGGAAATGGTTTAGCACTATTCTTGATGCATAATAAATGGATAGCAAGTGGTAACTAGTAGTAACAACATGTATTGGAGCTAGGGCATTTGAGTGGTTCTCAAGTTTGCATGTGTATTAGAATCACCTAGAGGGCTTGTTGAAGGCTGGATTTTTAAGCCCCATCTGCAGAATTCTGATTCAGTAGGTCTGGGTGCAGCCCTTGAATTTGTGTTTCTACTAAGTTCCCAAGCAAGGCTGATGTTGTCAGCTCTACAACCAAAGCTTGAGAACGACCAAAGCAGGCATTCATAATCTAGACTACAACTCTTGGGTAGTTTGGTCATGCAACAGAGTAAAAGATCAGAAGAAGGATTACATCCTTCAGCCTTTGAACAAGGTTTCTAAAACAGTAACTCCCAAGGCTCAGTTGCTGACCTACTGTCAAGTTGCAACAAAATAAGAATTTCTGTATGTACTTACATCTCTCTCAGATATTTAGGGGAGTTCTCATATGTAGTTTTTAACATCTCACTAACATATTCTATTTTGTTTTTCACATCCTGAAACTTCAAGGAGCAGGTTACTCACCTACCCCAGAGCAACTCTCACTCCTCTAGGCATCATAGGACTCTCAGAAGGCTGCCTCTATCCAGCCTTCCTTTGGCACAGAGCAAATGTCACTGCCTTGTGCCCCCACCACTGCTGATTTTAGTTTCTTTGGGCAGTGTCAATTTTATTTTGCTCTGACTACTTTCCAGGAGAGAGTCTCTTTCCTTAGATGTTGTCAGTGGAGGGTTTGGGGTATGCTAAGCAGGCAATACACAAATACTTGAAGAGAGTGGGGAATAGCTATGAACCAAATATTTTCACTCCCTCACACTTAATTGAAGCTGTTGCCTTCACTTTGGTGGCACATTATTCCAATCAACTTCTTAACTAACTTCGCCCTCCTCAAACACCACTTGCTTATTTTGGGTTCAAACATGGATGGCATCTATCACTCAGGATTTGTGACAGGCATTTGCTAATTGCTTTACATATATCTTTGTTCATCTCTCCAGTGAATCTATTGGCCTGGGAAGAGGGGTGGCAAAGGTCTTCAGCCTGCAACAATTCTAACTGCTCCCAGGAGCTCTAATGGAAACCTACATCCATCCTTTGATCTCTTGTTTGTGGTTTCTATCTGCTAAACCTGTGGTGCTGTAGTCTGTAGAATCAGCTGCCTTGGGCGCAGAGCAAGGCAGAGGATTATAGAGAATGCACTGGGGTGACAGAGGACAAAGAATAAGTAGTACTTAGGGGAAATTTTAAGAAACTAAAGCTTTGTGATATTAATAGCTTGCCCAAGGTAGAAATTTTACTGAGTAACAGAACTGGGATTTGAACGCAGGACCATTTGACTCAAATTACAGTCACATAGTCATATAGTCAATGGAGCATGCATCTCTTTTAGGAGCCTGCAAAACAGGTTGACATTATTGCAAAAGCAATTATGTGTATAATCAGTATTATCCTTTTATGCATATGAGAAGATGGAATCATCCAAGTGGGAAAGTGTTGTCTCCTCCATTCTGAGACACTCTAAAATGGATGGGTCAGTAGTCAGTTATAGAAAATATGCACACTTTTCACCCTGATGGTCACTTAGCAATGAGTACAACTCTCAGAATTAGGCTTTTGGGGTTTGGCTTTTCTCAGCCTCTGTCGACAAATTTAACCAAGACCAAAGTGTTCACTTTGTTTCCTGAATGTTTTTCTTTTTTTCCTTTGTAGAATCTAGAATCCAAACTCAACTGGTGGTCCCTAAAAAGGGAATTGACTTTTCAAAAATAGTCTTTATATATCTACATTTGAAATTTTAAACTCTATAATTCAGCATCGAAATGATACATCATCATTTAGTAGAAGAAATTCTTTAAAATAAGGACATTACTTTAGCTACTGCAGAACACCCACTTTCTGAAGAATTTCTTTTATTCAAAGGCAGAGTTTTGTTATCCAGTTTCCTATAAATGTTCAAATGTGACTTACAGGTCCAAAATAACAGTTTAAGTAGATTTGATGGATTTTCAGAAATAGTTTATAAAATGATTGTAGGTCACTGCTTGTTTCAGTTGAAGCATCCGACTAACAGTGAATAAAAAGCAATGCTGATGATTGGGCAAGCTCATTGCCTGGTGAACTAGCTTCCTTTTAAAAAATATTCCCTTATCCATGGTAACACACATCAATGGCATATATATATATTGCCATATATATATATAATATATATATAATGGCTTATATATATATATATATATAATGTTTTTTGAGTACCTACTGTGTGACAGGCTTTATGCTTTAAATATGCTTATATGTTTATTTTACACTTTGGTAAGAAACTACTATAATAGGTATGATTGTTCAGAGTGCCTGCCATGTGACCAGCACTCAACACGTTACCTCTAAGCTTCTCAACAACCCTAATAAATAATATTTTTATTATTTTTCCACCTTACCCTTGTTTAACTGAAGCTTAGAGAAATCAAGCAACTTGGTAAAGTTCACAGAGTTAGTACATGGTGGAGTTGTGATTTCAACTCAAGTATTTAAGGACAAATACAATATTTTTCTATCATATTTGCACCTATTGTCTTTTCTTGAGTACCTTTGGGGTTGTCACCTCAGCACAACTATTGGCAGTAAGAGACATATTGACTCTTCCTGTCTTGAATTCTGAAAAATCTAACTCTTGAAAACTTGGGACCAGGCTGAAATAAGAGTCAGAGTTTAATTAGGGTACGGGGTTCTTGGGATTTAGCCCATAGCAAGGTGAGGTTCTGTCATTTTAGGCTGTTGGAATGACCTATCTTAGAGTCCCAGACTCGCTTAGCCTGCAGACACTGGATGCTCATTAGGGACCACTATCTCTCTTGGTCCAGGAGATGATTCTTCCATCAATCTCTTCAATGATGGGACATGGCAAACGGGGAATGCCTGGATCAAGATCCCACAATTCAGAAGAAACAATTGAATCCAAGATTTCATTGGATTTGGCAGGGCTTATACACTGGGATTCTAGAATCTTTCATCAAAGTAAGAATAACCCCTCCGAGGTCAAAGATTGGTCCCATCAATGAACCCGCAAGTCCAGAAAGACTTGGAGATATAGACAGTACCATAGTAAGTATACTTTGGCAGATGTGGTTTTGGTAGGTTCATTATTTCAGAGACAGATACTTGCTCAATGAACAGGAATTTCTAGGGAGTAAGACCCTTGTTCCAAACTTACACCCTGGACTGCCTCTAGACTTCAGGGTCTCCATTGCAAGGAGTGTCTGCAATTTGGGGAGAGGTGACTACTAACAATCCTAGAGTCATTTCCTGTGCTTCATGACTATTGCAAGGCCTGTTTTAAGGAGAATGTTTTAGGAAGACCTGAGGCCAGGAGAACCTGCTGTATCAGGCTATATTCCTCACACTTGGAAGTCATTGAAAGGCTAAGGATGACCTATTGATTTACTGGGTCTGACATTTTATGCCAAGTCACCAGCAAACTCTTCAAATTTAGTGTATCTTCCTCCTGTATGTAGTGAATCAGTGTATCCGATCAACCACAAACAGACATCAGTTTCTCTGTGTATCAGTGGTAGTCAGTTGAGGAATGAGTCTTGAGGATGTTGATTAGAGGGGTGGAAGTTTAGAGCCTCCACTGTCATGGTCTATAGTTGCCCTGAATGGGCCAGCTCTGAACTCATGGTTGCTGTCTAGGAGGTCTGGGAGCAGGTATCAGATCCCTATACATTAAAAAAAAAAAAAAAAAAAAAAAAAAAAAAAACATTGAAGTTCGGGAGCAAAAAATCCAGTCCTTGTAGGACTGGGGTATCTAGTAACTAATTCACCATGGTTGCAGAAGCAGGAACACTGTTAAGGGTAAATCAAGTCCACAGTAAGACTTGTGCTTTGCTCAATAATGGTGACTAGATTTCACCTCAAGTACTTCCTTTGATAAATTAGTAATGACTGCTTGGAGCACTGGGAAGGATTCTGAAGCTCTGTATCAGCTCAGGCAGAAAGGATGTCATATTTGATTAATAATGTCTGTCATGAGAATGAAGTAAGAAAGGAGTGGTAGCACATTGCCACGTATTTATCATTCCTGATTAAGCTTTGGAGCTACAGCTATAGAATGCTGAAAGCAGCACTGGTCCCAGAGACCGGGCAAGACAAACCCAACTAATGTGAGTAGAGTAACCCAAGCAACCCACTTCTCCATTACAGCTGTTTCAAACATTTCTATATTTTCCAAGTTCATAAAATCATGACAATCCTCTGTGCTCAAAAGATAATCTCTTTGGATTTCCTGAAAGGAAGGAAGGTATTTGACATGAGTTCCCTTGCTTTCCTACTTCCATCACTCAATGCCTCTTATCTTCCCCCATCTTTCCTCTTGTGTTTTTTTTCCATGACAGAGGATAAAGCATCCTCCCTTCTCTTTAGAGCTGGCTTCTCATTCTTATTTCCGGGCTCATTACTCATAACTTAAAAGAAAATGCTGATGTGAAGAAATAAGGTTTGATTGGAAATATATTGCCAATCTCAGAGGCCTCTCCCACACTATCTTGTCTTCCCGTCTTTTACATATCAGAGTGCCTGATTTTCACAAATTACTATTTTTCTTTGTTTCAAGTTAATTTGGCTCTGTCATCAAGCTATCAGATTGCAGCCCCAATTCTAACTAATTGTGCATGGAATTTGCATGATTTTATAAAGTACAGACAAAGGAAAATGGAAATTCAGTGTCTTGGTTCCCACCACTTGCTGAGCATGTCTCACACTGGTCTTTTTTGTTTGATTACATGAGTTGAGGTTCATGGTCAAGTATAAAGAAATTGAGTATAATGTTGCCATCCAATAGTTCAAAGAAAATGTAATTTATATTTGTTATTAAGATTGTGTTCTGGGGTATTTGAAGTGCTAAGATCTACGCTCAGAAAGAGGTCTTGAATATTATATTTCCAGTTTATTTGAAGTTGAGATTTTGGACTGTGGTTATGTTTTCTGAATTTACTTTCTTCCTAAGTTTACCGTATGCAGAAATCCACTTATTAATATGTAAGTAGCTAATCCCAGTACTGTCTTCTTTCAAAAGCAACCCACATGTCTCATTAGCAAATCACAACCTTAGTATCGATTAAAAAGTTTTCTTGCTTACTTGTATAATCTTTAAGGGATGTGTTTTATAGTGTTGGCTAGATCTTTCAATATCAAAGTAAAAACACTGTTTATATCATATATGTGTATATCAATTTTTATGTTGTGAGTTGTTCACCTAAAAATATTTTTTTTTATCATAAGTATTCACAAAGAGAGAAATGTGAGATTCAATATCTGAAATCCTCCTTTTTGAAGGAATGTGACTTTCTGCTAAATAAATAAATAAATAAATAAATAAATAAATAAATAAAGGTATACTGTTGCATATTTCTTTAACGCAGAGTGAAAAGGAAGTAGTTCCATTGTTTTTTTTTTTTTTAAGATACAGAGACAGATCAACAACAAGAAAGAACAGAGCCAAAAATTACTTATTTTTTCAAAAAAGGAGAGAAAAAATGAAAATGCCTTTGCAAGAGAAAGGCACAGTATGGGGTGGTTTGTGACAAAATTTTAATGAAAAGCACACTTCTATATTGAAATCTAATAAATAATAGATCAGAAAAAGAAGGCTTAGCCATTTTATTTTTAAATGAGATTATAAAACACAGAAAAAGAGGACCTCCAAGTCAGGAATTTATTGGGTTCACTGGCCATTTTTAGCACAGCTTTGACCTTTCAATAAAGTGTGAAGGGTCCCTATCTCCCATAAAGTTGTGCCCTTCATTCTTTAATAAAGTTATAAAAGAGAAAGAGAAAGTACTCTGACCCATCAGATGTGCAGTTGTAGTGTCTGTCTCAGATTTCTCTGAAGAAAATAGCTTTAAAGGCTAGAACCTAGGGAGTTCTGAGGCCAGCATCGTCCTTTGATTTTTAAAGGAACATTGTTACTTCTGGTTTTCCAAATTGCAAATTAGAGGACTAGGAAAGTATTTGATGTTAGCTTGTTGAACTCTCCTGTCGTCCAATTTATAAACAGAGCTAATTGCCTACTATGTATTCTAGCGCAAGAAACAGCCTTTAGTTTCAGTATTTATGAGAAGAGTGAGTGTCCATTTAGAATGCATAATACCTGTGCTGCTTTAATTTGATCATTCATCTGTTTGATTTCTAACTCCTAGAATGGAAGATGTACGAATGCCTAAGTTCTCAGAGTTCTAATGCAGCATTTTTTTCTATGTTGTTACATGATACAATTTAAGTATAGATTGGTGTTAAAACAAGCTTATAACGATGCTATTGATGTGTAAAACAAACTTTCCAAATTAAAATCAGTATCTGGGGCAGTTTACAAAGTATTCATAATTCCTTTGGTCTGAATTTGCAGAGTGGTAGCTCCTTTTTGATTTAAATGCTCAACCTGGCCATTGATGGATATCAAATGGACACAAAGTGCATTCAAATGCTACATTTGTTGGATCTACCATAGATCTTTGGAGAAACTAATTGTGGTAAAATGAGGGAAATAAAGCTGGGGTTTGTAGTCAGGTGGGTGACTTGTATATCATAAAAACATCTTGCACCTCAGTTTTCTAATCTGTAAGCTGGAGGTTAAATTATATATAGTAGCTATAATTACCATCAGCTTTATTCTTTTCCTCCTTACCATGTTTAATATCCCAGGTTCTATAAACCTAGTGTCTTCCACACAGATGAGTTTTGTCATGTATTTCGATGTTCATTCTATTAGATATGTATTTATAGTGCATTCAAGGTGGAAGGTATGCTTTTCTTTTTCTAGGCCTGTGTGGCCCAAGAAGCCATTTTTGAAGTATGTGAAATCTACCTCTCCACCTGCCAATGTTCCCTCTTCCTCTGAAATGTCACTATTTGTAGTTTGTTATTTTTCTGCCTTGCAGATTTTCTAACTCTGAGATTCCCAACTGCAATTCATCATGCTTTTCCTTAAATGTTTATCAATGCCTCACGTTGGGGCTAGAGTGAGCCCCAAGACCTTCCACTAGACTCTCACATTGCTGAAGGGAAGAGGAGGAATAGAAACAGGAAATAGTCTGGAATAGAAGAAAGAAGGGACTGCAGAAAATAGAAAGACCCACAATCACTTATTTTACATACCTATTTACCTGGAAATTTCATGATATGGTTGATAGTAGATATTTTTTTAAATCTGTTTTTTTTTAAAAGAAAATAAAATTTTTATGGCTCAAATTAAATATGATTTTCAGGTGGCTTTTTGTAATTCATGTGTTTTTATTGATTAGATTTTTTTTTTTTTAATCTAGCACTGAAATTGAAGATATGGGCTAGTTTTACTTGTACAAATTAGTACATGTTTTAAGGAGGAGGGGAAAAGCCTTGCTTACCTGCCCTATAACCTAGCGCTTATCTTGAGGTTTATTTAATGTGGCAAGTGGGGACAAACTGCTGCTTAGCACATCTCTTGCAGTGTAATCTCACCACTCAATGACAAATGCTTCTGACGGATGGAAACATGGTGCTATTCTAAAGCATGAACAAAACAAAAAATGAATATAATTCGGCTATGGGATAATAAAAATGGTTTCTCTAAACATGTCAAATAAATGAAACCTCTGAGGTGGGACCGTGTTACAAGTGGCAAAGATAAAATGGAATGGAATTTTTTTTTTCCTTGGGATTTTGTTGTTGTTTTCAGTTGTCAGAGTAAATTAATACTCTTGGAAACAGTCTATTACCATGCCGAGTTGTGCTGTTGTTTTTAGGGAGTTTGAACTGTTAGTGCTAATTGAAAAACTATCTAGGAAAGTTAATTGGTAGTGACATTAGTTTGTTTTGACTGAGGACATAACCAAGTTAATTGTAGATTATGGGTCAGATAAAGGGCTAGGCTTTTCTGTCTCTCAAGTTTTAGGTAAGTTCATGAGTTGTTTTTAAATTATAAATTTTCGTTTAAGACATTTGTTAGAAGGCAAGGGTAACTTCACCCTTAATTTGGGGGCAGTTAGAAATGTTTATGCTGTCTTGTTGGGCAGTGACTTGCTCTTTTCTTAAGGCACAGTTAATCAGCAGTGAAATTAGGTGAGACCTAGCACATGTATACACATTTCTTTAACAGTGTTACTTGGACGTCAGCCAGTAACATGCCCCTTTCATGACTTTTGCTGCTTATACTATTATTGACCTAATATTTTTCTCTAAGCTAATTTAAATTATTTTCTTTGTTTTTAACCTGTCTTTTATATAGAAATTATACCCATAAATTCAGAGATTTGATGTTAAGTTATATTTTTTATATTATGCTTTAAAAATAATCATTGCAATTTTAAAAGAAACTGTAATTTAAAATATATATATAAGTATGTGTATATATACATATATACATATATATATATATATATATATATATATATATATATATATATATATATATATTTACCATGTACCACTTGAAAATGCCCCATATTTGGGGATATGCTTATATGAGTTATACATGTACCATTCATTTTTCAGAACTGCATAGTTTTATTCTATCTTTTATAGTTTCAGAATCATTGATTCCCATGCCCAACTCTGCTTTATTGTGATGGAGAAACTGACCTAAAATGGTTCCCTGCCACGTGGAACTGACCTAAAATGGTGGCCGGCGCGGGGGGGGGGGGGGGGGGGGGGGGGGGGGGAGAGAAGTCCCCAGCCTAAGCCCCAGCCCACTTCCGCATAACCCCCTCCAAGCCACACCCCTAGCCAATCACCAGAGGACACCTACCTGTTCCCCAACTCAAGGAAGTCCCCAACCCGTAAAAATCTGCTCAAAACCATGCTAGGGACTCAGTCTTTTGGGAAAGATCCCTCTGAGCCCACTGGCATAATAAAGCTGACTCTCCTAACTCTCTGAGTGCCGCTTAGGTTCTTTCGGTTCCTGGTATCCATAACAGTTGAACTTGAAAATGTATTTGTGTATATGAAACATTGACAAGGAGATGAAAAGAAATGTTTTATACAATTACTTCTTGGTCTATTCTGGAATTATAATATTAAATACTAATTAGAGCAGGTGTATTTGGGGACATTGTATGGCAGAGGTTTCCTGTGGAAAAGCAAAATAGGCAGAGCTGAGAGCTGAAGGAACTTGCCAGCCCAGGCCCATTCCAGGCAGTTATAAATGGTGAAATAGCAACTCTGATCAGTTGGTAGCGGCTGCTGGCTACTGCTGCTGAGAGCTCTGAGGCTGCTGTTCTCCTCTGGGAGGAGTTCTGGCTCTGATGGCAATGCCTTCCCCAGGCTGGGGAGAGGCGGGGGATCAAGGGGCTGGATTTTCCATCCCTCGACTACAGGATGGAGAAACTATGGTGTCACATTGAAATGGAATTGGTTTTGTTTTGGCAATGGACCACTTAATTTGTCATCTACTTGACATCTCCATCTGTTATTTTTCAAATTTGATTGTGTATGATTTTATTATAATATGTATCTAATTATCAATCATAATAATAGTTTTAATTGATTCTTCCTTCGGTTTTCTCTGATCATACTCTGACATTCACTCTTGGCTACTACTCATATTTCCAAGGCTTGCTGAGCCTTTAAACTGAATTCTACACAATGGCTTTGGGACTCTATTTCTGTAGGTTCTCTCTTATTGAACTTGAAGTTGGACTCAGTCACTTATTTTCACATGTTACCTATAGGAGTGTGTGTTATCTTTTGAATTTCAAAATTCCCAGCAGGCCAGGAAAGCAGAGGATGCAAAGGATTTATGTGATTTAAATGTATATTGTTTTCTAAACATGACATCAAAAATATAATGAGATGATTTATAAATAACAAGAAATATCTTTTAAGAGTGGGAGTTCTTGGCATTGACTCAGGATAGCTTCCGGAGTGGTCCAGATTTTCAGACACAAAAGAGACGTGGAAGTTTTGTTGTTGTTGTTTTTATTCCTCCTTATCAAATTCCTTCTTCCTGTCCTGCTTTCAGAAGTAGATGAGAAGACAAAGAATTGAACTGGCAGATTCTACTCTAAACTGGGAAACCAGATTCTACTCTAAACTGGGAAACCAGATTTGCATTTTTAAAACAAGTCCTAGAATCTCCTATCCAGGCTGAGTCCTATACAAGGTCCAGAGTTGTTTTCATTGGCATTACAGAGACCATTAGAGCTTCTGTAAAACGTGGTTCTTCTCTTGTATTTTCCTGTGTCCAAACCCTATCCCTCAAGTACCCCAAATCAGCATGCAAAAACCTCAAACTTTGCCTAATAAGCCATTTCTCCTAAATTTCCCATGCTCATTCTAAAGAGTGGTCGTTTCCAAGTTTGAAACTGCATTAGACTAACCTATAGGGCTTGTTAAAACACAGATTGCTGGGCCCCACCCTCAGATTTCAAATTAGGTATGCCTGTGATGAGACCTGACAATCTGCATTTCTAACAAGTTCCCAGGTTGTCAATGCTGCTAGTCTGGAGATAACACTAAGAACTATTGCATAATATTTCCCTTTCCCCTCATTTCAAGTCTCCCTGAACCAAGGTTTAATTTAGGAAGGTGTTGGCCTAGTTTTTCACCAACTGATCTTTGTTTATCCAGATGGTTGCAGCATGTACAAAACTCCACAGATGGAAAGTGGAGGAAAGCTTTCAGCAGTGATTCTTCTGGTACTCCTTAATTGTTTCCACCACTCCTGCCAGTTCCTTCTTTCCATCTCGGCCTTCCCTCACATCACCTTTATTCCTTCTCCTTCCTCTAGTCTCCCAGTACACTCAAACCAATGAAGACCAAGCACACACACAACCTAGAATAAAAGAGAATTAAATGCCTTGAAATAAGGTGCTATAGAGATGTATATTCCAGGAGCCTGTTTCACAAAAGGGATCCACAAATAGGATAGAGATTACCTCCTTATCTAGCCTCTAAAAGGCTATAACTCCTAGAAAATCCATTTATAATGACTGATTTACTACAAGAGGTAGCCTTAGGCCTAAATCAGTCCAAACATCCCCACCTTCAATGAGAAGGATGCAGAAAACACTGTCTCATTTGGTTACTCACAGGAAGTCTTTATGGTTCCACCCAGGGTGGTGCTCATCTTCCCAAAGAGACTAAAAGCAAGGGAATACTAGAAAGGAGAAGACTAGGGGGTCAACCCATACTTTGTTCATAATTCCTGATTCAGGTTAAGTCAGCCACCTCAATTTACACATCAATAGGTTTAATCCCTCCATAGCCCTGGGTCTTCTCTGACACCACACCCTTCACTGGGAAACTGTCTTCCCTACTCAGCCAATTCTTACCCTTCTTTATTCAGCACACATTGAAATGACAATACACAATCTACCACTCCCTAGAATGCTTTATTAATCACTGGAAGAGAAAGTGGCAATTTTTTCCCCAACGGGAATTTCCCACACCATCCTGCTCAGAGCATTTCCAGGAGGTTTGTATCCTGTGCTTTGCTTTTAAGTTTAATGACTTATTGTTTTGGACTAAATTCCTTGTCTGGTCAGCTTTGACAGCATGTCTGTGCCTTAGAGGATGACAAAGAAGGTTATTTTTGTTGTTGTTGTTCTTCCTTTCTAATATGGAGGATTAATATGCTGCAATCCATCTGCTACATTGTGTGCCTTTTTCACAAAGACTGTTATTAGAAAGGTCAATTCTTAGCCTAGCTTACACGATGACCCTTACAAAGTTCTCTCATCATCTCCCCTTTGCTGAAGAATCCAAGGGAAAACCAGGCTTCTGGTTTCTCATTATTTCTTGGGGTAGGATTCTACATAGAATCTAGAAAGACATCTTATAGATGGGCTTTCTGTCCCTTTCCAGGAGTGTTCTTCTGTGATACCACCACACATTATTTTAGTGACTTCTTTTCATCAATTAATACAGATTGACAGACGACTAGAATTGGGACTCTGGTAAGGGTGAACAGCTAATAAAAGATTTATCTCCACTCACATTTCTGCCTGCTTGATTCCTTCTCTGAGATGGTGGTTTAGAAGAGTGCTAGTCTTACTAAAAACTGCTGAGTTTTATTCCACAGTAATAATGCCTGGCATCTTTATGTGCTACAGATAAATTAAGCACTCAGTGAACACAGAGGCGAGTAGACGTGGTTTTATAACAGCAAAACCAGCTCAAAATGGGCCTAATAAGATACTGAATTGCTTTTCAGAGACAACAGACCAAAATTGCAAGCCATGCAGCCAAACCAAGGGCAGAGAGAACTCTGACCTCCAGCTGCACAGTAACAAAGTAACCGCTCCCCGCCCCCCCCAGAACCAAAGGTCCAGTACGTAACTGGATCTTGAACACCAGAACCCTTTCAGAAGCGAGGGATCTGTTATTCAGGAAGATTCTGCATTGATGTCCCTTACCATAAATGTCTAAGCTCCAATGTCCTCCAATTCAAACCTGTCCTGCTGGTGCTTCCCCAGAGCTGTTCCTCTTAACCCTTAAAACTCTCCCTAACCCTATATCAGGGAGACAGATTTGATCAGTACATCTGGTCTCCTGCAGGCTGACTCAGCATGGCTCTTTTTTTTCTCAAAACCGGTGTCATGATTTTGGCCTCTATGTGCATAGGGCGGCACACCCTTGTCCGGTAACAGTTTTAAACAAGATGTAGCTTATTCTACACTCATCATGTATAGAGAGAACTCTGCTGTGACAAAGTATGTTGTAGGCATACATGCACTTTTCAAAAAAAATTAATTGCTTTAGCTGATTTTAAGTAAAGGCAGCATTTTTTAATATATATTCTTCTTAGTTATTAACATAGATACTGAGAATGTTAGAGGTATAATGACTATTAAGAACTACTGAGTCTAAAAATCTCATCTTGAAGATTGAAGAAACGGAGAACCAGTTGATTATTTTGAGGAATTATAGCACGTGTCTTGTGAATTTGATCAGAATCAAAGCTGGAACTTGGATTATACACCCAGTTGAGGGCCATTTATACCACACCATGTTGTTCTTCAAATAATGAACAAAATGTAAAATATTCAAATACATGAACATCTGGAAATAATTGTGTAATTATACAGAATTCTAAGTTACTGGTTCTAAATGATTTTTTAAAATAAATTTTATTGCGGAATGTTGGGGGACAGTGTGTTTCTCCAGGGCCCATCAGCTCTAAGTTATCCTTCAATCTAGCTGTGGAGGGTGTAAGAGTAGGTTAGCATAAGAAAGGAAGCCATTTTCTGAATGACCTTAACAGGGTGTGGACCAGATGTCCTGTTTGAAAAGAGCTTATCTTGTTAACTGCTGACTGGGTGGGGTACAAGCCAGCCTATCTTGTCAAATTCCCAGAATGTGGAACAAGCCCATGATATGTATACTCTTTGAAGCTATGGAAAATTACTAGATGCTTTAAAGATGCTATATAAACCCTTGGCTTTGAGTGCTCGGGGTCCTTGTTGAAACCCGCTGCGTCGGGCAGATACTTGGACCCCAGCTAGCTGGAAATAAACCTCGCTGTGTGACTTGCATTATCGCGTGTGTCCTCTGTCCAATTGAGGGGCGGTCGATTCTAGACCTTAACAAGGGCACAGCTCAGCTCCAAATCCAGTTGCTGTTTACAATCCAGCAACCTTGTTGAGAGCTCACGCTCTAACCAACTGAGCCATCCCGCCGCCCTAAATGATTTTAAAATACACATTTTTTTTCCCTTCAGTTTTTGTTTTATTTTGAATTTTAGATTTATAGAAAATTTGCAAAAATAATTCCAAGATATATATGTGTGTGTGTATATATATATATAAAATTGTTTTCCTTCACCCCACTTCCTCTAATGTTAATGTCTTAGAAAACCATAGGACAATTATTATGAACAAGAAAATAACACTGATATAATGTCATTAACTAAAAGTCAGACCTTATTAGAATTTTGCCAATTTTTCTACTAACTTATTTCTGTTCCAGGATCACATTCAGAATCTTACATTGCATTTAGTTGTTATTTCATTTCTCATTATTTTCCTAGAGTGTGTGATCATTTCTCAGTCTTTTATGACTTGACATCTTTGAAGAATACTTGTCAGTTATTTTGTATAATGTCTCTCAATTAGGCTTTGTCTTTTTCTGCTTTGCATTTTATTATTTATTTGTTTATTTATTAAATGTATTGGGGTGACAATGGTTAGTCAAGTTACATAGGTTTCAAGTGTACAATTCTGTAATACATCATCTATATGCGTTCTTATGGTTGGAGTAAGGTCCAAAGTCAGGGCACATCTTGTAATTGACATTATATCTTAATATAACGAGCAGTATTTATTATTTTCTTAGTAGTACATAAAATAATGGTGCATCTAATGATCCATTGCACTTTAGAATCAGTGAAGTGCAGTTTGTGTGTGTGTGTATCAATATCAATATCTATCTATATGTTAAAAGTTTGTTCCTTCTGTTTTTAGTTCAATGTCATAATTCCTTTGAGATATGAGTTGAAAAAGATTATTTATTTATTTATTTATTTATTTATTTATTTATTTATTTATTTATTTTAGGTAAAAGCCTAGTAAATAGTAAAAGAATACATACTATAAGTGGAGAATTTTTCAAGTAATGAAAAGTATCGTGGTTAAAATCACTTGCATGGGCAAGGGTAGGGGGGCCACAGAATCCAATTCTAAACAACTTTTTGTTCCATATGACAAACAGAAATAGTTGTTTAGAGTCCTTCTTCATAGGATATTATAAGATTTCAAGAAGTTGTAAATACTTTTTGAGTAACTGAAGCTCCATGCTATAATATAAGCAGGAAAAAAAAGTTATACTATAACAGATGCTTGAAAATACCAAGCAAACAAAAAGCTATAAAAGGATGCCTCCTGTTCCTCCTCTTTCCTTTTCTTCCTTTCTTCCTTGCTGTCTTCTTCCACTTGTTTTCTCCTCTTCCTTTTCCTTTTTACTTCCCACTCCTCTTTCTCCATATCTGCTTCCATCTCCATGTTCTCCTCTTCCCCTCATCACCAGTGCTTGTCCTCCTGCTTCCTTACATTCTTTTTTAATCCCCACATCACCTACTAAGGGAATTACCATACTATATTTCCATAGCCACAAAACTGCTAACTAAAGGCTGGGAGAGAAAGCTCTAAGGAAACCCAAGAAAGTCCATTACCCAAATCATTTAACATCTTACTTGGTTGAAGAATATACTGTGCAGAAAGTATGTTAGAAGATGATAGCATGTTCGTCCAATATGTCTGTTCTATCTTAAATTTATAGGATAGCATAAGACTCAGATCACCAGAATGTCTTAGCTGATGTTAATTTAGAAATAGAATTAAAAACCTGTACTACACATAACTTTACATCAACTAAAAGATAAGCTCAGAGTACAGTGCAGTTGGCATCTGGTCTTCTAGTAAATGAGACTGGGGTGGACAGGTCCAGATTATTGAGTAGTACTACATTAGCATTCAAGTTTCAATTTGAAGGTAAGTGTCAGTTTAGAAAATCTGAGTGCATGCATGAACTGAGAGTTTCTGCAGTCTTTTCTGCAGCTGTCAGAAGTGTCCTGCTCTGCCCTTTGCTCATACCTCCTCCCAATAATTCTATTGCTCAGGGGAAAGGACCTAAAAGAGTAGAATGACTCATTACTCCATTAGGCAATGAGACACTTTGGTTTTGACTCAGGCTGCTCAGACTGCTACAGTCCTGGCTTCCATGGTAACCTGAGGCACAGGAAATCTGAGATTTAAAGTTGTGAATTCAGTATTGACATGAAAAATGTCACTTGTGTTGTGCTGAAACAGGCATGCTGATTATGTAACAGCTTCCAACACATTCCCTGCTGGTGGTGGGTTTTGATTGACATTATATGAGCCTTATTACTCTTGAAAACAACACTAAAAATGCCATGATAAGCTCAAGATGGAAATATGAACACATGATCCTTTCCCTGCTGAACTAGAAAATGGCTTTTCAGAATTCTTCCTGGAAGACAATGGGAAAACAAAAGATATTCACATAGATTTATAATGATAAATCTCTTTTCGTTCCCAGAAGGGGGAAGATCCCTTAATCTTAGAGCAATTTGACATAGCCTAGATTCAAGAACTTTTCTCCGAACTTCTTATAACTGGAAATAAATACTGACTTTTAAAATAGAGAATGAATTACAGAAGACATAGATGGTTTGATAAATACTGTCTTTACAGCAGTTTAGAGTTTATTTGGTAATTCTTGGTAGAGAAAGTTTATCATCTTAACAATATGGAGATGGAAATGCAGGAGAAATTGAGATCCCATGAATGAACTTAGAGTTTGTTTTCTTCTATATATAATAAAATTTCAAGGTGCACTGGAGCTTCAAAACTGTCAATGAATCATAAACAACGTTACATTTGTTTTAACTGAATTATTGGCTCTCTCTGAGTACTGTAGAAAAGCAAACACTCTGAATTAGAATTTCAATCTCTCCAATATCCAATCTCCAATATTGGATCCAATATTCAATCTCCAATATCATTTTATATAAGTAAAATATATAAATTAGACTCAAAGCATGCCAGCCAGCATCCCTGGATTTTGAATAGCTCGCTTCCTTATTGTCATGCAGAGACTCATGTGGGATCTCTGGTCCTGCTCCCCACATAAGAACACAGGATATGGTGAGGCCAAAAAGGAACATCCATGCATCCATAGATAGGGAATCATGCCACTATACAGTGGTACCTTGGTTTTCGAACCTAATCCACAAATTCTGAAACATTTGAAAACAGCCCACAGGTAGGCCTCAGGATCTTGCACTCAGCGGAAGCTGTGGGACATGTTCAACTTTTGAGTCATGTTCGAGAACCGAAGCATGTATTTCCGGGTTTACAGAGTTCATAAACCAAAATATTAGTCAACAGAGACATTCGAAAACCGAAGTACCACTGTACTCCGCGCCTCTCTGTAATCCGCGCTTGCTAGCTCAGCCACCATCTTCCTAGCACCCATATTCTGCTAGCGTAGCCACAGCAGTTATATTAGTGGCCAATGGCTCACTGGTTACAGCTGACGGCCAACTAGCCACAGCTGATGGCCAGCCAATCATAATTGATGGCCATTTACTACCTGAGCCAGCACCTTTCCACGTGAGGCCGAGAGCGTGGAAACTGCACTCCTGGATCTATCTCCACACTTATATAAGTAATAATAATAATAATAATAATAATAATGGAAATAATACCATTTATTAATGTATTGAGTTATTATATTTTAATTCCTAAACCTAAACAATCCATATTCCAATATACTATACTTGAGTGTTATTTTCTAAAATCATGCTCAACTCAAATGGGAAGGCATCAGAATTGGTGTCACTTTTTGCCCAAGTTTAGTGCCCTCTGAAGAGGTGAACACACATTCTAGAAGGTATGGGGAGAATAAGCCCACAATGAAAAACTATCATTGTGAAGGACGTTGAAGGAAAGATACTATGAAAAAAAAGTTGCTTTTTTTTTTTTTTTCTTTTTTAAGTATTGAGGGATATGGAGTTAGAAATCATAGTACAGTTGAAGCATAAAGATAATTTTTCTGGAAGCACATGTTCACTGTTGGCAAAGTGTAAGTTGTTTTGATAAACCTGTTTTCAAGTAAAAATTGTTGCAAATGGGCAGCAGATGTTTGCTTTTAAGGAGGAGGCTGCTTTTGACTGACCAGCAAGGTAAGAATGCATGTGGTGATTGTTAAGAAGCAGCTGGTGTCAATTTAAGAGAATGATGTTCTGCCATCTTCTGCCTTGACCAGTCTGAGAGTAGCAACATCAATATTTAAAGTTATATATTCAACATTCACATACTACCGTGTTTCCCCGAAAATAAGACCTAGCCATCAGCTCTAATGTGTCTTTTGGAGCAAAAATGAATATAAGACCCAGTCTTATTTTACTGTAATATAAGGCCCGGTCTTATATAATATAAGACCGGATCTTATATTCATTTCTGCTCCAAAAGACACATTAGAGCTGATGGTCCGGCTAGGTCTTATTTTTGGGGAAACACGGTATATATAGATATAGATATACAGATGCTTCTTCACTTCCAATGGGGTTATATCCCAATAAACCTCAGCATAAGCTGAAAAAAAAGTTGAAAATGCAAAATGCATTCAATGCACCTAACCAACCAAACGTCATAGCTTAGCCTAGCCTACCAAATGTGCTCAGAACTCTTCTACTAACCTATATTGGGCAATTATCTTGAGTTTCATCTCAAGAGTAATTACCTTCCTCCTCCTTCTTCTCAGAAGCAGGAGACACAGATGGGTATTTTGTAGACACGATGGGACGTGAAAGAATAAAACACAATATCCAAAAAAAGAAAAAAAAAGAAAGAAAAAGAAAAATGCGGGCAACAGTACACTGGAGAGCATGGTTGATTCCCCCGTGATTCTCCTGTGATTGGGTGTGTGACTGGGAGCTGTGACTCACTGCCACTGCCCAGCATCACAGAAGAGAATCAAAAGAGTATCTATCGTACCTCATAATCGCTGGCCTGGGAGAAGATCAAAATAAAGGTTGAAGTATGGTTTCTAGTAAATGTGCATTGCTTTCACACCATTGGAAAGTCAAAAAATCGTAAATTGAACGATTTTAAGCGGGAGGCTAACTATACATTGAGAACTTGATTACAGATTAATTTAATTGATTAAATTAATCCAGTGATTAATTTATCCGGTTTAAAACTGTACATACCCAGAATTTGAAATCTCCTTTTGCTTCATTATAATAAAGTAACTGGAGGCACAGTTATTGCTATTCTATTTAAACACATTTTACCACCCAAAATCTAGAGAGAAGATTACAGTGAGGTTGAAGAATATAACCTCTTTTCAGACAGAGTGTATTTATACAAATAGTTAAGGGAGATGGAAGATGTGTTCTTTATGCTTTTTTTAAAATTCCTAATTATTAAGAACTTGAGAAAACTAACTTGAGTTATGATTCATGGGGTAAATAATGAGACAAAATCCTAAAGAGAATCTCTTTTTTGTAAAACTGGTTTTTCAAAGTTTAAAAGCAATAAAGATACTGTTGGTGCAATTATTTTAAACTCTGCCTTTTAAGAATATGCTTTTCCTTGTCATCTTTATTTTAACTGAGCTATATCATATCGTATAGTACACTAATCTTAGTCTGTACGTTACTTGTATAACCACCTCCAGTGAAGATATAGAGTATGTCCAACATTTCAGAATGCTCGTCGCCCTTCTCATTTCATCCTCTTCTGTCATACGAGGAAACCATTACTCTGAACTCTCATCTATGAGTTTTGCATGTTCTTGAATGTGATATACATGAATTTATAAGATATGTTCTCTTTTGTATCTGCACTATTGCTCAAGACTACATTTTTTAAAAAAATTCATTCATGTTACTGCATATTCAAGCAGTTAGTTTTTTTTAAATCAATGTGTAGCATTCCGTTTTATGTATATACCAATATTTATTTATCCATTCTTCTGTTGATGGACATTTGAGTTTCCCCATTCAAAATTTAGCTATTATAAATAAAATTGCTAAGAAACTTTCTTGATCCTGTCCTCGGGTGAGAAATTGCATTCACTTGTTTTGGTATATAGCAGTAGTTGAATTGCTGGGTGATAGCCTAGGCATACACTTAGAATTCGGAGCATTCTGCTGGGAGTGTTTTGGTATCACACTGGGGATTTAATTTGAATCTCCTTGAGAGGAATAACATAATAACATCAAATACTTTTTCATATGTTTATCATGCATTTGCATATCCTCTTTTTGTGAATATTTCTTCAACTCCTTTGCCCATTTTTAAATCAGGTTGCTTATTTTTTTCTCAGTGATTTATATTCTTTTATACTTTGGATATGAGTCCAATGTGAGCTACAGACTGAATATTATCTCTCAGTCTTTCTTGTCTTTTAACTCTCTAAATGTTAACTTTTGATGCACAGAAATTCTTTATCAATTGGACTTCAATAAAATTTTTTTTTCTTGCATAATTAGTGATTGTTGTAAGCTTTTTTTTGGTTAAAAAAACTCTTGCCTATACCATTTTTTTGTTTGTTTGTTTTGTTTTCTTATTTATCTAGTTCTAATTTTCTTCTATGCTGGTGATTTTTCTTTTTTTGAAAAAAAGTATGGAATGCTTTACGAACTTGCATGTTGTCCTTGCACAGGGGCCATACTAATCTTCTCCGTATTATTCCAATTTTAGTGTATGTGCTGCCGAAGCAAGCAGTATGCTAGTGCTTTATGAGTTCTGTGTGAGAAGTCTTTGCCTAATTTGATTTCTTATCTTAAGCAAAATATCTTTGACAAGACTTAGTGTGCCCAATGACTCAAGGTCCTCATTATGAACAGTCGTTACTACTGTCCAATAAATGCTATAGTACCCACTTGATAGTGTTGCTATAATTAAGATAATATGTATGAAAATTTTTGGTAAATGTAAGCTGTTGCCTTGTTTATACTGTTGTACTGTGACACTTTCTGGTCTTATGAAGGATATGGAACAGTTACTTTTATGCTTGGTGGCCTTTGGCACCTGTAAGTTTTAAGTTATTATATCTAAGTCCTGGGCAAGTAAGATGTTTACCCTATATAATTGCAATCATCAGGTTTCCTTGTGTATAAATCCTTTCTTTTCCAAAGCATTTCTTAGCTCTTTTTAACAAGTTGATCTGGTGAAGTGAAATGAAGTAAATGGTACAATGGCCAAATACACTGACGTTCTCAGCCAAGTTCTTTCTCAGTTTGTCTCTCAATGTGTTGGATTGACACGTGTTACACCAACAGTTCTCAGTTTGGGTTGTTTATTAGCATCACCTGGGAAGCTTGTGAAAAATAAAGATGTTCATCAACCAATCCAGGGGATTCTCTAAATTACTTGGGGTGGTGTGGTTTCCGGGCATCAGTGTGTTGTAAGAAGCCCTAATGTGCAACCTGGACCGTGGTTCTCTTAACTATTAGCTTAGGGTACTGCTACTGAGATTTTAGCATGCATTAGTGTCACCTGAAGGCCTTATTGAAGCACATAGATTGATGAGATTCATACCCCAGAGATTCTGATTCAGTAAGATTGTGTGAGACAAGAATTTGCATTTCTAGAAAGTTCTCAGATGCTGCTGATACTGCTGGTTGGGGACTACAGCTTGAGAACCATTGGCTTAGATATTCATTGTCATTCCTGCCATGTTACCAACCTACTAGCCATCCTTATCCTTTGCCTTTTTAAATTTTCTATTAGCCCTGATGGTCAAACTCTGTTTTGTTTTTCAGTGTACAAAACTGTATTTATTTTCTCACTTCCTCAGAGTTTTAGGATTGACTATGTATTACTTGACCTCTTTTCTTTTTTTTTCTATTTTTAATTTATTGGGGTAACAATTGTTAGTAAAATTACATAGATTTCAGGTGTACAATTCTGTATTACATCATCTATAAATCCCATTGCGTGTTCACCACCCAGAGTCAGTTCTCTTTCCATCACCATATATTTGATCCCCCTTATCCTCATCTCCCTCCCCACAACCCCCTTATCCTCTGGTAACCACTAAACCATTGTCTGTGTCTATGAGGTTTTGTTTCTATGAGGTTTTGTTGTCTATGAGGTTTGTCTTGTTCTTTTGTTGTTTTTGGTTTATATACAACATATCAGTGGAATCATAGGGTTCTCTGCTTTTTCCGTCTGACATATTTTGCGTAGCATTATATTCTCAAGATCCATCCATGTTGTCACAGATGTTCCTATTATCACCTTTTCTTACCGCTGAATAGTATTCCATTGTGTCTATATACCACAACTTCTTTATCCATTCATCTGATGAAGGACATTTTGGTTTCCATGTCTTGGCCACCGTAAATAAAGCTGCAATGAACATTGGAGCGCATGTGTCTTTATGTATAAATGTTTTCAAATTTTTGAGGTAGATACCCAGGAGAGGGATTGCTGGGTCATATGGTAATTCTACTCATAATTTTTTGAAGAAGCTCCACACTGCCTTCCATAACGGCTGCACCAGTCTGCATTCCCACCAAGTGTGTATGAGGGTTCCTTTTTCTCCACAGCCCCTCCAACACTTGTTACTATTTGTCTTGTTGATGATAGCCATTCTGATTGGGTAGGAGGTGATATCTCATTGTGTTTTTTATTTGCATTTCTCTGATGATTAGTGATGTTGAGCATTTTTTCATATGTCTATTTGCCATTTGTATGTCCTCTTCGGAGAAATGTATCTTCAGGTCCTCTGCCCGTTTTTTATTTGGGTTGTTTGTTTTTCTGTTGTTGAGTTTCATGTGTTCCTTGTATATTTTGGATATTAGCCCCTTATCGGGGGGCACTGTTTGCAAAAATCTTCTCCCATTCAGTTGGTTGCCTCTTTATTTTGTCGGTGGTTTCTTTTGCTGTGCAGAAGCTTTTAAGTTTCATATAGTCCCATTCGTTTATTTTAGCTTTTACTTCTATTGCCTTTGGAGTCAAATTCATAAATTGCTCTTTGAACTCAAGGTCCATACGTTTAGTACCTATGTTTACTTCTATGAGGTTTATTGTGTCAGGCCTTATGCTTAAGTCTTTGATCCATTTTGAATTAATTTTGGTACATGGTGACAGAGAACTGTCCAGTTTCATTCCTTTGCACGTGGCTATCCAATTCTCCCAGCACCATTTATTGAAGAGGCTATCTTTCCTCCATTGTATGTTTTTAGCTTCTTTGTCAAAAATTATCTGTCCATATTTATGTGGTTTTATTTCTGCGTTCTCAATTCTATTCCATTGGTCTATGTGTCTGTTTTTCTGACAAAACCTTGCTGTTTTGATTATTGTAGCCCTGTAGTAAAGCTAAAGTCAGGCAGTGTGATACCTCCAGCATTGTTCTTTTTTCTTAAGATTGCTTTGGTTATTCGGGGTCTTTTGTGGTTCCAAACAAATCTGATGATTATTTGTTCTATTTCTTTAAAAAGTGCCATTGGGATTTTGATGGGGATTGCATTAAATCTGTATATTGCTTTGGGTAATATGGCCATTTTAACTATGTTGATTCTTCCAATCCATGAGCATGGAATGCCTTTCCATTTCTTTGTGTCTTCTTCAGTTTCTTTCAAAAATATCTTAAAGTTTTCAGCATACAGGTCGTTCACATCCTTGGTTAACTTTATTCCTAGGTATTTTATTCTTTTGCTGCAATTGCAAAGGGAATTGTTTTTTGTATTTCTTTTTCTGAGATTTCTTTGTTAGTATATAGGAATGCAATGGATTTTTGTACGTTGATTTTGTAGCCAGCAACTTTACAGTATTCATTCATTGTTTCTAAGAGCTTTTTGGTGGAGTCTTTAGGGTTTTCTATATATAGCATCATGTCATCTGCAAAGAGTGATATTTTAACTTCTTCATTCCCAATTTGGATGCCTTTTATTTCTTTCTCTTGCCTGATGGCTCTGGCAAGGACTTCCAACACTATGTTGAAAAGCAGAGATGATAGGGGACAGCCCTGTCGTGTTCCTGAACGTAGAGCAAAGGGCTTCAGTATTTCACCATTAATTATGAGATTAGCTGAGGGCTTGTCATATATGGTCTTTATTATGTTAAGGTATTTTCCTTTTATACCTATTTTATTAAGTGTTTTAATCATAAATGGATGTTGTGTCTTCTCAAATGATTTTTCTGCATCAATTGATAGAATCATATGATTTTTGTCCTTTATTTTGTTTATGTGATGTATCACATTGATGGATTTGCGGATGTTGAAACATCCTTGTGCCCCTAGGATGAACCCCACTTGGTCGTGATGAATAATCTTTTTAATGCATTGTTGTATTCAATTTGCTAGAATTTTGTTTAGGATTTTTGCATCTGTATTCATCACAGATATTTGTCTGTAGTTTTCTTTTTTTGTGATGTCCTTAGCAGGTTTTGGTATCAGGATAATGCCGGCATAATAAAATGAGTTAGGGAGTACTGTCTCTTCTTCAATATTTTGGAAGAGTTTGAGCAGGATTGGTATTAGATCCTGTTTGAAGGTTAGGTAGAATTCACTAGTTTAGCCATCTGTTCCCGGACTTTTGCTTTTGGGAAGATTTTGTATGACTGATTCAATTTCGTTACTGGTGATTGGTCTCTTTAGATTTTCCAGTTCTTCATGTTTCAGCCTTGGAAGGCTATATGTTTCTAAGAACTTGTCCATTTCTTCTTGGTTATTGAAGTTGGTGGCATATAATCCTTCATAGTATTCTTGGATGATCCTTTGTATTTCTGTGGTGTCCGTGATAACTTCCCCTTTTTCATTTCTGATTTTGTTAATTAGTGTCTTCTCTCTTTGTATTTTAGTGAGTCTAGACCAGGATTTGTCGATTTTGTTAATCTTTTCAAAGAACCAGCTGTTTGTCACATTAATTTTTTCTATTGTCTTTTTGTTCTCTGTTTCATTTAGTTCTGCTCTGATTTTTCTTGTTTCCTTTCTTCTGCTGACCTTGGATTTCACTTGTTCTTCTTTTTCTAGTTATTTAAGGTTATTTGGGATTTTTCTTGTTTCTTGCGATAGGCCTGTAATGATATAGATTTCCCTCTTGAACCTGGTTTCGCTGCATCCCAAAAATTTTGGTAGGATGTATTTTCATTGTCATTGGTTTCTATGTATCTTTTGATCTCTCCTCTAATTTCTTCTTTGACCCAGTCGTTCTTTAAAAGCACATTGTTTAATTTCCATGTATTTGTGTTTTTCCCTTCTTTCTTTTTGCAGTTGATATCCAATTTCAAAGCCTTGTGATCTAGAATATGCTTGGTATGATTTCAACCTTCTTAAATTTGCTGAGGCTGATTTTATGTCCCAATATATGGTCCATCCTTGAGAATATTCCATGTACACTCAAGGAGAATTTATAGTCTGATGCTTTAGGGTGACGTGCTCTATATATGTCAAAGATGTCCATTTCATTTAATGTGTCATTTAGGGCTGCTATTTCGTTATTTATTTTCTGTTAGGATGATCTATCCATAGCTGTCAATGATGTATTGAAGTCCCCTAGTATAATTGTGTTTTGGTCAATTTCTCCCTTTAGTTCTGTTAGTAGTTGCTTGGTATATTTTGGTGCTGCCTGATTGGGGGCATAAATATTGATGACTGTTATGTCTTCTTGTTTTACAGTCCCCTTTACCATTATGAAATGTCCATCTTTGTCTCTTGTTATCTTTTTCACCCTGAAGTCTGTTTCACCTGATATTATTATGGCTACACCTGATTTTCTCTGGGTACCATTTGCTTGGAGTGTCAATTACAACCCTTTCACTTTGAGTCTATGCTTGTCCTTGTAGCTGAGACGTGTCTCTTGGAGACAGCATATGGTTGGGTTTAGTTTTCTGGTCCAATCTGCTACTCTGTGACTTTTGATTGGTGAGTTCAGCACATTTACATTTAGGGGATTATTGATACATGAGGATTTCCTGTCATTCTATCTTTTGTTTTCTGGTAAGGCTGTGTCTCCATTGTTTCTTTCCTTTTTTGTTGTTGTCTATGATTTGTGTGTGGTGGTATTGTATGACGTTTCCCTCTGTTTCTTCTTTTATTACAGTATATATTTCAGTTCTGTTTTTTTTTTTTTAAGTAGTTACCCTTAGTTTATGTAAAAGAAAGTTTGATATTTAGAGTATTCCATTTTCTTCAGCACGCTTAGTTTCTCCATTCCCATGTTCCAATTAAGGCCTTTTTTCTCCCCCTTTTTATCTTGCCACAAATTGTCCCTGTTGATGGTGGTCGAATAGCCTCCTTTAGTATTTCTTGTAGTGTAGGTCGTATATTTGAAAATTCCCTCAGCTATGTATGTTTGCAAAGGGCTTTATTCCTCCTTCATATCTAAAGGATATATTTGCTGGATATAATATTCTTGGCTCATAATTTATCTCTTTCAATAGTTTGAATATTTGGTTCCTCTCCCTCCTAGCTTGTGGAGTTTTTGCTGAAAGATCTGATGATAATCTAATGGGCTTTATTTTGTAGGTTACCATCTTCTTTTCCCTGGCTGCCTTGAGGATTCTTTCTTTGTCGTTGATTTTTGACAGCTTCAATACAATGTGCCTTGGAGAAGGCCTGTTGGGATTGAGGTAATTAGGTGTTCTATTTGCTTCTTGGATTCGAGGATCCATTTCTGTCCACAAGTTTGGGAAGTTCTCATCAACAATTTGTTTGAATATATTCTCTGTTCCCTTCTCTCTTTCTTCTCCTTCTGGTATGCCCATTATTCTTATATTGCTCTTTCTGATAGAGTCAGAAAGTTCTTGTAGAGTTCTTTCATTTCTTTTATGTCTCAAGTCTCTTTCTTCTTCCATCTGTGTAATTTGCAGGTTTCTACCTTCAATTTCACTGATTCTGTCTTCCATCTGGTCCACTCTACTACCGAAGCTGGTTATTTCATTCTTAATTTCTTCTGTTGAGTTCTTAGTCTCCAGGAATTCCATTTGGTTGTTTTTTAAAATTTCAATCTCTTTGTAAAATGCTCATGTTGTTCTTTGATTGCGTTTTTGAGTTCATTAAATTGCCTTTCTGTGTTCCCTGCATCTCGTTGAGTTTTTTGAGAACTGCAGTCTTGAATTCTGTCATTTAAGTCACATATTTTCATATCTTTAAGTTTCTTTTCTGGAGACTTTTCACTTTCTTTTTGAGCTGTCTTGTTGCTTTGGTTATTCATGGCAATTACTGATGTATTATTCCTCTTCCTAGACATCTACAGGAGTGGCTTTTGCAACAGGTTGATAGGAAGAAGTCTTTCTTTTGTTTTCCAATACTTGTTGGTAGAATGTTTTATTTTCTCTCCGACTGCAGCCTTTTTTTTTTCTCTCTCACACAGTAGTGCTATGTTTTCTCTGCACTATTCAAGCTTCTCACACAATGGAGGGATTCCCTGGGAGACGGGCTTCTCCTCTGTAACAGTTCGCCTGGATTATAGGGCACCACGGCCCTGTGGGGATGCGGAGAGCTTTTGAAGTTCCAAAGTTTTTCTGCACCAGATTCAGAGCCTGTATGTTTCAGCAGTTCTGTTTACTCCTGCCAGGATTCGCCCAGATAGGTGGGGCCAGGAACGGGGTGAGTTGTGAGAAGTGGCCGAGAGCAATGGCAGCGACCACCACCACAGCTGGTCCCACTTCCACAGCTCCCTCCCTTTAGCAGGAACTAGTTGGGCTGCGAATCTGTGTCTGCAGTCCACAGTTATCAGAACAGCAAATATTCTGTTCTTTTGATCCGACACTGCTACTATTCGGCATCTAGCACTTGGCAGGTGGGGGTGGGGCGAGCTCTGGTGGGTAGGAGGGGGCGGCTAGTCTCAGTGCCTAAGGCTTCCGTTCTCTGTTCGGCAGTGAGGGCTTAAACCATTGATTTCAGCCTTCTTCCCTCAGTCTTTTTTCCGAGGTCTCTGCCTTGAGCGTTGGGTTCAGCTGTGTTATATGCTGCCCCCTCATCCGTGTAGGTCATAAACGGAGCCATAGCAGTCTGAGTTCTTCCCTCTCCCGCAGCTGCGGTAGTTCCAGGATGCAGTGAGTTCGGAGCATTGAGGTAGGTTTGCGTCCTGCCCCTGCGTGGATCCGTCTCCGCACTTCTCTCTTCCCTCCTCCCCCACTCACACTATTTGCCCACCTTTAGGTGAATTCAGTGGTGGGCCTCTTTGTTTCTCCTATCTGCTGTGCAGGGAGTCCTTTGTGGAGTTATTGTTGTTTGATTAGTTGTAAATTCCAGGGGAGCCTTACAGAGGCTCACCTCACGCCGCCATTTTGATGACGTCTACTTGACCTCTTTTCAATGTGATCTATCAAATTACTTTTTCTAGTTGATATGTGATGTCAAAAAGTGAATAATATGTCAAAAGAGAGGCATTTAAGACTGAAATCTAGAATGAAATAGAGACCACCTTAGAGCTATTCATTCAGCCAGAAAATGAGGTTACAAAATTATAACACATATGTCCATCTTAAAAAACAAAAAAAAAAAAAGTCTCTACAGGAAATGAAAAGAATCTGATCCACAAACACCAAGGTATTGATAGCAATAATATGAATGTTTGCCATTATTGATGATTTGATGGCTGTCTTTTTATTCTCCATTTGTACATTCCAGTTATTTTTCCCTGACAAACTTTTGTAATAAAAATTAAAATAATTTAAACACTTAATATAAAAAAGAATCATTCATTCAGCAGAGATTTCATGAAACTACCTTTATCTACAGTCATGACAACCATTACAGAAGTCACAGAAGGAGAGTAAGACATTTTACACACACAGAACTTTACAGCTCTGGTGAGCAGGCAAAAATCCCAGTTTATATTTTCGTAAAATTTAGGAAGATGTTGAGTCTCCTTGTAGTAGTAAGAAAAATATATAAGGACATTAATGATCATTGACTATGGAGGGCAATTTCTTAGGATGTTAATGCCTTTGATTTTTTTTCCTAAAGAAAACTTGAAAAAATTTGACCTGTTAAAAGCCAATTTTAACTTGAATCTGCGCCTTTTATTTTTGAAGTCTTAAAGGCTTTTATTATTTATATTAGATTTAGCTGAATAGGTTCTTTTTTTTTTTTCCTTCAATTTGGGTGATGGGCCAAATTGAAGTCATACTTTATTCACTGGAAGCATAAAAATGTTTTAAACATTAGTGAATTGGCTCAGTTAATAATCATTAATGTTCAGATCTCCAAAAGTAGCAAGAGCCTTTTTATAAACAGAATCTATTCTTTGGTTGACATTCGATCTTTGTCCTCCTGCTTTATTATCATTATTATCATTGCATCCTCATCATCATCATCAATAATATTATTATTGTCAAAATATATAGTATATATGGACATAAGATTCTAAAGTTAGTCTATAAGGCAAAAGCCATGTTAAATCAAAATTAACCTTGAAAATCCCTTGAGTGACTGCATCAGAGACTTACATTTCTCAATCAGTTCAGCAGAGAGCCTTTTTCCTCCAGTCTAAGGGAAGCTGTTTCTTCAGTTCAGCCCCAGATAAAGTGATTGGGGTGTATTCAAAGCCATGTTGTATGAAAAACCAGTATCTTTAAACACTCTTAGATCACTCTCAATGTAGTATGAAATGCTCACAGCATGAAAGGCACATGGGAACTAGGTAGCATTGAAACAATTAATCCTCATTTCCCAGCCTATGCGAACTCAGTGGAAGACTCCAACTTACATTAATAGGCAAAATGACGGTAAAGTATGTGAATTACATATGTCTCTTTCTTTCTCTTTCTCCCTCCCTCTCTCTTCCAAATATCTATTACTCTCTAAAAAATCAAAGACCTAGGGGCCTAAAATAATTTATCATTATATCTCACAGTTCTGTGGGTTGACTGGACTCAGCAGGGAAGTTCTAACTTAGGGTGTCTCCTACAATTGAACTTAGGTAGCTGTGGGACTAGAGTCATCTGAAGGTTCTACTTAGCTCAGTGTACAAGATGGTTATTTTCACTCACATGTCTAGAATGGCTGGAACAAATCTCTCCATACAGCCTCTTTACATGATGAGATTGAGCTTCCTCATAAAATGGCAGTCCCAGCATAGTAAGACTTACATGGCATGTGGTTTTGCCTGCAGTGAACATTGCCTGCAGTGAACATAAAATGGCAGTCCCAGCATAGTAAGACTTATATGGCATGTGGTTTTGCCTGCAGTGAACATTCCAAGGGGCAGGAAGCAGAAACTTCCAGGCTAATGAAGGGTTGTGGATAAAACTACTGATTTCTACAGGTCAGAACTGTCACAGGACCACCTAGATTCAAAAGGGTAAAGAAGTAAGATTCTTCTCTTGATTGAGGTCACATTTCATCTGGGCTGGGAGATGTTATTTTGCAGCCATCTTTGGTAAAAATAGTCTGCCATACCCTCCCTTCCTTGTTCCTCCTCCCTTTTCCCCTGATTCCCCCCTTGTCTCTATTCCTTAAGCATAGCAGTTGAATCTATGTAAGGTAAATGTAAAGGTGATTTAGCACCACTATAACACTTTCTAGTACATTTGGTGCTTTTCATGCAAAGGGTGCCCAAAAAATATATATACATTTTAAGAAAGGGAAAAACTATTAAAAATTTTAATACTGAATATATACTAACAACAAAAGATGAACACAGCTTTTTCATCTTGGCTGTGAACATGCCATCCAGACTGAGGAAGACCTGGGAGCTTAGGAGCCACATGAGCCATGGCCACGGCCATGGCCTCATCGGCAAGCACTGGAAGCACACAGGAGGCCGCGGTAAGGCTGGTGGCTTTCATCACCACAGGATCAACTTTGACAAATAGTTACTTTGGGAAAGTTGGTATGAGACATCACCACTTAAAGTGGGACCAGAGCTTCTGCCCAACTGTCAACCTTGATAAACTGTGGACCTTGGTCAGTGAATAGACACCCGGTAAATGCTGCCAAAAACAAGACGGGAGCTGCTCCTATCATTGATGTGGTGCTATCGGACTACTACAAAGTTCTGGGGAAGAGAAAGCTCCCAAAGCAGCCTGTCATCATGAAGGCCAAATTCTTCAGCAGAAAAGCTGAAGATTAAGGGTGTTGGAGGGGCCGTGTCCTGGTAGGTTGAAACCACACAGGAAGTTCATTAAAACTCCAATGTTTTTCTTTTCTGAAAAAAACAAAAAAGAAGAAAATAAGTCTTGTTTGACTTCTGCAATTACAAGAGGTGCTCAACGTGGTTACCATTAGCGTCCACTTTTGATTATGGTGAACTACTGCTTGAGTAACGTTGACCAAAGTGTCCACTTGTATACATTTTTTGGCACCCCAGGTATATTTTGCATACTAAATACACTTTTGTTTATATGGTACTGAAGGTCCAATACCAAGAAATAAAATTGAATTATTTTGTTTAATGATTCAATATATCCTGTTAAGAATTTAAGGTGATTTAGTAGTTACAATTTCAAAATAATGAAGAATATGCTATTGAAATATTCTCGGGGATTCTACTTCAACTCCAGGGTATAGAGAAGAACAGTTTGAACTCATTTAGGAGTTCTTATAATCTCCATCTTATTCTCTGGGCACAAGAAGAAAATTCTAGAAGCATGGATGCTTTACCAGTTTGAATGGATTCACCTTGACACAGCTGATTAGGGAAGACGTTACTATTAATTGTCTTCAGGTGTGCTTCATTAAATGGTGTGTCAAGTAGAACTTCAAAACCCAGAGACTTACAGCTATCCTTTTGTTCATTGAGACAAGTTGATATGGAAGCTACTGGAATAATTAAGCAATAATGTTGTATACACTATTTGCAGTTACCAAAGCAGTTTTGTATACATTTATTATTTGACCCCACATTCTAGTGAACTGTTATTTTTATTTCCATTATACAGTTGAAGAAATGATGCTCAGAAATTCATCCTAAATCATACAGTTAATTAAGGGCCAGTATTTTGGTCAATGCTCTAAAGTTCCATTATGTCACATTGACACGCAAAACAAATATCCCCAGGATTAGCTCGAGTGCTTAAGAAGTCTGTATTTACTTTATATGAAGTAACAGAAGAAGGGCCTTGCCTTGCTGTCTTTCTGTTTAGACAGTGATCACTTGATTATGGAAATTCTGCTGGGAGAGAAATTAGGGAGAGTTTTCGGAGAGAAATTTTATGGGGTCAGTGTGAATTAAGTCTGGGTCAATGGGATTATTTGATGCCACTATTTATTTTCCCAGCATTTAGAATTCTCTTGTAGCTTTCACTCCAAAAGAACATGTTCTTCTTCC
Source organism: Rhinolophus hipposideros (assembly GCF_964194185.1). Lineage (NCBI taxonomy): Eukaryota > Metazoa > Chordata > Mammalia > Chiroptera > Rhinolophidae > Rhinolophus > Rhinolophus hipposideros. The sequence goes on from NC_138068.1 coordinate 35,348,712, forward strand.
TTATTTTACAAATAAATAAAAAGACATAACTTTGAAAGGCCATGAAACTCTCACAGGAATTGTGAAGATTTATTTTTATCAACCATAAGGAAGGGCAGAAAATTCATTACTCCATCTGACAAATACTTATTGTGGACCTTGTCTATGGAAGGCAATACCAGGTACTCTGGGAGTAACATGAAAAGGCACAGTTCTTCCCTCAAGGACCTTAATTTTACTCAAGATAAAAGACAGTTTTACAGTTAAAATAGAACAGTAACAGTGAAAGTTACTTGTGTAAGGTAAGATGACATAGAGTGAGATTTCCAAAAAGAGAGAGTTCACTTCTAGCTACAGAGAATCTTGGAAGCTTGTATGGGATTATAGAATTGGATTTAGAAGTTGGACAAAGTAGAGAAGAGGTTGGATACTTGAAAAAAAAAAAAGGGACATCATTATAGCAATAAGAAATGATAGATTGAACCAGTTGGAAAGGGTCAAAAAAGAAGTTGAAGTAAGAAATATGTGGGAGAAAATTCCATGAGACTTAACAATTGATTGGGTATAGTGGATAAGAGAGTAGGGGATGGTACAATTTTGAATTTGTGTCACCAGAAATTTGGTTCTGTCATGCATATAGGGAAATGACAATGGGTGGAGATTGTATCACAGCAGACTATATGTCACCTACTCAGAATCAGATAATTCAAGAAGGGTTTATTTATAAAGGAGTCATTTCCAAATATTTGAGTATGGGTGTACAGGGGATAGGGCACTATGTCACCCTTAGCAGGTGATTTATACCACTGCTAAACCTGAATGGACAAGGCAAAATCCCAACAATTACCTGAACCTAGAAGTAGAGAGTCAGGTAGAGACAGCCATACTGCAATAAGTGACTTCCAGTTGAAGAAACTGTGCAAGGCAAGCTTCTAAGAAAGGAACAAGGAGCATAACTACTTTGACCTTAACTCTCCTCCTTTTCTTCAATCTCTATTGACAAAGCCAGCTGGAAGCCCAAGGGCAAGGGAGCCCTGTTGATGCAGTCCATATCTTCAACTTTCTAGGGGCATAGAGCAGAGTGCAGAAGAAAGGAGATTAGATGAGTCAGGGCAAATAGATGGAGCTAGCTGGATGCCTTGCAGCATGAACTGAGTAACTGAGCCTGGGATGGGTCTAGAAAAGCTGTTTGTATGAAGATGTGAGCAGACACACACACACACACACACACACACACACACACACACACACTGACAGCCAATGCCAGACCCTTGGAGAATGGGTTTATTTACAGCAGAGTTTCTTAACTCTGGCACTATTGACATTTTAGGCCAGATAAGTCTTTGCTTTTGGGTGATATCCTATGCATTATAAGATGTTTATTTAGTAACATCTCTGACCTCTGCACATTACATACCAGTAGCACTCATCCCCTCAAGTTGTGATAATGAAAAATGTCTCCAGGCATTGCCAATGTCCCCTGCAGGGGGAGGGGTTAGGGGTGGGGTGCAAGATCACCCTCAGTTGAGAACCACCAATTGAATGACTGGGAAAAGGAAGGTGATCCAGAGAATGGGAGGTCACAAACCAGCAGGCTGAGAGAAGAAATGGACAATTAGGGAGAGCAGTGTCCTGACAGCCTGGCAGAAAGTAATCAAAATGGGTGTTGCCAACAGTTTAAATGACATAAAAAAATTCTATATGGGGACTAGAGTCTGTCGAGTTGGAGGAAGAAAGGAGTAGTGTATGTTAGATTATAAGAGGCTGAGAGGGGCAGGTGGTGAAAGCAGGCAGCCAGCATTGATCTAATTTGGCAGCAGAGAGGAGTGAGGGAGAATGGTGGGTTCAACAGGTTGATTTATGATTTGCTTGAGGATGGAGAGACATGAACATATTGGTTAGATGAGAGGAAGAAAGAAAGAAGTTAAAAAGGGAGCTCACAGGTAATGGTGAAACTAACAGTGAACACACATTCTTGCACTGTTCTAAGGACTTTACACGTTTTAAGTAGTTTGGCCCTCACAGTAATTCCTGGAGGTTGTTAGGGTGGATGCTCTTATGATTCCCATTAGCGATGAGGGAACTGAAGCACGGAGTGTTTATTTACACAGCTAGTAAGTGGCAAAGTGGTATTTGAACTGTTGCAGAAAAGGGGAGAATATTCCAGTGGCAGAAGAGGGATGTATGCCAAACACTTAGAAATGAGGAGAGAAGGAAAAATTAAGCAAAATTATGTACATATTTCATGTATAACAGGAGAGGAATTTTGGTTACTAGTCATGAATGAAATTAACAGTAGTATTTAAACCTGTCTGCAGAGGTTGAGAAAGACAGAGGCCCGAACAGATTTGGAATTGACACTGTAGAAATTATTCCTTGAGATGGTTCTCACTTCAGAATATTAAAAGCACAGTTGTTTTAGTTGTCTACCTAAATGCTTGTCTACCTAGATGCTTCTCCAATCATTTCAAAGAATTCATTGTTGTTATACAGCTGTTTTTCTTCACTCTTGTGTGTATTTGTTTCCTGTGGCTGCTATAATAAATGACCACAAACTTTGTGTCTTAAAACAACACAGATTTACTCTCTTACAGTTCTAGAGATAGAAGTCCGAAATTAGTTTAACTGAGCTAAATGCAAGGGATTGGCAAGGCTAGCTCCTTCTGGAGGCTCTGAGGGAAAATTTGTTCCCCTGCCTTTTTCAGCTTCTAGTGGATGCCACTTGTCTTTGGCTTGTGGTCTCTGCTTCCATCTCCAAATCACATAATTCCAATCTCTGCTTCCATCCTGATCATCACATTGCTTTCCCTCTGACTCTGACTCTCTCTGGATCCCTCTCACCAGGTTCATATGGTTACATTGGGCCTTCCTGGATAATCCAGGATGATCTTTCTATCTCAAGATCCTTAACTTAATCACATCTGCAAAGTCCCTTTTGCCATGTAAGGTAACACAGTTTCTGGAGATTAGGATATGGATATATTTGGGTACTATTTTCATTCTACCACAATTGTTTTCTAGATTATATTATAAAAGGATGGAATGGAGGTTTAGCCTAGAGTTTAAGAACATGGCTTCTATTGCTTGGGTTCAAATCCTGGCATCATTGATTCCAGCTCTGTGACCTTGAGTCACTTATTTAATATCTCTGAACATTCTTTGTCATCTGAAAAATGGAGATAGTCACATTATCATGCATTGTTTGGGGATTAAGTAAATCAATGCATATACAGTGTGTCAAACATAATGCCTGACCCTAGCTGAGTATTCAATAAGTATAGTCAATTATAATTCTTAGTCATTTTATACAAACACATTTTCGTGAAAGTGTTTTAGTTAGAAGAGTTCTGTCCATTTGATTAGTCCATTAGATTATGCTGTTTCTCTGAAAGCAAAGGCCAGGTACTCAAAAGATGCCATTTCTTAGCTATATTCTAAGGACATGGATGGCAAAACAGGGTTTGTGCCAATATAGTTCCCGTAGTGGACATAAGTAGTTATTTGACAATTGGTCAAATAACTATTATACTAAGCACTAGGACTAAGTTTCAAGTCCTTATGGTCTTTTGCTCTAGTGACCATATTTGTCATTATCCTGTACCTTTGCAGAGCCTTAGGAAGTGGTCACCATTTTTATTGACTGTGATAATGTACATAGAGCCTGGCTGAGAATCCAGGTGTCTCCCTGGATAATAATGAGCATTATTTACAGTGCAGAAAAAAATCTGCTATTTTTTTCTCTTAAGAAAACAATTATAATGCTAATAGCCTTCCCTACCCAGGGCAAAGCAAACAACAAAACTTTGGGCAAATCTTTGCCAGACATAGTACATCAGGTCAAGCTATTGTTAACACCTCCAATGAAAAAAATTCTCCGTAGGACTCAACTTTTTTTTTTCCGTTTTATGCAATTTTGTTTTGGTCTCTGATAGTTAACAGCTTCTGTTAGTAGGTGATATATTAGAGCAAGAGTTTAGAAATTTTAAACAGAGAAACTCAAACACACACATGCACACGCACACACACACACACACACACACACACACAAATTAGTGTCTAAGATGACCAGAAGGACAAACTAGAATGGTTGTTAACCTTGGGTGTGAACTTGGACAAGCCTCATATCCTTTATAACTCAGTTTCCTCAGCTGTAAATTGGTGGTTATGATACTCATATTATAGAATATTGTAAAAACCAAAAGACAATGGATGTAAAAGTGCTCGTCTGTTCCTAGCACAGAGTAAGCAACAGTGTGTAAGAAGGGTGATTTGATGATAGTGGTAGCAGAGTTCATAGTGAGAGTAAAAAGGAGAAAGAAGAGTAATCATTGGAACAGCAAAACTGGCAAGCCTAATCTGGGAGAAAAAAACAAAACACAAAGAAATTAGTAATCTTATAGAGTATGGTTAATGGTTAGCTATGTGTTCTGTTTAATTTCTTTTCTAATTGCATCAATGTAATGATACTTAAGAAAGCAAAAACCATTTGAAAGTGCTTTATTTTATGTGGAACTAACTTTCAAATATCATTTCTGCCTATATTCATATTTAAGTCTGAGATTCTTCCTTATTACATGCCCAAGCAGGTAAACTGACGTGGAGCTGAAATTTTATGTTGTGATTAAGTCAACAAAAGCAGATGAGCTATAACTAGAACCCAGTGGACTTGCTTTTTTCCTCATGCTGCCATCATTTTGATGTAGGAATATTTCTCTGTGAGTCCCCAAATGATGTAGGGGATTTTTGAGTGAGTGAGTGAGTGCTGGGATCGTGTTTCATGAGAACGAAGAATGGAAACACGGACCCAGGAGAGGCAAAGAGATTTTTTAAAAAGAGGATAGTTTATTGAAAGCAAAGAGCCAGAGCTCCCGAGCGGGAGGGGGTCACGAATGAGGAAGCCCAGTGACTGAGGTAAAAGTTTTTACTTTAAACCTTCCCTTGACTCCTTGGGGAAGTGTCCTGGCACCTTCTAATGGAATTCGTCTATCAGGTTTGTCCTGTTTGCCCACCCTAAAGGGATTAAGGAGCTCATTCCTATCCATCAGATCTGCTCCTTTGTTCGGACAAAAGGGATTTATGAGATAATTTATTAACCTCAAGGTGCATTCTCGTATCTTTGTCCTGGAGTGAAGGAGAACCTGGAGTTTTAGGATATGACTGTTTTTTGCTTATTTCACCAGAGATCTTTCCAGTCTGCCTACGACATGTTAACTAACCTATCTCAATTTTAGAGAACCTAAGAGCAATTGTTTAAAGAGAGATAATTTACATGACAGCATATTTGCTTTTGTTGAGGTTTTTCTATATCCCACAGAAATAAAAGTGAGATAAAAAACATGTATAGAAACTATTCATTCAGTACTAAATTATTCTGCATTAGAAAGCAAATATTTTAAAATTTCTGTACAACCAGATATTTACAGTGTTAGAACAAACCATTAAGGAATCACAAATCATTACTTCTATAGGCATGACCAGTGTAATTAAATATTTTAACCTTCTTAGCCTTCCAAGTTTGCCATTATCGGTCATTTTCAGTACATATTTGTTGGTCATTAACTACCATCTAGCTCTGTGACTTTGGAAAGTTCAGTTAAAGTCTCTAGACTAAATTTTTCCCCATGAAAGGAAGAAGGAAGACACGAAAGATCCCTAGGGTCCATTTCACCTCCAAAACGCAATGCCATGGTTCTGCGATGGCTTAACAACCTAGTTAACATTTGAGAATAAATGAGAAAGGAAAGAGGCTGCAGCTCTGCCAAATGCCTTTTCTCTCTATTTGATTGCATTAAAACTACCCAAGTTGCCTCTGGTTTGCAAAGGATGGCGAGGCTATTTATATTTTAACAAATCAGGATTATAGGAAAATTTGTAAATTTTTTATTTGTAACTATTCTTCAGGGATTTATCTAGAATAGGACATGTATTTAGGCAAATATTGGATTCCAGTGAACTATATAGTATTTCCACTGTTTTGAAATATAAGTTGGCATAAAAGAACCAAAAAAAAAAGTCATTACAGTTTTACTATTCTTTGGTGGCAAGAGAAAAATAAACATTCTCTGAAAATGAGCAGTGTCTTGTTAATGGATTAAAAAAGAGAGAGAGCATAGTTTAAATTGCTTATTCAGAGAAGTCTACCTCCCAGTACTTTGAGCTTCGTGGAAAAATAAATGGTTTTTTGATAAGTTATATGAGTTGGGTTTCTACATAAATATCAATGTTTGATCAGAAGTTTTTTTTCACAAATGCCAATCTGGGAGGTCAATTATTATACTTTGATGAGTCATTTCACTTAATGAGGAAACTTAAGTAGTCAAATCTATCCTTTGTTCTCACACTGGAAATCTTCAAAGAGAAAACTACTCATTCTGATAAAACAGAAAAATACGAACTTTGGAGCTAGACAAAACAGATTTCAGCTTTGCTTTTGTCACTAAATTCACTGAGTGGAGTTGATATTTTCTCAAAAACCTCTCAAAATTTCACGTCCCCATCAGTAAAATGGGCACAATAATACTTTATCTTCAGGACTGTTGCATGCATGAGATAACATCTAATGTGTGTGTTGGCCCCTGCCACATGGTAATAATAGGGATAGCTAACATTTATTGAGTGCTTACTATGTACCAGGAATCTTTCTTAGAACTCTGTATATATCACCTTATTTAATCCTCACAACAACCCCATACATGGGTGTGATTATTCTCATTTTATAAATGAAGAAACAGAGGCAAAGACAGCTTATATAACTGGCCAATTGGTCAAATAACTACTAAGCATTAGGACCAAGTTTCAAGGCCTTACAATCTTTTGCTCTAGTGACCGTATTTGTCACTATCCTGTACTTTTGCAGATCCTCAGGAAGTGGTCACCATTTTTATTGACTATGATAATGTACATAGAGCCTAGCTGAGAATCCAGGTGTCTCCCTGATTCTGTCTCTCTCACTCACCCAGGACAATCAAGCCTGCAAGTTCCCCCCAACACTGAGGTGAGCTAGCGACTGTCTCCTGCCTAGTCTAGGGCCCTCCTTCACTTCCAGCCATACACTTGGAAACATAAATGCTCTTCTTGTCTTCTCTTTCAGCCTAGGTAATTTCTGCTTTCTCTTCATCTCAGCTCAAACTTCACTCCTTTGGAGAAGCTTTACTATAATTCTAATCATATGTATAGTTATGTGTGTGTGTATGTGTGTGTGTGTGTGTGCATTTTTAAAAAGATTCTCAAATAATGGTAGGTAGTGATAATTTTGACAGTCCAAATGGTATTTTGGCTGTAGGAATGAAGCCCTTTTTGGGGAGATGTGACTTTTGAAATGCAGAGTTCATTTAAGTCATTGGAATGGACCAGTTCTCTGACTTGCGGAAGCCAGCCTGGCTTCTAAGGCACAGCCCACAGTCCAGGCCTGTTCCGGGGTGAGGGCAGTGTGTCTGGGTGTGTGTGTGGTTTCTCTTCTACGATTAAGTCGGCTGCTGCTTTAAAGGACTAGAAACTCAAATACCTACCAACCGTGTTTCCCCGAAAATAAGACCTAGCCGGACAATCAGCTCTAATGCGTCTTTTGGAGCAAAAATTAATATAATACCTGGTCCTATTTTACTATAAGATGGATCTATAATATAATACAATGTAATGTAATAAATGTAATTAATATAATATAACGTAATATAAAATATAATACCGGGTGTTATATTAATCTTTGCTCCAAAAGACGCATTAGAGCTGATTGTCTGGCTAGGTCTTATTTTCGGGGAAACACGGTAAGTACAATAATCCTCTCCTCTGATAAGGCATTGTGATTGGTTTGTTTTATTTCTTCTTAGGGAACATGATTTCAATTTCCCTTCTTTGGGCTTTAAAATTGCATTAGAGTTTCATTTTATTCCAATTTCATACGTATTAAACACCAGAGTTCGGAGAGTAGGAAAACACAAGGGTCTTTTAGGATGGGTCTTGGGATGGGCTTGAGCAGGGAACTAGCAACAGGATGAACAGTGGTAAAATGTAATCTTTTTTTGTTTGTTTGTTTGGTTTACTTTTGTTTTATCTTTTTGTTTGTTTGCTAAAACTCAGATTAGTTTCTTTGGCTGCTAGGCAAAGCCAATAACATCACAAATAATAAAGATTTGTTTAGGTACCTCTGTGGGTTAGAAGCTCCCTTTTTCTTTTTTTTTTTCTTTTGTGTTTTTGGTGACTTGTAATCAACTGCTACTTTAGTTTAATGGTGAAAAGGGCAGTTCATATTACATCTATATTAAAGAATCTGCTAGACAGGCAAGGTTGGGGAAGTTGTTCAGAAGGGATATAATAAATAATAACAAGTAATTAGTACAGGTGTGGTGTATCTAAAGGAAATTAATAACTATAGGGAAGAGGGAGGGAAATTTTGGAGTGGAGAAAAATAGCTGCGATTTGAGAATAATGTGTTAAGAAAATGAGGAAGGAAGTCTTGAATTAAGAGATTTATGGGCATCACATGGGAGACAGGGCTTTGAGGGTGTCCAGTCTGTGAGGAGTAAATATAGAGAAGGAGCAAAATAATTTTCTGTGCTTGTACAACACTCACTAGCTCCACTCCTTCCCCCAAGCGTGTTGGTTTAATGATCAGATTGTGTCCATACCAAAGACCAGGTAGGAGTACAAAAGAAATGGCAGTTCAAGATTCAGCTATGCTTTCATCGTCTCTGGGAGGACGTCACCTTTAAAATGGGACAGTGTATAAACACTATGTAACAGTCTGTCAACATAAGAGTAGTTCAAATTTGTAGAGAATTTTTATGAGTTTTTCTGAGCCAAACTGAGGACAATACAGAGCAAGTTTTCAAATGCTCCAGAGAACAACATTTTTGCAGTTTCTTTTATTCATTTGAAATTAAGGAGCAGACATAAGGAAGATTGGAGAAAGCAAGGCTGGGATTAACAAGATTAACAAGATTAACAAATTAACAAGATTATGTGCTCTCCTGAGGGTTAACACTCCCTTAGAGTGGTATTACTTCTAGTATTTCAAAGGTGTGTTACCTCAGATGCATAAGAACGATGGACAGGGCTGGCTTAAACCTTTTCACTAAAAGAAGTCATGGGCCTGGAGCATGACTTACCCATCATGACCTGTCCAATTAGGAATTTATGATCAGATCACCCTATGAGGTTACTTTCCATAGAAACCCTACTGCCCCCCTTTTTTTACTGTCCAAAAATGTAACATGGCCATTCTGAGGTAAAGATAGAAAATATTCTGAATCACTGCCTGCTTGTAAGGGGTGGAACAAATCAAAGGTATGCGTATTCCATACCTGGGAGATATTATTTAGGAATTCACATTATTATCATTTCAAAATTCCAAAGACAGTCACCTGTCCGGCATTAGCTAACGTGTAACACTCCGCTCAACGGCATTTTGAGCTCTTGAAAATTCAGGAACATTTTCACCTCAGGATGCCAAAGCAAACACTAGTCTTGAACTTTGCCTCTTGAACGACACTTTCTTTATGATGCTGTTTTGAATTACGTAGAGATGTTTTTACTACTGGCATAGAGAGCAAGGAAGTTCACTCTACTAAGTAGTAACTCTCCATCATTCCTAGCAGCGTGGTCATTTGTCTTCTCTGCTTGCCTCCCCTTGACTGCAGCCAGCAGGGTGTGTATAGGAAACTGCATCCACTTGATGAGGCTTTTAGGTCCCAATAGAACAGGACTGCTTATTAGGGCCAATCATAAAAGGGTCACCTTCTGAAAGAAACTTGTCAAGGCTCAGTTGTTGGCAAGACGAATTAACAAGTGCTTCCAGTTGATGAAATAACTTTTTGGTGACTTTAATGAGAGGGTAGTTCAAAATATTAGCTGGTTTCACCTTAGATTATTATTATCTTTTTAAAGGCTGATAAATAATTATGGTTCTCTCTAATCTAAGAAATGCCAAGTATTAAAAACCTTGTACTAAGGCATTTAGGAGTAGTCATACCCTAAGGCCTTTGATTTCAGTCTGAAGATTGAAAATAACCCTTTGGATTTTATCTGGACAAGGAAGTTGTCCTCAGTGGAGACAAACCTCTAGTGGCATAGAAATAGCTGCTGGGCTATTCCTAGGCCATTGAAGACGTGGCATCTGGCCCAGTCTGAATGACTGTTCTCTACCGGTTGTTTGTTTAAATAAGGGTCAAGAAAAAATTCTCTTTATTGGTCTTGACTTAAGGAAGAAATAAGGGTGTGACTACAATGTTATCTTGAAATGAGCATTTCCTTTTTCTTTAGGCATTTCTTTATGGCCCTAATTAAAGTAAATGAATGCCCTGAGTGAATGACAAGTGTCGAGTGCAGTATTGCTTACCTGAGGTTCCCTGTGGTTGCACATTTTTATGGGAAATGACCTTCAGCTCTTGCAGATCCATTGTTAGGCAATCTCTTAATTATAGACTTTATCTTCCCAAAGCATTCAAATCACATTTTAACCAAATAACTTAGATGCCTTTCTAAGTGCTGGATCTCTTAAGTTAGCAGAAGAGGCTAAAGTTTAGGTAAATAAAAGGACATGTTTCACAAATGATTCTTCACCTTAGGTGTTTACGAAACAGCTCTGAGAAACATTTGAAAATAGCAAAAGCATTAAACACACACACACACACACACACACACACACACACGAAACACAACTTAGTCTGAGTCCCAAAACATAAACATAAACCAGCAAAAAGTAGAACTGCTGTCATGATGGTGGTGGTGGTGGTGGCGGCAGGTGTTGGAAGGGAGGAGGAGGTGTTGGGGGATAGCCAGGAAAACACTGACAAAGTTGCCTCTATTAGATGTTCCAGGCCCGCTTCCTTTTTTATCACCTCCTCAGACTCTTAGGAGACCACAAAACCAAATCCTGGTTCAAGGATAAAAAATGAGTAGGGTCTGCAAATGTGTAAAATATGATTTATCACTGAGTTCCTCCGAGGATCTTATGGTCATTTTAGATGGTATGGCAATATTAAATGCTGAACTGAGTCTTTGATGCATTTACCCAGAACTCCTGCCTAAAAATGAGAAGTAGCAACCTTAACCTCAAGCATTCGCTATTCTATTCTTCTGTAACTGCATTTCTCAAAGAGTTTTGGAATTGTCTATTGACTATTTAAAAGCCATAGGGAAAAAGTTAATTTTCTTCTTTTTTATAGTCTCACCTCATTTTTAATCCCTAGGAGTAGCAGTATTTCTAGCTGTTAAAAGCAAGTACTTTTGAGTCCCAAATCTAGCACTTGATTTGTGGCAATTTGTTTAACTTCCTAGGACATCAGCTTTGTCATTTCTAGAGTGGGATGGTAATAAAACCTGCTCAAAGGATTAAAAGTAAAGCACTTAACCTAGTCCTTGGTAACTAGTAAGTATTCAAAATGTGTTACCTACTATTATTATTGGTGGTGTTGTTGTCATTGTTATTAAATATTTGTTCACACAATTTGTTTCCCTAGACTTGACTCTGAATTTTTCTAGACTGTTCTGAAAAATCAAATATGTCTTCAATATGCAGTTTTTAAGATCACCATCCCAGAGGTTTTGAAGAATAAGGTACAGGGTCTCAAGGTATTTGCAAAATGTGTTGAGTAGAGAAGATACTATTGAATGTATTTCAGCCTCTGAATGGCTCTTTCCAAAGGCGGTGATGCTGTGGAATATGTTATAATAGAACAAAAAATTAGTTTGCTCTATAGAACCATGTCATGGTTTTTGCACAATTTCCTAGTTTCACTAGCTTATTAAATACATCTTTAATATATATTTTGTGCATGAAGTGTCCTAGATTTCTTATGAGATCCCAAGTTATGCACATCTTCAGAATCATTTTAATATAATTCATTCATGGTCAGGACTTAAGATGCATGGTAAAATCTCATAAACAGAAGTTTCAGAAATCAGTTCATTGCTAGTCTCAACTGAGGGAAAAGAAAATCTTCAGAGTGAAGCTCTGGATTAGGGAGAGATGGGAAATTACCTCCTTAGCTTGTTTTTCTGGAGTGGCTCCTATGTCTTCAGTGCCTGGAAACGGGAAGAGATAGATTCATGTGGACGATCTCAATGAAAAGTTACACTTTAAAAATATCAAGCAGGCCTTCTCCCCTGAATTTAGGGTGAATAGGGGCAAGGCAGCCAAAGGCTTGCCCAAGATGAGGTTTAAATTTTCCAGAGGAATGAATTTGACTCTCTTATTGATTATTTGTGAAACCCAAAAGAAATATTTCTTCAGAAACTCTTGGAGGACTCTATGTCTTTGAGTGACATTGATGCTTCATGCAATGTTTGTCCTTACACATATGAATTATTTCACTACAGACTAAAAATTGCAGATTTGACATATTTACAAAGGTCAGACAATTAAGTTTGTGAACTCATCATAGAAAAAGTGCTACATACCTCATTGCTGAATATCACTACAGTCACCTTCAAAGTAATTCCCTTGGGAAGCTATGCACTGACACAAGCACCTAGTCCACTTTTCACAGCAATTTTGGAACTCTTTTTTCTGGAATGGCCATCAGAGATGTCATTGTATTAGCCTTGATGTCCTGAATATCATCAAAATGTCTTCCTTTCAATATTTCCTTTATCTTTGGGTGAAGAAAGAAGTCATCGGGGGACAGATCAGGTGAGTAGGGAGGGTGTTCCAATACAGTTATTTGTTTCCTGGCTGAAAACTCCCTCACAGGCAGTGACATGTGAGCTGGTGCATTGTCATGATGTAAGAGCCATGATTTGTTGGCAAAAAGTTCAGGTCATCTAACTTTTTCACACAGCCTTTTCAGCACTTCCAAATAGTAAACTTGGTTAACTGTTCATACAGTTAGAAAAAATTCATAATGAATAATCCAATCCCTCTGATATAAAAAAAAAAATTTAGCAACATCATTGCAACAAGTTCGTGAACTTAATTGTCAGACCTCATAAGTGGTCCATCAGTATCCACACCTGGGATTTGCACTGACCATTCTGCACAGGATCTCAGTTTTAAAAGCCGCACATCCATCATCAGCACTGGCTTGAAAACTATATAACAAATTCCATTTGCAAACATAACTTCCTCTGGTGGGAGGCTCATGACACTCAAGGGATCATATTTGGGTTATATTTTTTAAATTCCCTGTAAAACATCTATGTCCAGAATTCTTAAGGACATTTAAAAGTACCATTTGATATTTAAATTATTTATTCCAAGTAATTCTGTACTTTTCACATGGGAGTATGCATTTGTAGACAATGATAAATATTTCTTAGATTAAAAAAAGAAACAGGCATTTATTAAAATAAAAATAACCATTACACAATGCTTATTGAATTAAATCAATAAGCATTCTGTAAATATTTAGTATATGCAAAGTAGTGTCAAGAGCGTGTGTGTGTATGTGTGTGTGTGTATGAATTACATAACTTTCTAAAAAGTCTGTCATCATATAGTATCACATAGAATTTAATCTGTTGGGGACAATCTTAATTATTTCAGATATTACTCTTCTGGATGATGGGATGATATATAATAATGTTATCTAGTGAAATAATTAATGGATCAACTAGATAATGGTTTAATAGTAGATAAATACCTTGGGTGAAGAAAAAAACTCATTGTTAATTTGGATCTGATTAGTAATTTTAAAGGGAATGATATTCTCTGGGGATCATGATGTGCTGTGGTCACAGCTGTCACCATTTTGATCCAAAATCAGTGATCTAAGTGATTCTCAGGTTGGGTAAGTTTTGATAAATAAATGTGTTAAGTGAGGCAGAAAGTTATATTGATCATTGATCATTTCCCTTGAATCCATACATTGACCTGGGATTTCACTGGAAGCCATAATTCCTAAACGTCAGAGAGGAGCCATCTTACCTATGTCAAGGAAAGAGTTTCGGAAATGTGATCATCCTGAGAGTTAATAGGTGGGGGACAAATAATAGACAAAAAAAGCATTGAGTTTAGAATTTTGGAAATGGTGTGGCTTGAATGGTGCTACAGAAGGAGAGACACAGTTTGAGTGAGTTAAGAAGCTGATGGTGGTTATTTTGGAAGTTGCAGATGTGCCCACCTCCTTTACTCAGAAACTGAGACAAGGGATCAACCCAACCCAACCAAACTGAAACAAGGGGTCAACCCAACCAGGACTGGGACCTTTGCTTAGAAAACCCCATATAAGGGTTTTCAGTTCGAAGCGAACTGAGAACAATGTCCCTTAACCTTAATATGTTCAGTAACTTTGATATTGCAGAACTCTAATTAACAGCCTTCTGCTAGTGGCTGGGGGTAGGGGCAATGAAAAGTATTTTGAGGGAAAGAGTACCACCTATTACTCACAGGCATTGCTCTGGGATCCTCTTAAATGACGGAGGAGGGCATGACAACACATCTGCCTAGGAGTCTTCATTGGGCAATCAAAAGAAGGTTCTAGCTTCATAGAAGTAGAAGCTGTGTAAAATAAGAATTAAAAAAGCAGCCAAGACTTTAAAGCCAGGAAGAGAGAGATAAAGAAAGGGCAGGAATCTGTATCTTTCAATGAGACTGTCCTTTTTTTCTATATTTATTTAGTTTCCACGTGATATTCTTCAGGCAGTTGTAGTGTCTTGCCCTGTACACAGCTGACTTGTCCTGCTGCTGCTCTTGGAAAGGAAAGGAAATGACTTTAGACACCTCCCGCCTTCCCCAATCCTTAAACCTTGAATGATGTCAGTACAAAGAGCAAGTGGAAAAAAAATCTACTCACCCCATTCCCCAGATGTTTGCTCACTGCATGTATATGGGCTGATACTATAACATCAACCTTGCACCATTAAAAAAACCAAACAAACACACAAAAAACTGATCACATCAAATAGAGACATCCATTTCTTGGGTAGACTGCAACTAAATGTTACAGTAAGGAAGGCCCTCAAATCCCCACTTTGAATATACTTAAGCTTAATATTTGTCAGATTTCTTTGAAAGACAGACCTTAGAAATTTATTTTGTATATTTTGCAAAGGAGCAAACTGAAGTTTAAAAAGACATAATCCTCTAAATGTTCTTAACTCACAAGACAGGACTAGGATAAGGACCCAGTTACCCTATTTCCAGCCTTCAACTTAGTTTAAGAAGTTATTACTTGTGTATTGCCTACTTTAAAAAGGGATTTGATAAAGACTGCAAAACCAAGGTCTCTTTCAAACTAGATCTAATTTCTCTGGGGGAAACATGGACCCATAAAGTGTAAGGGCAAAGTAAGGTGAAGAGTTTTAGTTGACAACGGAGCAGAGTCTGGACTTATTTGGGCAAAGACTGGAATTGGATTCTGTTATCCTATTTGCATCACCTTAATTGAAACTTCAAGTGCACGGGTACACAGTGAGTAAAAGAATTGGGAATATTTGGATCAAAACAGTTATAACTGTGACCATTCACTCATTCATCCATAAGATGATTATTGAGTTCCTACTAGGTGTCAAGTACTTTGATTGACATAGACTGTATTCCTATGTGCAAAGCATTCATGATCTCTGCCATATTGGGGGGTAGGAGATAGAGACAGATGTTAACACATACATGTACACATGATCACGAATTGTTGTAAGAGCTATGTGAAATATGGCAGCCAATTTTAATCTATTTTACATCTAGAATTTATTTGAGGCTATATAGTAGAAAAGATCATTTATTTGTTTCCAGGTAAGCAGCTTTACAATCACTTTTTAAAAAATGAAATCTCTTCTTAAAACATGAATTTCCCATCTGCAACATTCTTTATATCAAGCTTGCAGCATTGCATCAAAACTGGTTTAATGATCTTGCTCACAAAGTAAATAAAACACAATGGTGTCTCTATGTGTATAATTTAGGTGTTGTAATGCATCTGTCTAGAAGCTAATTAAAATGCATATTGTCCTGACACTTCAATTAGAAGTAAGCAGACATATTTGTCTAGCACAAAAATTCAATTGCTTTATTGTTGTTATTATTATTATTTGCAGATGGGTCAAATTACCATAAAAACTTTATTATCACCGATAAAATAGTACAATGTAGTAGGTTGACATAGGGATTGATTAGTTAACTTACAATATATAATTAAAGTAATGTGATACATTTTCTCTGACTCCATATGCACTTTAAGATGCAAAAGGATTTAAGGAAATCCTTTGGTCCCACCATTTCTAGAGTTCAGACGTTATGGAAAAGACTTTCAATAGATGAAATGATTTGATAACCCTTTGAAAAGAAGGTATAATACCCACAATGAAACATATGCCATAAACTAGAAACATTGTAAATTTTTTTTCATGCATCTAGTTTATAATTTCAAAAGCCAAGTGTATATACTTAAATATTTATAAGTAATGGTTCACATGCGTGCTTGCAAATTATAAAAATTTTTTAAAAAATGTTAAGAACTGAGAAATTGTGAAGTTTCTTTGATTTTTTTTTTAAATCAGATTTTAAAAATCTTTCTGCCTATGATGTTTTAGAGATACTACTGCTAGAAAGCAAGAATCTGAAATAAAAGCAATGACAACAGCTTTCTAGGCTCTAACCCTGTGTTTCCACTAAAAATATTTTTTGGGTGGGCATGACATTAACCTCCTATCTTATATTTCATGATCTTCCAATGAATTTTGGAAAACAGACTTTGTGTTTTTTCTCTTTTTCTTTTTCTCTCTCTTCCTTTCTCCTTCCCCTCAACCCCCACCCTATTTCTGGTACTTTGCCAGCTGTCTGCTTCTTTCCTGGAGGCCGGTAATTGAAGGTAATTTTTTAGAAGATGGTTTTAATTATCTAAAGCCTGTGGAATGTTTAACTGCCCTTTGCTATTGGTGAATTTGTTTACTTTGGGATTTCAGATGAATTCACATTACATACAACCAGATGTTATTTGCTATGGTAATTTTTTTAAAAAACAAAAATTATATGAAGGAGGGCCTTCACTACCATATTTAGGTCAACTGCCTTCAAATTTCATAGAAGTATGCCCCTTTGGGTAAACTTTTAATTACAACCAACTCAACTGTTATGTCCTGTGTGCAATAAAAGAGAGCTTCTCATTTTCCATGTCTTTATAATATGTGATACTGATCAGAAAAACTAATGTCTTACGAAAACATTTTGTCACCTATCTAGTTGGAGATGATAAAATTATAAACAAAAAATTCATTCATGTTCACATTGTGCTAAACTTCACAGATTTACTGTCACACTGCCCAGATAATAGGAAATAAATGTTGTAATATTTAAGAAGAGAAAAAAATCTGAAGTAATAAAAAGCCCATGAAACAACTATTGAATGTTCTAGTCTGCAGACAATTGAAGACTTATTTTCTTAACTGACAGCTTAAGTGAAGGCTTTATGAGCTGTATTATCAGTACAGGTTGAACTTTAAAAGCTGAAAGAAAAGCTGAATACACAAATTTTGACTTAGAAAACAGATAAATTTGGGTGAAATTTATCTTTATGAAAGAAATATTTTCCTTATTAAGGGATCCAAAACACACTTAAGAAAATTTTTAGAAGTCAGATTTCAATGTGATTAAAATATAATTTAACCTTCAAAGTTTGTGTGTAAATTTTCAAAAAAATAAATCTTCTCTTGCTGAATTTTCAAGAAGGCATTAGGTATGATCATCTTCACTATAGGTAGGGGGATGCTATCCAAGAGTTGTTTTAGAAATTAGATAAGGTAACACACACACACACACACACACACATACAAATATATGAGATCGGACAATTAAGTTTGCAAACTTGTTGCAACAATGTTGTTAATTTTTTTTGATATCAGAGGGATTATTTATTATGAATTTGTACCAACTATACAACAGTTAACCACATTTACTAGTTGGAAGTGCTGAAAAGGCTGTGTGAAAAAGTTAGACGACTTGAATTTTTCCCAACAATTCATGGCTCTTGCATCATGACAATGCACCAGCTCACACAGCACTGTCTGTGAGGGAGTTTTTAGCTAGTAACCAAATAACTGTATTGGAACACCCTCCCTACTCATCTGATTTGGCCCCCAATGACTTCTTTCTTTATTTAAATATAAAAGAAATATTGGAAAGAAGACAGTTTGATGACATTCAGGACATCAAGGGTAATATGACGACATCTCTGATGGCCATTCCAGAAAAGAGCTCCAAAATTGCTTTGAAGGGTAGATCAGGTACTGGCATCAGTGCATATTTTTCCAACGTGGTTGCTTTGAAGGTGACCATAATGATATTCAGCAATGAGGTATGTGGCACTTTTCTAGGATGTGTTCACAAACTTAATGGTCAGACCTTGTATACATAAATATATACATGCACACATATGTATACATACACATATAATATATACATATATAATATAATGTATATGTATATACAATATTCTTTATTTCTTAGCACTTAGCTATATAGCACTTAGCATACTACTTGGACATAGTTGTCACTCAACTGAATGCGTAAAAGAATACATGAAAATTTCCAGGACCTTCTGCAAGTAGAAGGGGTGTCTGACAGTAACTGTGTCCTTGAGGGTTATAGCCACTGTCAAAATCATGGTCAGGCAGCAAAGAGTGGATTGGGAAAGGAAAGACATTCTTGATCTCTCTTTCCATTACCTGTTTACCCCGGCCTTTTGTTACACTTACCTGACTGGAAGCCAGATGGTAAGGATGCCGCTTGAAACAGTAGGTAGTGGGCCAACATCTCCTGGCAGAAAGCAAGGCAAAAAATGAAATTGAACACTTAGCTTATACCATACAGTAAAATCAACTTGAAATGGACAAAAGACTTAAATGTAAGCCCTGAAACCACACACTCCTAGAAGAAAACATAGGAAAAAAATCTCCTTGATATTTGTCTTGGCAATAATTTTTTGGGGATGACACCAAAAGTAAACATGGCAGGCAACAAAAGGAAAAATAAACAAGTGGAACTACATCAAACTAAAAAGCTTCTGCACAGCAAAGGAAACCATCAACAAAATGAAAAAGTAACCTATGGAATGAGAGAAAAGTACTTGCAAACCATATATCTAATAAGGGATTGATTCCAAAACATAAAAGAAATTCATACAACTCAATCACAAAGCAAAACAAAACAAAACAGTCCAAACAAATAAACTGATTAAAAAATGAGTAAAGGATCTGAGTAGACATTTTTTTTCAAAGAATACATACAAATGCCCAACAGATATATGAAAAGTTGGGCATTTGTATTTGTACTCAACATTAGTAAACATCAGGGAAATGCCAAACAAAAAGTCAAGTTCATAGAAGTGGAGACTAAAATGGTGGTTGCCAGGGAATGGGGGTGGGGGAAATTGGGAGATGTTGGTCAAAGAATACAAACTTATAAGTTCTGGAGATGTTCTTATAAGCATGGTGACTATAGATAACAGTACTGTAGTGTATACTTGAAATTTGCTCAAAGTAGATCTTAAGTGTTCTCTACACACACACACAAAAAAAAAAACAAAACAAAAAAACACAACACAAATGGTAACTTTGTGATGTGTTAATTAACTTGGTTGTGGTAATCATTTTACAATGTATAATGTACGTACAGTCATCATGTTGTACACCTTAAATATATCTTTATGTGTCAAAGAATAAAAATTAGCAAAATTAAAAAAAATAACAAAAGCATACATTTTTTAAAAAGATGTCCTGTTTCTTGAGAAAGATGTCAAATTCCTAGGAATAGATCTAACAAAATACATATGGAACTTCTACAGTGAAAATTCAAAACATTACTGTGAGAATTAAAGTAAGACATAAATTAATGGAGAGATATGCCATGGTCAATGGTTAAAAGACAGAAAATAAAGATATTAGTTCTCTCCAAGCTGATTTTTAGGTTAAGTGCAATAAATAAAAATTTTTAGCAATAGAGTGTGTGCGTGTGTGTGTGTGTGTGTGTGTGTGTGTGTGTGTGTGGTAGCAGGCTGATTCTAAAAGTGATATGGAAATAAGAACTTACAAACACAGTCTTGAAGAAGAACAAATTTGATTGATTTGTACTCCCAGATATTAACAGCTATCATAAATGATTGGGTCTGGGCATAAATGAGGCTTCTGGAATTCTGGTCATGTTCTATAAGTTGATCTCAGGGGTAGATACAGGGCAGTGTTATTTTGTAGAAGTACATGTGGTCTACAATGTTAGGGTTGTCTACTTTATTGGATATGTGTTATATTGCCATTAATATTTCTGAAAGCAATATGGCAAAATATTAAAACAACAGAGTTGGATGGGAAATACAGAGACTATTCTCTACGCTTTTTTACATACTTTAATAATTTCTAAAGAAATAATTCATAAAAATATATTTGATTTAGGCTGTATTTTGATTACAAATTTGTATATGGCAAAAACCATCCCATACCTTGCCTTCCTTGTACCATACTACGATTTTCCCTTTACCAGACCCAGGCAAAAATGATTATAGAGTGAGAATACATGAAAAGTCTGGTAAATGCTATAGTTTACAAACTTCTCTTCACTTATGATCTGAAGAATAATGGTGATATTCTCGACAGATTGATAGCAAGTAAAAAGTCTCAATAGCAGTAGAAGAAAGGTTTTTGGGAAATAGTAAGATCCAAAGTACTCCTAGTACAACAGCTGCTGGTGAGTAAATTTTCATTTGACAAACTACCAAATCAACTCTAAAAGTGCTTTTTGTCCAAGGACAGTTCACTCAACACTCAATTACTCAGGGACTGAATATCCAGGACTTCAATTTTCTCCTTCAATTTAAGAGCTACTGTCTGAGGGATAAGAGAAGAGTAGCACAGTATTCTGCTCTATTGTATTTGCTGTCTGCTGTTGGCTAGAGATGACTTTTGTCCGTCCAGGTTTCCTTTAAAATATTTAGAGTTGAATGATCAACTCCAGGATCAAACTCTAGGTGTTTAATTGTGTTTTAAAATGCACTTGAAATATACTATTTTTGTTATTAGTTTGTCATTGGCTTGTAGTGCAATGCAACATGTCTTATCTATTTTCAGTTTAACTGAAATTAATTTGTAAACAAAAGTTTAAAATTTTAAAACTCAAGTTTTCTAGTGGGATTTATTTTTTAAGGAGTGATGATGGTGTCTAGGACATGTTACCTTATTGATTAGTTTTCACATTATTCTCATCAATGACCATATCATTATTAGCCAGTGTTTACGCATTTTCTGGTACATACGCAGAAAATATGGGGAAAAAATAGCTAGGCTTAATATGGGTGCAAACTCAAATGCCTACAGGGACCAAGGAAATAAACTAAATGAGCAAAATGGTAACGGTATAAGAAAAACAACCAAGTGTGTGTTATTATAAATGCAACTTGATTAATTTGCTTTAATGCCCTGAAGACAATAGGGCGTGGTATTAAATTGGAACTTTCTAAATGTACGGGCTCCACTCAGCTCCAGCTGATTATAGCCATACAGGAATTTGGGCCCACTGCTGCTATCAAATCTTGATTTTTAAAGAGAAACCTGAAATATCTCTCCCTTTAAAAAACGGAAAAAGAAATCTTTCAATTTCAAAACCAATCCAGTTTGAAACTAACAAATACTCTACTGCTATCACCATGGGCTAAACACAATGCTTCTAAAAGCTGTTTTTGGTGTGAACCTTATCATTCCAATGTAGTCAGGAAAATAGGACATACAGTTTATATAAACAGGATATGAAACAATATTAAATTCTACATGCATTCATTTATTTACTCACTCATACGATAGTATTTATTAAGAAACTTCAAGGCCCTAGGCCCTGTATGAGTTATGAGGGTTACATAGATGACCAACCATATTTTCTATGGTGAAGCAGCCCCTGGTCTTGGAGAAGAAACAAATTATTAGATTTATTATTATATAAATCTAACAGTAAATAGGGACACTCAGTACTATAGAATTTCGGAGGGTAGAGGCTTTGCTGACATTTTTCTTAAGGCCACAGGAAATAATTGGGAAATAATGAGACTCTTTTTATTGTGTAAATATGTCCCATCTATCCAGGCCATCCTTTATTTTAACCAAGTCACATAGAGCAAAAACAAGTCATGAAACTACCTCACAGTCAACTTGTAAAGGAAATACTGTCATGGAAGTGGGAAACTGACGGGAGGATCTCTCATTAACTAATAGCTTCAACATCCTTTTTAAGCACATCTTTAATTACGTTAACTCAGCAGTTATTTCTTTTAAATGGGTATTCTGTCAGGTGGCTAGCTAGCTTTTCTCTCTCTCTCTCTCTCTCTCTCTCTCTCTCTCTCTCTCTCTCACACACACACACACACACACACATGCATTTATCCACATAGTATTTTATTTATTTTGCTACTAAAGACAATGTTACTTTAGCTGCAAGTTAAGTAACAATGGCAACCACTTGTTTCTCCTCAGTTCAGCGAATTGTGGTGCAACCCTGAAGAAGGCACATAAGTGAATAAACTTTCTTTAATTCTAGAGCTATTTGGATATGATAAAAATGGAAACTACACACTGTAGGAATTCTGAGTGGATTACTATCCAAGCTATTTACTGTTAGTCGTGCTCTATTCACTAAAATAGGCAGTAAAAGTTCCAATGCTCCATTTCTTATGAGCATTCAGTCTGGTTTATAAAAATCTGTAGACTTGGAGGAAGGATCCTTTGACTCCTAGGTATCTTCAAAACTTCCCTTCAGGCAATTTTCCCCCAAATTACAATATTGTGAGGTGTAAGGAGGAAGTTAATGATTGCTCTTTGAAAGTTATTTTGTTTTTCTGGATGGAAGAACAATGTATTCATTTGTGATAAAAATCTAGATATGAATGAAGTAATGAAGTATCGGTTTAACTAATGAGATGGGAAGCTCCAAAGACCTCTTGGCTGTTTTGCTAAATAAAATAGCCACCTTCAAACATAAAAACAATTGTTGAAAAGCTTCTGTCAAAAGTAAACACTGCAGTATCTGATGGCAGGTGTTATTGACAGAATAGAAGAGTCAGGAATTTCCTATAACTGTGGCTGGCTCTAAGGAATACAATTTTTAGCATGTCTTTCATCATTGTAATAATATGGTAATGATTAAATTCACCTGCAAAAGCCCAAGGCGTCTGTTTGTTTCATGGGAACTTCCAAATGTCTTGTGTACAGACTTGTTTGAGTGGGAGTCTGTGAATTTAAGAACAGTAAACTCTAGCTTATCTCACATGGCCAAGGGAATGGTATGTTTTAGTTAATTAAATATTCTTGTTATTGGAGAGTTGTTGTACATACCATACATTTTAATTTTCAAAGAATGAACTTTGGTTATGATTAAAGTTGCACTGACATGGCTTATAGCTTACTTTGATGCAATAGTGGATTGAAGTTTGTCTCCTTTATCCTGTAGGCTGTGTTTCTTCTATCTTTATGTGCTTTCCCAGTTTTCCCCAGAATCTATTCCTGGACCCCCCTACTGCCATTCTTATACCATGGAACCATCCCAGCCCCCAGAAATCCCGGGTCAAACCACCCTATCAATCAAGCTTCTATTCCTTCAGGGTTGTTCTGGGTGACTGGCTAGTTCCTTGCTGGAACAATTTAAGCTACAGTGTTTTGAATGATGGTTGTGTAATCTAGAGACCTTCTGGAATTATATTTGATTTAAGAGCTTGATTTTGCCTCTCATGACTTGATTAAAATAAATAATTTGGAATCATACAATTACCATAACCTTTTATAGTGCAGAGACCTTACATATCATGTCCCGCCTAAATTCTTCATTTCTGTAAACACAATAGGTGCATTTATTCAGTGTTCTATTTTTATTTTGAGCACTGTACTTTACAAAAGTTATCCCCAGTCCTCATCAAAAACACACAAATAAACAAAACAAAACAAAAAACAAATGTTAGTTGGGTTCAGTAGAAGCTTTGGAAATTACCATCTCCTAACAGTCAAAAATCAGGATAAGGACAGGAGTTATCAGCACATGGTTTGCATGAAAAAAAGATGTTAGATACTGAAGACTTTCCCACCCCTAAATTGAAGAGGTTTGATGGAACTAAAATCTACTTGTAAAAATATGTGGGGAGAGGCAAATCCAGTGAAGTATTTTGATTCCTATTAAATTATGTAATCTTTACTTTTTTATAAAGTGAGAGCATCTCAGGAGTGTGTATTCATTTTCTAGGGCTGTTTTAACAAAGTGCCACAAACTGCATGGCTCAGAATAACAGAATTTTGTTTCCTTATATTTCTGGAGGCCAGAAGTCTGAAATCAAGGAGTCAGTAAGACCATGCTCCCTCTGAAACATGTAGGGGAATCTTTCCTTGCTTCTTCCTAGTAACTTGCTGCAATCTTTGGTGTTCCTTTGCTTGTAGATTCCTCACTCCAAAATTCCATCCTCACATGACACTCTGCCTGTGTGTGTATGTGTTTCTCCTTTTTATAAGGAGATTTGCTTCAGATCCACCCTAAATGACCTTATTTTAACTACATCTGTAAAGACCCTGTCTCCAAAAATGGTTGCATTATGAGGTGTTGGGGGTTAGGACTTCAACACATCTTTTTTTGAAACACAGAGTGTTACATACTTGGTATTTCTTGAGTGAGAAAGATCAATATCCATGCAAGTAACTGTATTATTAGGCAGAAATAGTTAAGTGCTAATGGTTCTTTGGTGCTAAAATTGAGGACAACTTCTCTCTTCATATAATGGGGAAAGTCTACATACACCACCAGGAATAAAACTTAGTGAAAATGTACTTAAGGTGGGTGGATAATATAACTGAAGCCAGTTTATTTAGTATTTATTTAATAAACTGTGCTCATTATCACCTTATTAAGGTAGCTATATCATAGCCCACTTACTTTAAGTCATTTTTCCTTTTCTGTTTTGTGGAGGAGTTTGAAAGCTTAAGAGTATAAAAAGTCTGACTCTGCCAGAATATGTAGCAGTTACGTGTAATTGGCTGTCTCCACTCAGGGTAACAGGAGAACCTAAGGGGTTCAGCAAGGTGGGCTTTGATGAAACAATGATTGCATAGGAGGCTGTTGGATCCTTGCTGCAAATGCTGGTTGCACAGCTCTAGCATAAGAGGAGGCGTTTGTCTCAGGAAAAAGCCAGCAATTATACCCCACTCCCCTGTATCTGGTCCGTTCATTATAGGTGTTGACTCAGGCGACTGGGGACCAGCTGGGGATCAGCTTAGGTCAGGCTGATCTTGGGTCCTCAGACAGACCACCAAGACAACAAATTTAAAAATATGCCCCTAAATTTGATCCTCCCCTGAAGAAGCTTAAAGCATGTAGGATTCTTGGCAAAAATCTGTCATCATGACATTATATAAGACTTATAAAACAGTCCTGAAGATTGCTGTGGGATTATAGAAGTTCCTCAGGTGCCTTCTGGCCCCTCTGATCAACTTTTTACACTAATGAGGGGATGGGAGAAGGAAAGCCGTCATCACTCCAGGTGTGTGTCTTCTCACACTTGCCATTCTGGACTTAGATGAGAGAGGTCTAATTACAGGAATTATTAATTATTACCCCAGATTTCTGTAGAGAGTATTTTTTGTCCTTCCTAGCTAAACTGTAGCATGAGATTAAATATCCCTCTTGGGTTTTTATTACAATCAAGCCACATTTTCCCCCTGATTTTAAGAAATATGTTGAGAAGGAAGATAAACTAAACTTCCTCCAACTATATTTTTTTTCTAGAATATTTTTCTACCCTTTGAGCCATAGGGGTTTCTCCCCGCTCCTCCTATTTTTCTTACACTGGATGAATTGTTTCAGCTTAGTTATGGGTTGTTTCCTGAAAATTTATCTCCCGACTTCTAACCAAATTTCAATTTGGAAGCAAGTGCTTTTTTCTCTCCTTTCCACAATATATAAAGTGTCTAGTTCTAGTGTTACTGTCAAGATTATGTTTCCTTTGTTGTTTTACCCTCAACTTTATAAAAATGGCTCACATGATGCTTTTACTCCAAGATTGGAGAGTTCAAGCATTTATAAATCCAAAAACAACATGTTCCTCTACAGAAAGTCACCATACTGTCGAGAGGCATGTCATAATGATAACCAGAAATGGCAAGGACGAAAGTGAAAAGAAGAAAAAAATGTTTTTGAAGTGTGAGCTTTGTAAGACTTGCGAGACTAAATGCAGAGCGTTACCCATCTTCCATGCTTTAAGTCGGACCTTATTTTAGAACATCAGCACCAGTGCAAAAGCTTAGGGCACCGTGTCACCATGAAGTAGTTACACATTCATTTTAAGATCTTCCTCTAAACCTCTGGTAAGCTACCTTCACCTCTTCTCCTATAGCAGACTCTCGCAGCAGGAGAAAACATTTAAATAGTTTCACATTATCCTTAACTTAAAAAATGAATTATAATCTCAAGCCGTTATACCCCTAATAGACACTCTTAAAACAAATGTGCAGGGCAGGTCATTTAACTTTATGGTCACAGGTAAATACAACCAAATGACAAGTAACTTAAACAGTGATCCAGCATTAAGCCCTCTCTCTCACAGCTACACAAGATTTGGGAAAAGTCCATTTCTTTATTTATTCTTTGGATATTTCTTAAAACTATGTTTGTTCCTATTAGTTCATGTTATATCCATTAATTTACATATATATATATTCTCATTGCTTTTATTTTTTATATTTTTAGCTTAACACAAAGCAAATATATATATATATATATATATATATATATATATATATATATATAATAAACTTGGAATTTAATTAGCTTACAGTGTGTTTTTTTTTTTTTTGGTTGTTTGTTTTTTAATAGGCGTCAGTGAGTCTGCTTCTGCTTCTGTATTTGCCAATGTCTTGCTTATATCAGGAGCTCCCAGAAAAGTTCACACCTAACAGCAGATGAGTTCAAATGCCTATTTCAGATTTGTTTCTCTCATGGGTTTCCTCCAAAGTCACTGAGTAAACCTGGCTTCAATTTACTTATTTTGGAGTGACATCCTCAAAGCATGCTGAGGACTACAAACCACATATAAAGCTGGAAAAAAAGCAATGCTGTTCAATACTGGTGACAGTTAGTTCCTTGTGTGGCAGACAGATTCAAAATGGATTAGTGTTCCAGCCAAGCCCTTTCACCTGCACTCTCTCATGAGGATTGACAGAGCAGAGCGTGTGCTGGTCCATAGGCCTCCTGATTTCTCTGCCACCTCTGAGTTGACTCTACTTTCTGATCTGAGACAGTGTCATTTTGGGTCAGTGGTCTTGCCATTCAGTGAAGCCCTGCAGTGGGAGTGGGTTTCCTATGTGGTGGGAGGAATGAAGGGAGAGAGAAAAAGTGGTTGAGGGAGAGAGAAAGAGAGAAAAGGGGAGAGAGAGAATCTCTTTTACTAAATGAGAACTATGCCTTTTTAATTAGTATTTTCAGAGCCATAATAACTTTCCCATATCAATAGGTAAATCCTACCTCTATTATCCCACCAATGTGTATTGTGTGCTCATACCTATGAGCTCAGTGATAGGCAAAGAACACAGGACTCTTTGTTTCCCCAAGTTCTTCTTGCTATTTTCCCTGTTCATGGCCTCATCAAAGCACTTGGGAAAGGTGTGGTTGTGATCTTCAAGGAGGGTGCAGACACCATATTCATTGAATCAGTGCTTGAGCCATCAGCTCTCCCCTGACTTAGTCCTTTATAGGAGAAGCTTTCTTTGATGACATCCCATGGAATTTCTTTTGAATATCCATCTCTCTCCATTGTCAGACATGTGGTCTGTGTTGAATGGACCATCCTCAGCTGCAGGGAAAAGTCCTAATGTGTTTCAGCTTATTTTCATTTCCCATCCCGTCGGACATAGTGTTTGGCTCAGTGTTGGTCATGTTTTCACGAGGGAGCCTCAGGGCTTTTTGTGGCTTGCCAGACTCTGTCTCTACCTCTGGTTATGAATGAAGAAGCAAAGAGAACTGTATGCTGTTGGCAGTCATTTTATAACCCAAAGAACACCAACAGTAGCACAAAGCAGATAAAGTAGAAGGCAGAGGAGGAGATGGAAGAAGTAGAGTCTTTTAGTCATTACCTATAATCCATCCTATCTCTGTACATTTCAGTTATGTAAATGATAAATTCCTTTTCTTATTTAAGTCAGTTTGAATTGGATTTATATTACTTGCTTCCCAAATGAACCCCACAGATCCACAATGACTTGATTAAATTTCAAAATATTTTTAAATTAATTTTTAATTGGGAGATGAGAAGTAAACAATGCAAACATTCGTTATAGCAAACCATCTTGAATAGTGAATGTTTGATGATACTACTACTACAATAATAATAATGATGATGATGATGATGATGATGATGATGATGATGATATAAGGCCACTTAAGTCCTGTGTTGAATCAGCCAGAATTCTCCCTTTCTCTGAGCTGAAGAATGATAGTCTATATGTATCATAGCTGTTTGTTTTCATTTAAAAAGTATCTGTAAGTAAATTAACATCCATGTCCCAAGCTACAGTAAACAGTTCATTCAAGCAAATTGCTTAGAACAAAGTAAACACCTCTGATATAATTTGAGGGACCAACATGAAAATAATGGTTGCTCGGGAAGCCACAGAGCCCTTACATGAGAAGCCCAGTAGTATTAATAGAATATGGAGTTGCTAGGAAGGAGCAAACCTTTTTAATTTCATAGAGCTTGTGCTGAAGTCTATGCCATTGGTTTTTCCTTTTTCCTTCTGAATAGGAAAGCAGAGTTAGCTCTGTCACATTGAGCCTGTCAGTAATGGGCCCTGCCAGGCGTGGAGAAGATAAAAGCCACCACCTGCCCTGTCTCTACTCCCCCACCCCGTTTCCCCATCTCCAGTTGTCTGCACAGCTGCCGGCAGCCGGTCATTGTTCCACTCCAGAGCTGCCTTGGGAACGCAGACATCCCAGCCTCAACAGCACAATAGCAGTTTGAATGATGCTCCTGGGTGGAGTTTCTCTGCACCTTAGTCATGACCTCTTGTAAGGCTGTTGCCTGCAAATCCCAGCAGGCATAGCTTACATGCCTGCCAGGTGCTTGGGCTTACACAGCACCCCAGAGAGGGAGGAGGGTTTTAGCAAAGACAAAAGAGAAACATATTTATAATAATATTTGAGGGGCATGAATTGCATTTTTGGCTTTCAAGTGTCCATTTACCTTTCTCTCCTGGTAGAGCTCCCTTTTCTACCAGGAATATGTCACTCAGGCCTTGCCAATGAGAGCATTGCATTCCCTCCTGACAACTGTGATTGGGTCAAAAATAGACACATGACTTAACTCGGGTCAGCCAAAGCCCCTGAAATTCATTCCACAGACCTAGTTTTGAGAAGTGGGGGAACTGGTGTTCTCTTTTTTAAGAATTAAAACCTAGAATATATGGAGGCTATTGGAGAATATATGAAGAATATATTGATACTGTTGGTATCTCTGTCATAGCATGGCTGCAATAACACTGCCTAACCAATTATCCCTAAACCCAGTGGTCAAAATGATAGATATTTATTTCTCAATCATGGGCCGGTGGGTTGGCTATGAGTTGGCTGGGTGAGATTGGACTGGGATTCAGACTCTGGACTGCAGGTTATATTCAAATTTTCTCCTTGTGTATTTCAGCCTCCTAGGACTAGCAGCTACTGACTGACAGTACGGTGAATGACAGACGCTCACGAGGCAAACCTAGCAATGCAGGCACTTTTTAAGCTTCTGCTAGTGTCATGTTCAGTAACACGTCATTAGCCAGAGCAAGTCTCATAGCTAAGCCCAAAGTCAAGGGAGAGAAAATCCACTCCAAACACCACAAAATCATGGCAAGGGCACAGCTATGTTATTCTATTAGAAGAAGGAGTTAAAAAATTGAGAGTAGTGATCCAGGTTACCGGACTATCTTACCAGCACGTGGAACATGACAAAAGTCGATACAAACAGTGGGAAGCAAGAGCTGAGGGATAGAGAGAAATGGAGGCCAGGGTTTGAGCTCTGGATCCAGCTATATCTGATTAGGCTTTACTCCTAGACCTTTAGTCATGTGATTCATTTGGGTTTAAGCCAATTTGTATTGGTTTTCTGTCACAAAGAATTATGCAGATAAATAATTGAAGATAAGACAAAAAGAGCAGTTTGGGGCCAATGTCTCCTTGTTTGTTGGGTGTAATGGATCCCGTGATGAACAGCTCAGATCCTCCTTCAGGAATAAAGGAATTATTCCCCCAGCTGCTGGGAGTGAGGTTGTCAGATAGTCTGCAGCCATCAGCTCCCTTTTGGTACTGCCTCAGTAAAAAGAGCTGTCTTGCTCAAAGCCATGCCACCTTTCTAGGGTAGCCCAGATCAAATGACTGATGTGGGCTTGACTATTTTTTACCTCAACTCAGGGCAGGTATGAAAGGCCTACCCATCTTTAGAGCTTCTGAGACTTCTCTTGAGTCTGTATTGCAGCTTTCTCTGCGCCATCCTGCATTTGTTCCTTCCCTTCTGTAGATGTGGGTGCCCAAGAGCCCTCCCTAATAAAGCTCTTGCATGCTAATCTGCTTCCAGGTGGGCCCAGTTTACAACACCAAGCCCCATAGTTTGTATTTTTTTCCTGGAGGTAATTGAATGATTGAAGTGAAGAATCATCACTCTGAGGGATGATAACAATCTGCAGCATGACTTAAAAAGATGATGGGAATCCTACATTTCTCATGACTCTAGCTCAGAATTCAAGCACAAATGAAAACCTTGGCCACACCCCTCTCCTTTTAGGCCACACAGTGTGCAATTTGACTATTCAACACTTTGACTAGTTTTTTGAATGTCATCATTTTCCTGTGAACATCAAATGCTTTTTAACGGTGCTTAACATTATAACTATCATTCAGTCTTTGCTTTCCCCCTGGTTGTCTCACGGGAGGCATCTTTTAAAGACAGTTAATAGTAGATACCTTTATAATGGCATAATCCTTACCACGTTGAAAATTAAAGTATTACCTATCATAAGTGGCATTTCCTATTCCATTTCAAATGCAGAGCATTGCAAGAATTCTCAGGAAAGTAAAATACTGCCTTTAAAGCCCTGCTTTTACAAGGATGAGAAAGAAATTGCAGCACACTAACACTTATCCTACTATCAAGATTTTTTTATAGCCTATGAAATATTTGCCAACATCTCCCCCATGTGAAATCTGTTATACACAGTGTTAAAAACAAACATCACGTGCACTATATTTTGGAGATGCTTTTAATAACTTGAAGCCAGAATAAATGATCACCAGAGCTCAAAGTTAATAATAGGCTGAAAGGATGCCCTTTTTAAAATGGCAGTGGCCTTGTATTAAACCTGAAGTTTGCATGCTTCTTTCTTACTGCCTTACTAAATTAATAATTAAAATCTAAATAGGCAATCCACCAATTAAACAATTGTGTGTGAGTGTAAGTATGTGTGCAACAATTATGCATATATCCATATTGCTCCTGAAGGATCATTTTATGTAAATCCAAATTATCTCAGTTCCTCTTATATAATTGTGGGGACAAAACCCCAAAAAAGTTTCCAGGCTCTCGGCCTCACATAGAAAGGTGCTGGCTCGGGTAGTAAATGGCCATCAACTGTGATCAGATGCCAGCAGCTGTGGCTAGTTGGCCGTCAGCTGTAACCCGTAGGCCATTGGCCACTGATATAACTGCTGTGGCTACGCTAGCAGAATGGAATGGGGGCTAGCAAGAAGATGGTGGCTGGCAAGCGCGGACTGCTGTTAGGCAGATTGTGTAGATCCTGCTTCCTGTGTCTCCAGCCCAGCCACCAGCGAGAATATATTGGTTTGACTCCCCTACTTATGGCTCCATGGGTGTTCCTTTTTGGCCTTAACGTGTCCTGCGTTCTTGGGCGGGGAGTGGGAGCTGAGACCCTGCACGACAAATGGCGCAGCGAGCAGGGTCCCCTGCGTGACAATAATCCATTACAGATTTATCAACAGCCTAATTCTACGACATAATTTCATATATTTGACAAAACATATGAAGTTTATGTTGTGCAGAAATGTTTTTGATGAAAATTTATGTGCTCTATTGTAATAATTTTGTATAAATTTTTGTTACTTTCAGAGAAAGAACAATTCCAATTTATTTTTAAATTCCAGTATATAGTACCATATGGCATGTTGCGGAGGTCCTTGAATCTTTTAAGAATAAATAGGGATGTCCCAAAAATATTTGTGTAGTTTTAATCTTTAACAATTTCAGAAATATAAATACATATATATATATACATATATATATATATGTATGTATATATAAATATATGTATATATAAATATATGTATATATATAGTGCCAAAAATGTATACAACTGGACATTTTGGTCAGCGTTGTTCGAGCAGTAGTTTGCCATAATCAAAAGTGTCTTGGCGTTGATGGGAACCACTTTGAGCACCTCTTGTAATTGCAGAAGTCAAAAGTGACTTGTATTCATCTTTTGTTATCAGTATATATTATTACAATTTTAATAGTGTTTTTCTTTCTTAAAATGTGTATACATTTTATTGGCACTCAGTGTGTGTGTGTATA
Source organism: Rhinolophus hipposideros (assembly GCF_964194185.1). Lineage (NCBI taxonomy): Eukaryota > Metazoa > Chordata > Mammalia > Chiroptera > Rhinolophidae > Rhinolophus > Rhinolophus hipposideros. The sequence continues at coordinate 35,381,186 of NC_138068.1, forward strand.
ATATGAATGCATAATTATGCAAGCTTCTTTTACATTAATTTGTTTCTGTTTTATATTAATTTTTGAATATTTAGAATCAATTTTTTTTTCATTTTATTACTTTTGTTTGTTTCACTCAACATTTGGCTCCTTTAAAGGTACTGAAACCAAAAATTTGAATTATGATTTACAAAGCTATATAAAAGCCAAATAAATTTATCTAATTGAATTTTTTCCCCCTTCTTCTGCCTCCCCTCCCACTCCAATTCAAGTCATTGTTTCTCAGTCTAGTTCTGTAGGACACAGATCCCTGACCCATGCTGGTATTATGAGCCTTGTGCTACCCCGCTGAGGCAGTCGGTCTCTGGTCGGCTGCTCACAGCAGCTCTTGGCAGCTCTCCCCGGCTTCCGGCCGCTCACATGGCTGCCGGCCACTCATGATGGCTGCCGGACATTCACGCTGGCCACCAGCCACTCCTGGCAGCACAGCAGCCTGTGACAGCACACGCGGCAGCTCACGGAAGCTCACTCAGTCTTCTGGCTGCTGATGGCAGCCCAGCCCCAGGGAAAGCCATTGTTCACAATCTTAGCTGTAGAGGACACAGCTCACTGGCCCATGTGGGAATCAAACTGGTGACCTCGTCGGCGTTGGGAGCACAGCGCTCCAACCACCTGAACCACCAGGCTGGCCCATCTAATTGAATTTTAAAATTATATTTTTATAAGTTTGTACCTTATTCTTCTGAAGATATTAATGCTTGAAACTGCACTAAGACATGTTGGTGTCCCAAAATCTAGTTCATTAATTGTCTTTCCTTAATTTTTCATTTGTATACTATTTTTGGTACATCACTTATTAGACAATTTTTGCAATAATTAAAAGCATGTAAAATATGATTTCCTTGCCAGTTTACATTCCATATACTTCACTTGCGAAAGTCAATGTATTTAATAACAAATTTAATCCTCAATACTTGGTAGAAAGTAGGTGGGTTGAGATTGTGAAAGGGGATGTGACAAAATTGTTGAGTTCTATGTATACTCAAAATTTTAAAACAGAGAGGACATCATAGGAATGGCACAGCGAGGTGGGCTTTTTGAGTTCTCCTCCAGAACTTACCACAAATTGAGCATCTATAACCCATCAAAGGACTCTCTGCTCATCACACAGAAGAGCTAAGAGACTCTCACATGGTTACTTGAAGGTAGGCAAACCGGGTGAGCAGAGGAAGAGGGAAGGGAGTGGTGTGGAGATATTGCCCACATCAGGGGCTGTGGAGATGCAGGGGGCCCCAGGACAGAGCAGAGATCACAAGAGCCAGGAGATGGGCTCTTTTCCTGAGTCCCAGAGCTGATCTCTCCTGCTGAGAGAGAAGAGTATCCAGCGTTTGAGGGAGTAACCTCAGCTGAGACCTCCAGCTGGGCCCTAGGTCTGACAAAGGAAGAAAACACCATACCTGGGCCCCTGCTCCCCACTCTCCCACAGCAATCCTACTTCCATCCTTCCAGAGACTCAAGCTGGAGCCTGAACTGAGGAGTAGTGCCAGATTACAGAGGAGCTTAGTGTTTAGGATCTGAGAAGACCTGGTTTGCAGCTGTGAACTAGGGAAGAGGCTAGGAAGACTGTGACACTTCTGGGCTGGGAAATAGAAGACTCCTCCATCCCCAGCCTTCACCTTTTCTGGCCTGCCTAGGGCAGGGCAATTATAGCTACAGAGATATATGCAGAGGTCATCAGCAGGTGGCAGAGGCAGCTCTGGGCTTTCAGCAGCTCAGAAATCTCACACCCTCCTCACCTGACCTTCCTCCCCTGCCCCATGGAAGAAGTACCCTAACACTCAGGAGACCTGATCACTGGGCTTACTGTGGTACTCTCAGCAGGCGTATATGCAGGAGAGAGCAGAAACTGCACTGACTTTGTAAAAACTACTAGAACTGCAGTCCGAGGGTCACTCTGGATGCCAGGTGCCCGGCTCTGCATGCAAAAAATGCAGAGACTCTTTGTATAGCAGAGGACAACCTGGAATTACTTGTTGGGCTTAAGCCAAGACTGGCGCAGCTATTTTTTCCCCCCATCTGTCTGTTTTCTGTATCTTTGATATTTTTGCCTGTGTTGAGTGTGGGTTATGGGTTGTTTTTACATGTGAGTGTATTTGTTTTTTTCTTTGTTGTTGTTGTTGTTGTGCTTGGTGATTTTCATTGTTCTGAAATTGCCCTAAACCAGGGCCCAGCTCAAGAGGCACAAGATTCAACACACCCAGAGGCCAACTCCATGGTTCCATAGAAATTTTAAGATTATTTATTCTAGTTCTGTGAAAAATGCCATTGGTATATTGATAGGGATTGCATTGAATCTATAGATAGCTTTGGGTAGTGTGAACATTTTACAATATTACTTCTTCCTATCCATGAGCACAGTATACATTTCCATTTTTTTTTTGTATCTTCTTCAATTTCTTTCTTCAGTGTCTTATAGTTTTTCAAATAGAGGTCTTTTACATCCTTGATTAAATTATTTCTAGGTTTCTTTTTATTTTTGATGTAATTGTAAATGAGGTTGTTTTCTTAATTTCTCTTTCTGATAATTCATCATTGGTACATAAAAATGCAACCAATGTCTGAATATTAATTTTGTGTTCTGCTACTTTACTGAATTCATTTATCAGTTCTAATAGTTTTTTAGTGGAATGTTTGGGGTTCTCTCTACATAGTGTCATATTACCTGCAAATAATGCCAGTTTTACTTCTTCCTTTCCCATTTGGATGCCTTTTATTTCTTTTTCTTATGTGAGTGTTGTGACTAGGCTTCCAGTACTATATTGAATAAAAGTGGTGAAAGTGGGCATCGTTGTCTTGTTCCTGATCTTAAGGGGAATATTTTTAGGTTTTTTCTCATTCAGCATGATATTAGCTGTGGTTTTGTCATACGTATATGGCCTTTATTATGTTGAGATATATTCCCTCTCTTCCCAGTTTGCTGAGAGTTTTTATCATAAATGCAGGCTAGATTTAGTCAAATGCTTTTTCTGCATGTATTGATATGATATGATTTTTACTTTTCATTTTGTTTATGTGGTATATCATGTTAATTGATTTGCAGATATTGAACCAATCTTGCTTACTAGGAATAAATACCACTTAATCGTGGTGTATGATCTTGTTAATGTATGATGAATGGGGTTTGCTAATGTTTTGTTGAGGATTTTTACATTTATGTTCATAACGGATACCAGTCAGTGTTTTTTTTTTTTTTTTTTTTTTTTTTAATGTCTTTGTCTGATTTTGGAATCAAGGTAATGGTGGCCTCATGAAATGATCCTGGGAGCCTTCCTTCCTCTTGAAATTTTTTGAATAGTTTGAGAAGAATAGGTGTTAATCCATTTTTGAATGTTGGGTAAAATTCACCTGTGAAGCCATGTTGTCCAGGGCTTTCATTTGTTGGGAGATTGTTGATTACTGATATCATTTTATTAGCAGTAATTAGTCTTTTCAGATCTTCTGTTTCTTCTTGATTCAACCTTGGAATATTGTATGCTTCTAGGACAATCTTCCAGATTGTCCGATTTGTTGATATAATTGTTCATAATATTTTCTTATAATCCTTTGTATTTCTGTGGTGTCAGATATCTGTTCTTTTCTTTCATTTCTGATTTTATTTATTTGGGTCCTCTCTCTTCTTTCCTTGATGAGTCTCATTAAAGTTTTATCATTTTTTAAAATCTTTTCAAAGAACTAGCTATTGGTTCATTTATCTTTTGAACTGTTTTTTAAGACTCTATTCCATTTATTTTTGCTCTGTTCTTTATTATTTCTTTCCTTCTACTCACGTTGGCCTTTGTTTGCTATTCTTTTTCTAGTTCACTTAAGTATAAGGTTACATTGTTTATGTAACCTTACAGATTTTTCTTGTTTCTTGAGATAGGCCTGTATGGCTATGAATTTCCCTTTTATTACTGCTTTCACTGTGTTCGATAGATTTTGTGTCATAGTGTTTTCATTTTCATTCGTCTCAAGTTATCTTTTGATTTCTCCTGTGATCTCATTGTTAACCCATTCATCGTTTAGTACTATGTTATTTAGCCTCCATATATCTGTGTGTTTTTCAGTATTTTTCTTGTAATTGACTTCTAGTTTCATACCATTGTGGTCAGACAAGATACTTGATGTGATTTCAATCTTCTGAAATTTATCAAGACTTATTTTGTGGCCTAACATGGTCTATTTTGGAAAATGTTCCATGTGCACTTGGAAAGAATGTATATTCTGCTGCTTTGGGGTGAAATGCTCCAAAAATGTCAATTAAATCCATTTGGTCTAGTGTATCATTTAAGGCTACTGTTTCACTGTTGATTTTCTGTCTGGAAGATATGTCCATTGGTGCCAATGGGGTATTATTGTCCCCTACTATGATTATATTTCTGTGCACCTATATTATGTGCATAAATATTTATAAGGTTTATATTTTGTTGTTGGATTGATCCCTTTACCATTTTGTAATGTCCCTCTATGTTTCTTATTATAGTCTTTGCTTTAAAGTTTATTTTGTCTGTTATAAGTATTGCTACACCAGAATTTTTTGTTGTTTTTGTTTCCATTTGCATGATATGTGTTTTACCATCCCTTTACTTTCAGTCTTTATATGTCTGTCAGTCTAAAGTGGGTCTCTTGTAGAGAGCATATGTATGGGTGTTGTTTTTTTTACCCGTTCAGTTACCCTATGTCTTTTGAATGGCACATTTAATCCACTTACATTTAATGTGATTATTGATAGGTACATAGTTATTACCATTTTATTATTTATATTTTTGTTCTTGTTTGTTTGTTTCCGCCCTTGTCTTCTTAAAGAAATTGCTTTAACTTTTCTAGAAATACTAGGTTTTCTTGTCTGGGAAGCTCTTTTTCGCTCCTTCCATTTTAAATGATAACCTTGTTGGGTAGAGTAGTCTTGGTTGTAGGTCCCTGTTTTTCATCAGTTTGAATATTTCTTGCCAATCCCTTCTTGTCTACAAAGTTTCTGTTGAGAAATTGTTTGATAACCTTATGGAGCTCCCTTGTAAGTGACTAGTTTCCTTTCTCTTACTGCTTTTTTTCCTTTCTCTTACTCTCTCTTTGTCTTTAACCTTTGCCATTTTAATTATAATGTGTCTTGGTGTGGGCTTGTTTGTGTTTCTCTTGTTTGGGACTTTCTGCTCTTCCTGGACTTATATGTCGATTTCCTTGCCAGGTTAGGAAAGTTTTTTGTCATTATTTCTTCAAATAGGTTCAAATAGGTTCTCATCCCCTATTCTCTCTCTTCTCCTCCAGGTACCCATATGATATGAATGTTGTTATTCTTGATGTTTTCCAAGAGGTCTCTTAAAGTATCCTTTTTTTTTTTCCTGTTGTAATTGGATGTTTTCTGCTGCCTTGTCTTGCAAATCACCGAAATGATCCTCTATTTCATCTAGTCTGCTGGTGATTTCTTGTAGTGCATTTTTCATTTTATTTATTGTATTGTATTCTGCACTGTTGACTGGTTCTTTTTTATGGTTTTTATGTCATTTTTTTTTTTAATACTTGCTATTTCTTTGTTGAAATTTTTGCTTAGTTTCTTGAGATTGCTTGTAACTGTTGTTTTGAATGCTGTATCTGGTAATTTGCTTGCTTCCATTCATTTAGTTTTTTATTTATTTTTTCTTTTTTCTTTTTTTCTGGAATTATCTTCCATTTTTTCATTTGGGACATATTTCTTTGTTTCCTCATTTTTGCTGTCTGTCAGTGTTTTTTTTTTTGTTTGTTTGTTTGTTTGTAGTAGGTTGATCTGCTGTGTCTCTCAGTCTTGCCTCAGTGGCCTTATGTAGTAGGTGCTCTCTGTGGCCCAGTGGTACAGTCTGCCTGGTCACCTGCACGAGGTGCCCCAGGAATGTCTTTTGTGTGGATTGTGTGTACTCTCCTGTTACAGTTGAGCCTTGATTGCTATTGGCACATCTGTGGGTGGGATTGACCCTCAGACTGACTGATGTGGGATTTGGGTACATACACAGCTTACAGGTTGCTGTGCAGTGGTCCTTACCCCACTGAGCAGGATTCACATTAGTGGTTTCTGGTGCCTGCTGAGACCACCTTTTGGGTGTGCTACTTGTAGGGCAAATTGAGTGTTACTCTGCTATGTTCTGAAACTAACCTCTGTGTCTGTTGGTTGTGGGGCCTCTTCAGAGGGGTTCTGATGTAGGCCAAAATCAGCTTATGAATGGCCAGATACTACCTGATAGGAGCTAGAAAGCAATATGCAGTTTGTCACTGCCTGGACCTGGAGGCATGTGGGAAAAAATACACTGTGAACCAAGGATGGCTGCCACCAATACAGGTACAGGTATTCAGGTAGCTTCACAAAAATACCAGGGTATCCCGAAGCCTGCTGCCACCTGCCAGCTCTGGTAAAGCTTAGCCGATGATAGAGCCTTATCATGTATGTAACTTGGGTGAAGCAGGGTTTCAGGGAGTCACCATAGTGGGATGAGTGGTGTTCACCAGGTTAATTTAGATTCTGGTTTGGTGGCATTGCTGAACCTGGAGCCACTCAGGAAAAGTCTCATTGAATATTGAGACCAGCCACTGTCTCCCTAGGGCCTGTGGACCTCTGAGAGTTATCTAAGGAAGAGTGCAGTATGAGTGGGGCTAGATGCTGAACATGAAAATGCCTCTGGCATTACTCAAGTTGAGTGGGGCAGCGTCTCTGGGAGTCACCAGGGTGGAGCGAGCAGAGTTCACCAGGCCACTGCAGATTCAGATTTGGCCATGTGAGGGAGGGCTCAACACATCAACACAGCAAAGATGGCACCTGCCTGCTGACTGCATGGGAGGAGGATTCTACATAGGGAAAATGGCAACTGTCCCTCCAGTCCTTGCCCTGAAGCCACACAACTCAGTTTCTCCCTTTATGCTTCTGATTTCTCCTAAGTCACCATCCCTCTACCAGTATGAGCAAGTTAGTCTGTGCATAAGTCCTTTAAGAGGACACCTGGGTTTTTTGCAGCCTTCTGTCCCACCAGGAAGGTTGGACCACTGTTTTTCACAGTCAGATATTTTGGGGGCTTCTTTTTCCATCACAGTACTCCAGGCTGGAGAGCCCGATGTGGGGCTGGGTCCTTTCCTCCTCAGGTGGGATCTCTGCAGCTGAAATACCCCTCATGATTCTCAACTGCCATATGTGGGTGTGGGGCTTGCCCATTTTGCATCTCCATCCTTCCTACCAGTCTCGATGTGGCTTCTTCTTTATAGCCTTTGTTATAGGATTTCTGATCAGCTAGACTTCAGATGGTTCTCCTGGTTTATTGTTCTATAATTTAGTTTTAATTTTAATGTGGTCATGGGAGGAGACAAGCACAGTGTTTATCTACTCTGCCATCTTAGATATAGCCAAAAACTTTTTTTTTTTTTTTTTTTTTTTACTACATTTGGTGTTCTAGACAACATTTGAGTATTCTAGGACAGGATCAGCAGACATTGTCTGTAAAGGGCCAGAGAATAAATATTTTAGGCTTTGTGGACCAACAAGCAAACTTGAGGGCATTTTATAGGTACTTATAGAGTAAGAGAGAAAATAAATTGCAACAAAATTTTTATTGATGAAATTAAAAATATAATAATTGAAGACTAAAGTTTTAAATATTAATTACACAATAGGAAGAAAAGTCATTTTCTAATGAGAAGGATGGAATTATTTGGAGGTCAGAAACATTTTGCTTAATTGTAGTTCAAAGTTAGTGTTAGTTAATATCAAACTGATTGCAAATATTAATAAATAAAAAAGATTTAAGAATGTCTGATGGGCCACACAGAAACAGTTGGCAGGCTGGATTTGACCTGAAGACTGATCCCTGCTCTAGTATCTTATATGAATATTTACATCTCATGGAATCTAGGAGAGATTCACTACTGTGTTCTTTCAATTCCCCAAATCCTGACCATTAAGGTCATCTTAAGGGACTACTTATCAAAATTTTCATCTGGAATACAGTTAGGGCAAAGAGGTATAGATAAATAGTTTGAGCCTCTAAGAGAAAGGAGCATTAGGAAACTGTATTCCGGTGACTACAACTGTGAAATTCTTTTTTTTTTTTTTTTTTTTTTTTTTTCACCCTGGATAATTTTATTGACATTTCCAGCTCCTTTAGTTACTAACATTTATTCCAAAAATCATATATATATATACATATATACGTATGTATGTATATGACAGCATTTTACTGATTGTTTCCACTTTTTGCAGATAAAGAAGTCAGTTGCTGTATTGGTCTTACGCCAATGAAGTATCTTCACTTTCCTCTGACAGTCTTCAATTAATTAAAGTTTCTTTCCCTTATTACTTCCTTTAGTGATGACAGCAAAAGCACCCTTTAAATGTCCTTTAATATAAGCAATTTTTATTTTTATTTTTTTTTTTATTTTATTTTATTTTATTTTTTTATTAATTAATTTATTTATTAGTTTCAGGTGTACAAAACAAGGTAATACTTAGACGTTCATCATTTATATCCCTCATACTGTGAACCCCCCTCCCCCCATCCACTATCCCTCCGACCTCACACTGAACCATCACATTATATATATAAAATTATAGTTGGCATTCATTAATGTTTAGCTTCTGATGTACAATGCCATGATCAGGTATCCACAGTATCCCTGAGGTGGTCTCCCAAATAGGACGCATGTCCATCGGATACCCAACAAAATCTTTACAACATTATAGAATACCTTCCCCAAATTAATTTTCAAAAGAAAAACCCTGAGGCCATCTTGTGGTTACCAGCTGCTTCCAAATCCCTTCACCTTTCCCCTTATCCCCAACCCCCTCCCACACACCCATCTAACCACTCTCGGTTTTTTCTCTGCGTCCCCAAAACTGACTCTGATTAGTTCATTCACATAGTCTTTTCTTTAGATTCCATATATAAGTGAGATCATATGGTACTTGTCTTTCTCTTTCTGACTTATTTCACTTAACATAATGTTCTCTAGATCCATCCATGTTGCTGCAAATGATAAGATTTCTTTCTTCTTTATGGCTGCGTAATACTCCATTGTATAAATGTACCACAGCTTCTTAATCCAGTCATCTACCGATGGGCATTTTGGTTGTTTCCATATCTTGGCTATTGTGTAAAGTGCTGCAATAAACATAGGAGTGCATACAGATTTTTGAATTGGAGTTTTGGATTTCTCCGGGTAGATGCCTAGGAGTGGAATTACTGGATCATAGGGTAGTTCCATTTTCAGATTCCTGAGATACCTCCATACTGTTTTCCATAGTGGCTGCACTAATCTGCAGTCCCACCAACAGTGCACTAGCGTTCCCTTTTCTTCACATCCGCGCCAGCATTTGTTGTTTGTTGATTTATTGATAATAGCCATTTTGACTGGAGTGAGGTGGTATCTCATTGTGGTTTTTATTTGCATTTCTCTGATGGTTAGTGAGGTTGAGCATTTCTTCATATGTCTTCTTGCCTTCTGTATGTCCTTCTTAGAGAAATGTCTCCCCAAGTCCTCTGCCCATTTTTTAATTGGGTTGTTTGTTTTTTTGGAGTTGAGTTGAGTAAGTTTTTTATAGATTTGTGATATTAATCCCTTATCAGATATATCATTGGCAAATATCTTTTCCCATACAGTAGGATCCCTTTTTGTTTTATTGATGGTTTCCTTTGCTGTGAAAAAACTTTTTAGTTTGATGTAATCCCACATGTTTATTTTTTCTCTTACTTCGCTCGCGCGAGGGGATATATCAGTGAAAATCTTACTCCGGGTAATGTCCATGAAGTTTCTTCCTATATTTTCTTCTAGATATTTTATGGTTTCAGATCTTACATTTAAGTCTTTAAGCCATTTTGAATTTGTTTTTGTATATGGTGTAAGGAGGTGGTCCAGCTTCATTTTCTTGCATGTGTCCGTCCAGGTTTCCCAACACCACTTATTGAACAGACTATCTTTACCCCATCGTACATTCTTGCTTCCATTGTCGTAGATTAGATGGGCATATAGGCATGGATTTACGTCTGGACTCTCTATTCTGTTCCATTGATCTATGTATCTATTTTTATGCCAGTACCATACAACTGTGAAATTCTTTAAGATCTCTCTGAAAAACTTATTGTGAAATATGAAAATTTCTCCATATTTAGATCATATTCGTTTCCTGCATTCCATATCTTAAGCAAACCCATAGTCTAAAGAAAACTCACCACTTTTATCATATGTCCCTCTATGGGAGTAACCTTACTTGGATAGCCTGGCAGTTAGGGCAAAACCTCATTTCCCATGCAGCTTAATCTCTGTATTGGTTAAGGTAATCATTTCTAGCTGCTATAATAAACTGTTCCAAAAACTCAGTGGCTTCATATAGTAAAAAGTTTATTTCTAGCTTCACAGCTCTGTTAGGAGCTGGTTAGGAGACTTTCATGGGGCAGACCTCCTCCCAGTGGTGACTCAGGGATCTAGATTCGTTCCACCATGTATCTGCACCATCTTCGAAAACTTTACTTTAAATCATGTGGAGAGAGAGAGAGAGATTGAATAGAGGACTTTTGAGGAAGATTTTACAGTCCATGCCTAGGTGCACATGCCTTTTACCCACATTTCTTTGTCCAGAATTGAGTCATGTTGTTCCCATCTAGCTGCACGTCAGGGTTAGAATCATAGTCTAGCCAATGCCTAGGGATAAAGTATTATTATTTTATTGTATCACTACTTCCTCTCTCAAATCAAATGAGCATGTACACTGGACTTTTCCAGCCTCTACTGTCTCTATAGTGAGCTTCATCAGCACAGAATTGAGATTGAACACATTTATAAGTGTATATCCTAATGTAAACTAATTGGAAATATTTGTTCATTCAAACACTTTTGAATTCTAAATGTGCATTTACATCTCTGGGAAACTAGGGGAGGCTTACTCAGGGTTATCATTTACAGAGCTCCCCATGAAGGAAGGTGAGAGGCTGTAATCCAACCAACACCCCAGCTCATTGATGTATCTACCCAGAGAGAGCATTCTTTCCTAATTACATAAAAGCAGTGCAGTACCATTTGTTCATCCCCTGAAGGAGCACCTGAGTGATCATGTCTCACAATTTTCATTGAAGCACCCAGGCTAAACTCCCTGAATGTGTTTTTTTCACTGGTCAAGTAGGAATAATTGTACCACCACCTTTGAGGGCTACTGTGAGGATGAACTAATTTATGAGTGTTATATATTTATATGTGTGTGTGTGTGTATATATATGTGTATACACACACACACACACACACATATGTCTATATATGTCCCACATGAGTATTAGGTATAACCATTACTATCGGCACATCCTAGAATTGTCATAAAGGTTAAAGAAGCATGTAAACTGCCTTGCACTGTGCTTGGCACCTCATAGTTCCTCAGTGGTAGGGATTTTATTGCTGGTAAATTTGATTAAATTTATCTCTCCCATCCTACTTTGGTATAGTCCAAAAAACTACATTTATTACCCAAAGAGACTTATTGAAGGTACACCATATTTTGGACATTTAAAAATTATTATTATTATTATCATTAATTACTTAATCCTTAAAATTTCTCTTTGAGGTTACTATA